>NC_084759.1:51797717-52138074 GCF_028858725.1 Colius striatus
AGAAAACCATTTACACTTAAATGTTAAAACCAATACTTAATCTTTTTTTTTTTTACTTTATATTACATAAAGCCAAAATGAAACTAAATACATGTTAGCCAGCTTCATTCACAAACATTAGTCAAAATATACACATTACAAAAGTAAACAAAAAAAAGAACTCTAAACTGATTTGAGGATTTCTGCTTTTCTCTAAAATTTGTTTTGTTTGGGTTTTTTGTTGTTGTTTTTGTTTTTAATCGCCATTTGCAATTGAATTGCAGTCGCTCTAATATAAGCTAAACAGGTAGGGTACTCCAAAACACATGTGAAACACTTCACGTTGGCAAAGGGGGGGGAGACGGATTTTCTGTTAAATGAGAATACTCTTCTGTCAAAGCAAAGCTCTGCTTCAGTTCAGCTAAATAATAAATAGATAATTATCACTCAGACAAAAAAAGTCTGATTTAACCTTAGATAATATTGCGATCCACGAGCGGTCCCGCAATATTTTTATTCCCTTTGAAAGGCATTCCTTTTCTTTTTTTTTTTTCAGGTTAAAACTGAATCGACCGTGGGCGAAGGAAGTAACAGTTTTGAATCCGAGACCGAACGTTTCCACAGAGATATACAAATTTACAGTCATGGGGTGAGACTTAATCAGTGGAAAGGGGGGGAGTGGGGTGATGGACAGAGGGACACACGGGGGACTGAGAGTCACGCGTCTTTCCTCTCGTGGAAAACACGACCTGCGTCTGTCAGCGTCCCGTAGCAGCGAACGGCAGGAGCCCACGCGGGACAGATAGGCCGCGGAGGCGGACGGGCAGCATCCCACACGGCCGACTCGTTCTTTACGTGGATCCCGATCCCCCTGGCCCACAAGAAGCTACGAACCAAGTGCACCGCGCCCCTCACCTTTACCGGGGCTGTAACGAGCCTTGTTCTGCCCCCCCCCCCAACTTTCTCCCCCCCTCCCCGCCCCCCCCCACTTTTTCAGCGGCGGCAGTGCTGCAGCGGGACTTTTCCGAGCCCAGCATCGTGTGGGGCGTGGGGAGCAGAGGGAGGGGAAAGCCCGTGCCCGAGGAACTAGCAGCGCGGCGAGGAGGATCCGTCGGAGGGACGGAGTTCCCCGGGTCTGTCCCGAACAAGCATTTTGGGGCAGGTCAGGGCGGGTTGGTTACTTTTTTTTTCTTCTTTTTAAGGTTTTTTTTTTCCTCTTTCAGCTCGGCTATCTGCAAAGACCGCATGCAACACACACAAGCTCTATGCGGGGCGGCGGGCGGGGATGCGACCTTCTGCGGGCGACGCGCAACAGGTCGGCGATGGCCCCGGCGCTCCCAGCCGCCGCCTGCACCGGTCCGGCCCTGCGGCGGAGGCTCGCCCTCCTTCTCGGTCGCACGTCCGGCACCAGCATCCATCTAGGCGGGCGCCGGGGCTCTGCGCCGGCATCCTCCGGCCGCGGGTCATAGGGCCGCGGCGTAGGCTGCGGGGTAAGGGTCCAGCTGGGGCTTGCCCATGCCCGGCAGGAGGATGTAGGCCAGCGGCGGCTGCAGCCCCGGGCCGGGCCAGGCGCTGCAGTTGCAGGGGATCATGTAGCCCGGGTTACCGGGCGACGGGTGCGAGTGCGTGTGCCCCCCGGCGGCGGCCGCGGCGGCGGCGGCGGCAGCGGCGGCCCCGTGGAAGGCGCCCGCCCCACCAGCGCCGGGGTAGCCCAGCGAGGAGGCGTAGGGCAGCCCCGAGCCCGAAGAAGAGGAGGAGGAAGAGATCTCGGCCATTTTGGAGCCCAAGTCCAGCAGGGAGTAGGGGCTGCTGGCGGCGGCGGCGGCGGCGGCAGCGGCGGCGGCAGCGGCCGACTGAGGGAAGAAGACGCGAGCGGCAGCGGCGGCGGCGGCGGCCGCCGCCTTCTCGGGGTTGGCGAGCAGTGACTCGGGCACCAGCCCGCCGGCCGCGCCGCCGTGCAGCCCGCCCGCCTTTAGCCCGTGCGGGTGCTCGTGGTCTGCCACGCCGCCCAGCCCGTAGGGCACGGGGAAGGCGAACTTGTCCTTCTTGAGCAGGGTTTTGGGCTTCCGCCGGGGCCGGTACTTGTAGTCGGGGTGCTCCTTCATGTGCATGGCCCGCAGCCGCTTTGCCTCGTCGATGAAGGGCCGCTTCTCCGATTCGGTCAGCAGCTTCCACTCGGCGCCCAGGCGCTTGCTGATCTCCGAGTTGTGCATCTTGGGGTTCTCCTGGGCCATCTTCCGCCGCTGGGCCCGCGACCACACCATGAAGGCGTTCATCGGCCTCTTGACGTGATCCACCGGCTTAGACATGGTGTCCCCTCGCCGCCCCGGCGAGCAGCCGCCTGCCCCGCGCCGGCGGCCGCCTCCTCCGGGCGCTTCGCCCGCCTCCTCGTCCTCTTCCTCGCCCACGCTGCGCTCCTCTCCTCCAAAAGCAATCTCGGAGGGTGCCCCGGCGCGGCGGCACCGGCTCGGGCGGGTGCGGGACGGCGGTCCCCGGCGCGGGTGCGGGGCGCTGCCGAGCGGCGGCGGCGCCTCCCCGTCAGGGCGCTGCGGCGGGCGGGACGGGGGCCGCTCCCCGCCTGGGCCGTGGAGCAGCTCTCCGCGCCGCCGATCTGCGCGCCAGGGCTTTTCCTCGGGACTCCCCGCGAATGGCAGCGGATGGGCTCCAAGCGGGACCGCAGCGAAGTCTCGACGGCGGGGGCGGGAGCCGGCGGCAGGCGAGCGGCGCGGAGGGGGGGGTGTCCTCGCTTCACTCGCTGCGGGGCGCGATGCTCCTCGAAGGTCTCCGGTGCGGCGGCGAGCCCCGGACGGGGCAGCGGTCAGAGCCCACCTGGTGCCATCGCCGCCCGCGGGAGCTCGAGGGGCAGCCCACCGCGTTGGGGCGCGGTGCGGGACCAGGGGCCGCGGCGGCTTGGGCGCTGCGGGGAGGCCCCGGGGGCGAGGGACGGGGGCCCTTGCTCAAAGCCGTCCCGCTCCGCCCGCGGGGGCGCGGCGAGCCGCCTGCTCCTCGCACATACTCGCCGGCTGCCGAGCGCAAGCGGCCGCCGGGCGCCGCGGCCTCCTGGTTCCCGCCGCCGGACAAACTTCGCCAAGTTTCGGGCGGGCTGCGGGGCGCTCCGCCTGCCGCACCGCTCCCCCTTCTCCGGCAGCCGCCAGGTCTCTCTGGGTTTTCTTGGCCGCCGATTCGGAGGGGCGGCGGGGCGGGCGGGAGCGGCAGGGGGCGGAGGAGGAGGCGGTGGCAGAAGAGGAGGCGGTGAAGCTGGCGGGGAGGATATATTCCTAATTAAAATACTCAGCTGTCTGCGCCCGGCGGGCAACAGACCCGGTTATAAAGTCCGCGGTGGGGTTCGCAGCCTGCGCAGTTGCCCCCTCCTTCTCCTCCTCCTCCTCTCGCCCCGTCGCTGCGGCGGCAGGTAACGCGCGCGCTCCGCATCCCTCCGCGCCGCCCTGTGTGTTCGCACGCGGCCTCCCCGCGCCGCGCGTCCCGGGCAGGGCGGGGCGGGGCCGCCGGCCTGGAGGGGCGGGGCCAAGCCTCACCACGCCCTCTCCCGGCGGGGCGGGATCGGGCCGGCGCATGCGCGCTGAGACACGTCTCGCCCCGGGCGCTGCCGGTTCCCTGCGCGCTGCCCCGGACCGGGGGGAGGCGGGTGCGCTCGCCCGGTGACAGAGGGATGGTTTTGGGGCTTTTGGGGTGTTCTCCGCGGAGGACTGGTGCAGCGGGCGGGCCTGCCTCCCGGCAGAGGGGGAGAAAACCCGCCGCGTGGGAGCGCATCCCCACGCCGCCGGCGCGGGTAGCAGCGTGCGTCCTGTGGCGCCCCGAGAAGAACCGCGCGTGTCTTCTCGGGGGCCCGCTACGGCGCTTGGCTTTCTCCACGACAGCCCGAGCTGTCCGGCTGTGTTCCTCGCCGGCTGCCTGTCAGTCAGGGTGAACTTGCTCGCCTTGTTTGTACTTCGGCGGGTCGGTTTTGACTTACCCCTCTGGTATGTGGCAGTGCCGACTGCAATAAACCATTAACCCTTTCCCGTGCTGACAGCGGCTGGGCTCTGCCGGGGATGGCTCTGGTGCCGGCGTTCCCGGAGGCGATGCACGGCTGGGGATCCCACCCTCCTGCGTGTCGCAGCTCCGGGGACGTCGAAACGTTCGGAAAGAAACCGAACGCTGGGCGCCCACCGGTGGGTGTCCTCCGTCCCTCTCCCCGACGGTGAGCCTCCGTCCCCGGGTCCCACGGCAGCCTGTCCCGGACGGAGCGCTCTGTAAAATAGCAATCAGCTCTTCTATAAACCTCACCTTCTCACGCTTCGTGTTTTACGACCCGTTTACTACTACTTAAATGTAGTTTTCTCCGTCTCCAAAGCCTGTTTGCCATCGTTTGACCTCCTACAATCCGTTTAGCCTTGAAAAAAAAAAAAAAGAAAAGAAAAAGTTCCCGTCGGTTGTCAAAAGCGGGCAGATTAAGATATCTACCGGCTCTGGCTGGCATAGAGGCTTATCGGGCAAGTGGTCTTTCTCTAAGATGGGGGCTCTGCCACGAGGGTCTGAGCCGATACCCAGTGCGGATATCAGTGCCCGGGGGGTCAGGGTGTTACTCTATCGGCCAGCGATTTCCCACTTTGAGAAGCAGCTACTATTTTAATCTGCATAAAATCCCCTCGTTTGATCAGAGAAGCGTTTTCAATTTCGCTCCTTCACATGTAACGTTGTTGTGTTTAACTTCTGAGAGGCGAGGACTCATCCCTCGGCTTGTCTCCGCACAGATCGGATCCTCTCGCATCGCGAGTGCCAGTGGGAGAGCACCCGGACTGATTCGGTTCAGGGCAAGGCGAGACCCCGGTTTATACCTTCCCAGCCGTCGCCATGAGCAGGATGAGAACCAGGTACATCTGCCGGAGACTGCTCGGGAAGGAGGAAAGCAGCAGCAACGACTCTGTGTTGACACCACCAATGCCCCCCCCCGCCATCTCCCGGAGGCGCCCGGCCTCGCTCCCACCAGCGACTCCGGAGCGCGGGGAGTTGAGGGCTTAGCTCTCGAGTGGGCTCGGCTTCAGGAGGCTCTTTCCCAGCTCTTCACGCCAGCCACGCTGTTTCCTTCATGACCTCACTCCCCTACTCTATTCGTGCCTCTGCACCCCTCGGTGCGGGAGCAAGGCGTAGTGTAGAGGGGATCACGACCGCCTCGTGTCGCGACAGAGCCGTGTGAAGCACTCAAGATGGACACATGAGTAAGCTCCCGGCTGGCAGCTCCTGCACAGACGAATACCTCCACCATCACCTTTCTGCTTGTGGGCCAGCCCGTGGGTTCCGTCACGCCAAGGCTACTTTGAACCCACTGGGCAGCAGCTCTGCATCTGCACTCCTGCGAACGGAAATTGCATGGGGAAGGGCTCAACGCCTTGGCCACAGGAGTCGGCACAGGCTCCGAGGAGGTTTCCAGACGGAGTGGTTGCCATTTGCCCTGCAGTTGTCCGAAGACAGTACAACTACCAACTTGCAGGTTCCCCCACAGAGTCCTGTACAAGTGAACTAATCTTAAAAAGAAGCATTTGCATAACTTCTAGCAAAGAAGATGCCTCAACTCGTAGGCAGCTGTCCTGTAAGGATGTCACCATTCGCAAAACCATGGCTTCCTCTGCATATATTTCTGGCTACTTTCAGCCCTCCCAAAAGTGAAAACGGTAATAGAATTTATAGTTCATAAATTATTGTACATGAATCATTCACGAGCTGAAATCTATAAGTGACTCAATACTATCTCAAGTGTATTTTCTAGTTGCGAACGAAATACTGTATTCGAAGGTCTCGTTTCCGAAGTGCTTCCCGTCCGCCCCGCCCCCCTCCCCGGCTTGCGGTAACCACTGGCTACTGAAACACGCGCGCGGTGATTTTCAGCGCTGGTTGTCGTTAGAAGGGCTCTGCCTTATTCCAGTGACCTGCTTTCGAGAGGCTTTGCACAAAGTGATGGAAATTCTTTATCAGTTCCGCTTGTAGCAAGGTTGGACTCTGGTTAGGAGCGACCAGAAGGTCCTAGGTCTTCCCCAGGTTAAGGCAGCCACGGCAGGGAGCAGGAGGAGGAAGAGTGGGAGTGGGAGGAGGAGGAAGAAGAAGAAGCAGCTGTTCTCCCCGAGAGGAGATCCGCGGTGCGGCGAGGAGCAGCTGCCTGCACAGCACAGCCCAGCACACCCACGCACAGACACGCACACTCACAGACATGGGGTCTCTCGGAGAGCTCTCAAAACCCCAAACACAAGCAGGGAAGGCTTTATCGGAGTTTAGTTACTTATCTGGATTTTTGTTAATCCACGACTGTGGTCTCCGCGTAGTTATGCGAGTGTGATAATGTGTTGTTATCGATACAGTAACAATACGACCGTGTGTAATGTGATTTACTTGCCTTTGACCTGTCAATTCTTGACGCGTGCAAATTCAAGGGCGCGATTTTTCATTCTGCTACCGGGGCGGGGGAAACAAACTCAAAACCTGAGCAGATGCGTTCTCGCACGGAGGATTTCCAGAACGCAGTGCTGTATTCCACCAAGCGAGATCAAAGCGCTTTAAAAATACTAAAGGGGAGCTTTAGACTGTCTTGTCGGTATTCTTATGTTAATTCTGCCAGGTTGCTTACATGTACGTCCCACTCCAAACACTATCTGGCTTTCTGAGCAAACAGCACCTCATTTCTAGTTGCACGCAGCTTTAGGATGCTGCTGGTATTTTTAAAGCCAACTTTAAAGGGAGTTGTGAGGAAACAAGCTCATTTCCTCCTAATTTTTATTTGAGCCTAATGATCAGGTGGCGAGTCCAAGAAAGAAAAAGTAGGCGAAGAATTGTGTCTAGCCTGCTAGCTATCTCCGCCTTGCCATAACCCCCCCGCCCGAAAAGCCGCCTCGAGGGCTCGGCAGCCCCATCGCTTCCCGGTTCCACGGCTGCCTTTGGCACAGCAGCGTTGCCAGGCAATGGCTTTGGGAGCCGACATTTAGAGTATCGGCCACCGATTCCACATCACTTGTCCAAAGTTGCCAGGCGCGCTGGTATCTGGAACACCCCAACTAGTCAGCAGGCTAACTTTTCTGTCTGGATGGAGTTTGGCAGGTTTGTGAGCGCTCCAAAGTCTTTTCTCTCTTGCAAAGCTGCATACACCTGTAGCAAGAAGAGAGGCTTTTACCCCGGGAGCTCTTTGTTGTGCATAATACGCTAAATCCATTCATTTTGCTTTTACGGAGTGCTTCCAAATGCTCGGTATTATTATTTTTCAATAACATTCGCTTATTATTAGAGCAGCTGGTAGCCCAAGCTCTAGTGAAGTGCCTGGCAAAGGATTCTATCGTAAAACACTGGTTTCTAAGTTTATAGTTTCTAATTTGGCTGTGAAAGTGTGATTCTGGATGGAACTTGGCACTCAAATGCTCAGCTGGAGAGTAAACTTTTTCTAATAAAACCATTGGATTATTTGGTTTGCTATTTTAAGTTAAAAGAGAATTAACAAAGTTTTTACTAGTTCGGGAAATGTAGAAAGGTCCTGTACTTTTTTGAAAATTAAGTGCTATGATTTCGATAAGGGTAGAATACATTTTTTTTACGTTTGTGTGATTTAATGGGCTATTATTTTAAAAGCAAAGTCTGGTCCTGGTCTCTGTGCTTTAGGACAGCGGGGTTGCTCTTGCAGGAACAGCAGACCTAGATCTCACACAACTATCAGTGACTGTTCCAAGCAGAGGGTGCTTCCTACCTTTAGCCTTAAAAAAACCCGCAGTAAAACGCAGCCTCCTTGGATTTGCTAAGAGACTAGATAAATTTGATCTAATCTGCATGCACTTCACTTGTAATCCGAGCTATTTTCATGTACTTTAATTACTTTTTTTTTTTTCTTTTTTTTTTTTTTTTTGCTGCTTTTTAGTCCTGCTAGCTTTGGTTATGCAGCCTGGGAAGAGTGATCAGAACTGCAGGCAAGGAAGTCTTAGAACAAAAAAAGGAGTTGGGTGGTCACATGCTAGTCCCTGACTACTAGACGACTAGTCCCTCTCTGATGATGTGAAAATGGAATTAGTCTTGCTGCAGAGTTCCTGGGAAAGCTGGGATGCTCTAAAAAGGGCAGCTAAATACCTCCTGAACACAAGGAGCTGCTACCTAAAGGTCATCGAGTAATGCAGATATGCAAGCTTCCCCTCCTTTGCATGATGGAATGAGAGTTGATATGGATGAAGACTGATGGTTGTCCAGAGTCCAAGTTTCCATATCTGAGTGATCACCTGTAGCTTTTCTTCAAAGGATCTGAGCAGTGCTCATAGTTTTTTTTCCCCAAAGAAATGGACCTTAACATTTCAGTGTCACTGCTTTCTATACACTGTACAACGTGCTGGGTTTGTAGTTCACTGTCAGGAATGGAGCACTTTGCTTTTTGATGTATTCTACTACAAGCTTTTTTCTATTCATTAAGCCCTTAGAGTGTTCTTTGTCCCGGGCAAAGGTAAGGAATGCTTAACTGATGTCCCCACATCGTGGACTGCTCTCGCTTTCCTACCTTCAGACACATTCATGCACCTTTTCTGTTGTCCAGTGGACAGCCAAAGAGTGGGGGTTGACTGCCCCCTAGTCTAGTGGGATGGAGAGTTTTCTGCAAGGGGAACCTCACTGTAAAGAGATGTTCATGGAGCTTTGTAATCAAGAGATCTTTTCAGGGGGAGATAGATCTCTGAACATTTTTATATTTAAGTTCAATTGAAATTTTACACTGACAACGGTTGTCTTATTTCTCTTCTTAGGGCTGTCCAACAGGCATAGAGGATTTTTTCTTGGAATAAACAAATTTTCATGACAAGTCAGGTTTTGTGCAAGGATGATTCATAACTATAAACAATACAAAATTGTTTTGCTAGTCATGGGTGTTAGATCCCCAAAAATCCATGCAATTTCAAAGACAAGTATTTGATGTCACTGTATAAGATTGTGGTTTGAAAACCTTTATCAGACAGTTGAGAATTTGGAAGTGCACACAAGGAGGTTAAAAAGAAGATCAGAGTTAAATGGCTGGGCCATTCCCCTCTGAACAAAAGCTAAGCATAAATCTTTGCTGTTTTCTTTCTGGTTACAATGCCATTCTAATTGACTAAAACCAAATAAGGAATGGAGGCGTGCAGTGGAACAAATTTATGTCTCTTTCTAGACATAATGGCTTTCTAGACATTCATGGCTTTCACTTCTTTGTGGACAGTATCTGGCTTATCTGTAAGAATGGGCGATTTCTGGGTTCTTCTTGGTTAGTAGAAATCAAAATATCTGTTCTTTAATATCAAGTCCCTCAGGGAAGTTCAAAGCTAATGATCATGAGCCAGTTCTAGTGATCAGACGAGTTAAACAGAGGGTGCCTACACCTACACTCCACACCTACATTAGCACTTGCACCTGCAGTTTAGCTCAGATCAACAGTGCCACAGGTTTCCAACCAAATCTCTTCACTATGCTCACTCACCATGTTTTGGTTTCAATTGAGAAGCAGTTTCAGTTGAGATTAGATCTGAAGATGCTCTTCAGCTTATTTTAGGTGCTTCAGGATGAACTTTTCTGCCTAAGAGTGGAAAAGGCACTTCTGCCTTTGCATGAGTGTTTTGCAGGAAAAGACCAGGGAGTTCATAGTTGCCTGTCCTCCATCCTTACCACAGCTTTTGTGATTTTGCTAGGCCTTGCATCATCCTCACAATAGACTTCTTATTGTTCATGGTAGGATATATATTTTACTTCTTCAGCATCATAAAGGCTTCTGATGGAGCGTTTTATCCAGAAGTGGATTTGAAGAAGGATGTGGAGTCATTGGGCAGAGTGCAGCAAGGCTTATCAGAGGTCTCAAAAGTGTGATTTACAAGAAAAGATTGAAGGCAGTGTTGTTACTTCATCTGAAGAGGAGAAGACTTAGGAGACAAACTGGTCTTTAAAGGTATAAAAGGTAAATACAAAGACAAGGGGGTTAAACTGTGTTTGTGGGGATAGACAGAATATAATGAGCTTAAGATGTGAAGTAGAGTTACATGCTGGAAAAAGCAAGCTGTAAATAGTGGGGATAGATACACAGACCCTCTCCTTGCCTGGAGAGGCTGGAGGAGAACTGAGGGATCGTAAGAACAAGTGAGACTAATTTGGCAAGAGTGACCAAGCCTTAGAACGGGAGTCTTCTTCTGCCTGGCTTTGTATGGGTCTATGACATGGGAAGAATCAGCTTTAAGTCAGTCCTTCATGCCACCCTTTTTGCTCTTCAGAGCCTTGCTGTCCTGCAGGTTCACAGAATGTGTCTTTGCCCTTCCTCTCCTACCCATGCGTGTGACTTACACCACTGCTGCCCCCTACTCCATTGCTGAAATGCTCATACATGAACAAGTCTTCCATTGACATGCTGAAGGAATTTTCTTTTTCTTTTTTCCCAGTTGGTTTAGTTGGCACTGGCATCCTTTTTCTCATTAGCATAATTTTATCAGTGGCTGTGAGAAGTCCTGTTCCTGATGTTAGTTGCTTATTTTCTTTTTCACTTTATCACCTTTCTATTTTGTTTCAAATCTCTGCTGAAAACACATTTTCTGCATAATTTCTACCCAAATTTCTCATTCACCTACATTCCCATCATCTAGAATTAGAATATCTAATCTAATAAATTATTGTATTATAATGTATATGAAAAATATAAAGTAAGTTATTAGAATTGTGTTATGCTACGCAGCTTGAAGGAAGTAAAAACCATCATTGTTTGACAACATTGGAAAAAATTGTCAGTGGTGTACCAAATCAGTGAGAAATTTGGCCCTTGGTGTAAAAAAATTGTTTAGAGTATCTTTGCCTGTATTATGTAGGGAAGTTTGTAACCATTTACAGATGTTTTATTTTCTTCCATAATATTCTCCTATGTGAGGATGCTTATTTTCAGTCATGTAAAAGATAAATGGATTTTTCTCTAGTGTTTCATGTTGAAAATCTGACTTTTATTACTGATTCTATAGAAAGAATAGGGGAGCAGAACACACATTAAGCAATAACATCTATGAAAGAGTAAGGAGTTTTGCAGTGTTCTTGGATATATCTTTTCATTTCAGTGGGAAAAAGAAAAATTTCCAGAAGGGAATCTTTAGGTTTTCAGTTATCTCATATTTTTTTTCCCTACATTTTATTAGATGATGTTCATGGAGTATGAAGAAGGTCATGCTAAAAATTCTCATTTGCCCAAAAAGTAAATAATTCAGGCTTGAATCTTCTGAAAGACCTAAAAAGAATTAAGCACAGATCTTTCAAAGTATGAGGGTGCCTCATTCCATTGATTTTAATTCCCTCAAGGAAATTCAATGGGATTTTGTGCCCTAGATTCATTCAAAAGATCTGTATACTCTGAATGGAATCATCCCAAAGCACATTTATGCTTTATGATAGAAAAAGATTGTTTTATTGTTTCTTGTTCACCCCCTCCAGTTTTTTAATGTTTCAATCACTTTCCAAGTAGGATGGTTAGACAATGGTTATGAGAAAGACTATATAAAGTTCAATTTTCTTGGATTTATCTGGGTTTTTACTGCATTTTTTAAATGGAGCCCTGTCCTGCTGGGTTAGGAGTTACTCAGACTTCTGTGAGGTAAGCCAGTGAGTGAACATGCCCACATAGCTCCTTAACAACAAATGCCTATGCTGTGGGCATAGTAAGCTCAGGATAAAAGAAAGAAAATAACCGGACGTGATTCTTAGAGGAAAAAAGTATAAACTGCCTCACATGCTCTGTAAATTAAGATTAGGGGATGATCTTGCTCTGGACTAGATGATCTTTCAAGGTCCCTTCCAACTCTTAAGATTCTGTGATTCTGTGATTGGCAGTTACAATGGTGTAGATTATGAATTTATGGTCTAGCTTACCTCACAAGGACTTGCTCCTGTGCATGTAGCCTTTGTGTAACAGAAAGCAGCTGGAGATGATGCTAAAATCAAAACTTGTGGATGGCCTAGCCATGGTCTTTTGCTGAACTGTCGGGAATGACATACCTTTTTTTTTTTGCACACAGAGAAAGACAAGAAGCACATCTTAGACACAAGGTATAATGCTTTTCACATAAAAAAACTGCTTCATGTGTTGTGCCCTTCTTTTTCAAAAGTAGTTTAATAAAGTTGTTAAATGCCAGAAAAAAAGTGTAATTAATGAATAATCTTCTCTATTCCTATAGTCCTATAACAATGCTGCAAGTATACCTATTAGATGTGCTAATATTGCTGTACAGTGAAGCAATAGCAATAGCTGTGTTTGATCAATGAAATACTATGTGCTTTCACTTGCTTCATTTGAAATAGTGGCCCGGGTAAAAACAGCAATAAAGTTATTATCTTTCACTGGAGCTGTACTTCAAATCATCATTCCTGGAAACACAAATAAAAGGTATGATCCCAGCTTTCTAAAATGAATGTGAATGTTCCTGTTGCCTCATGGAAACAGGATTGTTAAGAGCAGGATTATTATGACTTTTTTTCCCCCAGGTTTTATTTGTGTGTAAGTAGTTAGAAAATAAAGAATAGTTTACTGGTTTGCTGTAAAACTCAATGATCTTGGACATAGCCAACACAAGCATCATGATTTATTCTCTGAAGACCTCACTCAAGGCCCACTGAAATTCACAGCCTCTCCCAAGTTGCCTCTCAGGTTCCTTTCAGACAGTCGATAAATTAAATTGGCCAAAACAACTCTTCTGTTGAGTACAGGTCTTCGTAGGTGAAGGGCTAGTTCTTGAAACCACTTTGTTGCTGGTCACCTATCTTCTGCTTATCTCTCTCCCTGTTTAATGACATGACCAGTTATCTTAAAGATAAGAAGTCTGTTGAACTTTCAGTTCCTACCATTGCTGGAAAGACTGAAGGTACATAATCCTTTTCCTTCAGAAGACAGGATCCCTTTCTCTGTGTTAGTGCAATCCCTTCAAACATAGCTGTACCTATGGATGTTTTGATTTTCTTAGAAGCAGAGATGAGTGTAACAGGACAGTTTTACCTCAAAGTGTAGATGCAATTAGTTTATTTTGGCTCACAGCACAGAGAGTTTAAGACAAAACAATAAATTAAACCAGGCAGGATTCCTTCGGGCAGTCTGACGTTTTCCTTCTTTTCTTTTTCTCTTTTTTTCTTTTTCTTTTTGTGTTTAACAGGAGGTGGCGGTTGTAACATTTGCAAAATAATAAGTACAATAAGTTGACATTGTGATGTGATTACTTATATAAGTGCTTAGACATACAAATACCTAAACACTAATGTCATTATTAAGAGTCATGGCAGTTGTTCCAGCCAAGTTAATAAAAGATCATTACTATAACTATCTACACAGGACTGAACATGATGGGGAATCTGGGATATGGGAAGTCTAACAATATAAAATGCAATGAAACTTTATTGTTATTGTATCTGTGTGCATGTGACTATTCTAACAAGAAATCAGAAACAATTCAGTGGATAATGCAGCGAATACTTGATCTGCATTTAGAGCTGAAATTATATAAGAAAATTTTTCCTTTCTTCTCTCTCTTTTTTTTCTCTCTATTTGCTCTGTTGAAGAGGCTAAGCACAGTTGATTTAAGCGTGATTTCTATGTAGTTTACATGCTCTTGGATCTTAACATAGACATGTAAATAGCTGGGTGTGAACTCTCCAGGTATTATATTCAGCTGACACAAACAACCCAACCAGATAGTTCTGTGGAGATAACAAACTAATTTCTGCATTGGTCAGGACTCAGGGCTCAGGTGATTGTTGTTCTTTAATGATTATTTATTTAAATTAGTCTGATTCAAATATAGAGCTGGTTGCAGGCTATGGCTGTCTGGACAAACTTCACAGGTTGGACAAAACATCGAGGCAGCAATTTGTCCTCTCTCTCTGTCTCATGTTGGACTTCCCCAGCCAGGACTTTTCCATGGTGCCTTGCTATTATTCCTTCTTTTCATCCAGAAAAAGCCTGCAAAAACAAGCCTTGCTGAGTTATGCAAGGACCGACAAATCTCAATTCTGGCAGGTAGGAGGGGAAGGAAATAACAACGTGAATTTCAAAGTTATATCAGTGGGGATGTTTCCCTGAATTCGCCTGCCTACAACCTACTCAGAGGATTTTTAGACAGAATCTCATGCAGGCTTTTCAGTACAAAGAGAGCAGCTGTTCCTGAGTTACTCAGGAACAGTTGCATCCAACACATCCTCTAAAATGAGTATTTCTTACTGGAGCCTAGAACTGAGTCCAATACTGATCTGAACATACAAGCACTCCCTGCAAGCCCTTCATTGAACTGGACAGCCACACTCTTCACCAGTGAGGTTTCTGACAGAATGTAAAGATAGTGCCTATGAGACATGGTGCAATGCTACCCAATGTCACTGCAAGTGTTTCTAAGCTCAGCTTCTGGATAAAGCAGCACTGAGATAAAAACTGGAAGCCTCCTTTTTTTTTTTTTTTCTTTCCAAGAATGTCACTGCCAGAGGAGGCCCTAATATATCCCTGGAGAATGCCCATGTTAAAGCTTGAGAAGCCACATCCATTCCCAGAACCATTTCCTGAATCCACCTTCCAGAATCCATTTCCTGCTCTGCACCAACACTGAAAGCTGTGGTCAGATCAGTCAGCTCATCCAGCTATAAACAAATCCCAAATACACTAGTTTTTAACAGTCACACACACACCTATTTGCTATCTGGTGCTGGTGAAGGAGAGGCAGTGGAAAGCTGAAGAAAAAAATGGGACTATCCATTTCAGCATCAGCATAGTCTGAGATCAGTCTGAAACCTCATCCTGTGGGCCAGTTACTGAAATTCAGACAAGAAAAGCACCATGTTTATCCCCTTAGAGAGTTAAATTGTCCTTTGAGATCGAAACAACACTAGCACCAGCTGAAAAAGCTGCTTGCCATCTTCAGCAGTCCTGCTGATCCCGATTTCACAGCTGCCATGGTGGGAAGAATTAGGCCCTTCCTTTTTTGCTCTGTAGCGAACACTTAGTATTTCAAAATCAGATGGATTTGCCGTAGGTCTGTCTTTACAGGCAGTTTGTTTGTACACTATGTTTACTTATGACAACAAAGTATTGGAGAAAGGTATTTGAAGCTGCTTTATCGGTGATTATTGATGTGTAGGGGCATTTCAGAGCAGCCTGTAACAGGCTTACTCAGTCAATAAGATCCAGCCTGAAGCATCAACAAGGCATGAAGAGAGCTTGAAGTTTGCCCTTTACCTATGGAAACAGAGAAGGAAAATCCATGTATGACTTCTATGTCCATCCCAGCTCTAAATAGTGTCCGTCACCCAGCAGACTGGCACTGCAATAGTATCACTAGGCAGCAGGGGCAGTGGTGGCCCAGGGAAAGGTCCAAAGAGGCTCCTTTCTCTTTCTCACTGTGCTCTTGCTCTACTAGCTCACAAGTCTCTAGTGACTGGTTGGTTTTGCGACTAGATATGCATGAATAGACGGGAGCAAGTGGGGTGAAGCTCTCCTAATGTCATTCCTCTGCTTCCTCACAAGCAAATCTCCAAAGCTCTATGCTCCTGGTCTCGTTGTAGTCACACCCAAACTTGTGATACTGAGCTCCTCACACCTCTTTCCCTGTGAGCATCTTGAGCTCTTCGAAGTCTTCCGATCCACGAGTGTTTCTGAGATTCTGGCTCCTCCTGACTCACCAAAACACCTTTCCAGAATTAAGTAAGACTAGCAGAGAGAAACATACTTGTCCAGAGCATTAAAACCTGGTGCAGGAAAATTGCTATAGCATCATATGTCTGAATGATTGTTTCATTAATAGCCTATGTGTCCAAAGATTGGACTAGATCCCCGCTGAGCTGGCAAATATCTGTGGAGAAATCCCTGGCACCACACTTGTTTATCTTAGTCAACAATTTGTCTCATTGTCCCTAACATTGATGAAACCACAAATAGTGCTCCAAGATCATCTGCCTTGATAAAAATGACAACAAATTTAACATATGTAAGCTGCATTATAATCTTTATCAGTGGCACCCAAAACCAAACTGGAACCATTAGCTTTCAAGGACAGACTATTAAAATAGGTTCTCCACCTCAACAAGATAAACCTGTCCAAAATATATGTTTGTGTCCGTGAAGAAATCACTTTGATCTTGAATGCAACCTTTCAACAAATTAGGAAAAAAGAAGAATAAAAATTGTTCTGTGTTCATATAAGACATTAACATAATTTAAACAAAGATACAAAGTTGAGGTTTCAAAAACTTGCACACCTACTCAGAAGTGAAATTACTTCATTTTGCTGCTGCTTAATCCTTCAACTTCGACCTGAAAGTGTACAGGAGTTTCTTCTAGAAAATGAATGAGGGCATCCACATGAGGGTTTAATGCAAAGTAATTTATGTGCATTAATCTTGCAGCCTCAAATTGTTCCAGACACTTTTCTCTACTGTCCCCAGCTAGACAAAGCTCATGTATTTATTCTTCATTAAAGTTATAGCTGTCTTTCCTAGCCCTTTCAGACGTGGCTCAGCACATTAATTGTCCCAGTGTCTGTTTCCTGCACCAGTCAGGGTGCAACAGGCAGTGCCTGAGACAGAGCTCTCCCGTCAGTTGCTCCAGAGATGGGACACATTGTCAAGTGACCGTTCTATCAGTGATCGCCAAAGCACCTCGCAGGCGATGGGCTTTATTTATGTGGGGTAATGCTTAGTTCTTCAAACTAGCTGCCATATACCATGTTAATTATGTAAAAATACTTGTTCTACGTCTCTGATGGCACTCAATTATTTGTCTCTCACATCTTAGACTCTATATCCTGTCCTGAGTTACATCCCTACTGTTGTGGGTTGGGTGAAATGTCACTGAAGCTATGGGTGTAACCACTACCTTCTTTTAACACAGCTATAAGAAACAGTTAAGCTGCTTTATGAAATAATAGTGATCTCCACCCCAAACAAAAGCATATATGATTCTTTTCAAAACAACAGCACACATGTAGGTTGTGTAGGCTGAATGGTGATGGAGAGAAGTTTGACAGACTGACGTTTTTAACGGATTGGGATATGTATGCACATAGTTCAATGTGTGCTTGTGCAAGAAGGAAAGAAAAGCCCCACAAGAATAAATATAGATATATGATATAGAGCCTAAAGAAAATATTGTGTCCATCAGAAAAAATACTAGGAAGGAAGTCTTTATGATTAATACCTGAATCTTCCCATGCTCAGTGTCAAAAGTCTTTGTAAATAAATATGCTTTATCACAGAAAACTGATTCCATTTTAAATTTCTCTTTCTGAAGAAAAAAAATAATCACAAGACCCTGAACTTCAATTAAGTGTTCAGAGGTATGAGACGAATCTCTACTGGCCTGGAATCAGGAGAATTGCACAAGTTGTAAGCCAGGCTGGAATATGCTTCCCATGTTCAATATTCATTTCTCCCCGCCCCTAACATGAACATATAAACATATGGAGGAAAGAAAAAGGGATAAGGAGGGGAGAGAGAGGGAGAGTGGAAAGAGAGCATATAAACCTTGTAATGTCTTGTATGTGCTAGGTACTAATTTAATAATGCTTATTTCTTTACATGGGATTTTTTTTTTCCTTTTTAAAATGAAAATGAAATAACAGTGCTAAACAATAAATTCAAGGTTTTTAGTTTGACACAGGTTATACAGTTCTTGTGCTATTCAAAAGCCAATTTAGCTTTGCACTTATGTTGCGAAAGGATTGAATTATAGCTTTGCAGTAGATTAGATTTCTTTGTATTATTCTATTTATATATATCGGCTTGCTCTGTTATACATTTTCTTTGTACTATCTTATAAACTGATTGGGATATATCTCCTTTTCTCTTCTGTGCGTAAGTGCCCGCCACAGTATGGATTTAAAAGCAAAATTAAATACTGCGTATCGCAGGCTTAGAAAATCATTGGGGCTCTTTTGCTGCATTGTAATTCTGCCTACAGTTCTACCTAGCTACATTCAGCTTATACAGAAAATGCAATTAAGGACATGGATTGTTGAGAAATGGGAATTATTTTCCACAAATCATAATGACTAAACTTTGCCCATCTCTGTGCCCAGATGCCATAATCGAGCTTTGCTGAGGACAGCTTTTGATGACATTCTTATATTCTTAATACAATACGCCGTGTAATATCTAAGTGCGTTCTCAGCTCAGTTGGCATCTTTCTTTGCTTTCAGGCTCTGCGCCTTTGTGTCCTAAAACTATAGATTTATAATACTTGCATTTGCTCTGTGACTTGAAACAACTGATGTGCTATTATTTTCTGAGAGAGACCTAAAATAGAGAGAGAAAATTTTGAGTATTTTACTAAGAAGTAGAATGGTCTTCAAATGACAATGCATCTTAGCATAAAGCAAACTGTAATACTGGTCTTTTCTTACACTGTTTTTATTGGATTTGGTATTCATGAAAGTAGGACTCACAAAATGGACTAAATCCAAGTACAGTGTGGGCAGGTGCTGTGCATGCTTTCCCTCCCAACTTCTCCCAGTTGCTCCATCTCTGTTGCTGTTTTTACACTGTGTCTCCTTATGGCAGAAATACGGTGTCTTTATTATCTGGACTGTCATGGTTTGACATGACAGCCTTTTCTGGTATGGGGGAAGGGGCTGCAAAGATGACTCCTGCAAGAAGTTGCTCACAACTCTCCCCAGCTCAGAAAAGGCTCACTTCTGGGGCTGAGCCAATTAGACGCCTCCACGATCACTTTTTCAGAAGAAGCCGGAAGGGGAGGTGTCTTCCTCCATCTTCCTTCTTTCTTCTGCCCCTTCTTCTCTTCTTCTGGCTGGTGGTGGTGCAAGGAGTAGGAACGGTGAGAGAAACAACCATGCGGACTCCAAGGTCAGTGATGAAAGGGAGGAGGTGTACTGTAGCAGAGACTCCCCTGCATTCTATGGAGAGAACTGGTGAAGCTGAGATTTATTTTCATTTCTTTAAAGACCCCGCATCAGCGGTACAGACTCATTCTGATAATGAGCCCGCATCAGGGGCAGAAACTCATTTTGCTAAAGCTGACCCCGGACCAGGGGCAGCGATTCACTTCATTAAAGGCCCCGAGCCAGGGACAGTGATTTTGGCCGGAGGAGGCCTTGTCCCGAAGGAGGGGCCCTTTATCACTATGGCCGGAGCAGGCCCTGTCCCGAGGAAGGGACCCAATATCCACAGCTGCAACTGTGGGGAGGAACCCACGACAAAGCAGCTCATTAAACTTATGCCCAGAAGAGGCCTTGTCCCGAGAGAGGGACCTTGCAACTGCAGAAACTGCAACCGCGGTGAAGAATCCACGCCAGAGATATTCACCAAGGACTGCATCCCGTGTGAGGGAACCTGTATCGGCAGAAGCCACAGCTGTTGGGAACAACCCACACCAGAGAAGTTTGTTAAGGACTGTGTTCCGGGGGAGGAACCCCGTGTTGGAGCAGGGGAAGAATGCCAGGAGTCATCCTCATCTGAGAAGACAGAAGCGGCAAAGCCCATCTGTGAGAGACTGACCACATCCCCCACTCCCTGCCCCCCTGAGCTGTTGCGGGGGGAGGAGGTAGAGATATCGGGAGCAGTGAGCTGGGCCCGGGAAGAAAGGAGGGATGGGGGAGGGAGATCTTAAAGTGCTGGTTGTAATTTTCTCATCATCCTACTCCCTTTTTGCTTTTATTCCGTTCTGTTTCTTGTAGAATAAACTTTCCTACTTTCCTCTCTAAGTCGAGTACTGGAGTCTGTTTTGCCCAGAACCATAATTGGCAGTGAGCCCTCCCTGCCCTTGTCTCAATCCACAACAATCTTGCTTATCTTTTTACTCCCATTTCACTGGGTCCTCCGCCATCTTAACGAGGGTGGGGGTGAATGGGGGCATCGAGCAAGAAACTGTCGTGGTGCTGTTGTGCTAGCTGGGCCAAACCACGACATTATTGGCGCCCAACGTGGGGCCCCGAGTCTGTGGGACTTGGAGCATTACAGATTAAATTTGAGACAAGGATACTAATTGGGAGTGGTAACGGGCAAAACATGAACTGTACCGCTGACTATTGAGGTTTTAAGTGGTTCTACCTTTGGTGAAGGGTCGAGGGGTGGATTTTTAACACCTCCTTAAAAAGCAATTCGTGAAGGCGAGGGGTGGAATGTCATGGTTTGACATGACAGCCTTTTCTGGTATGGGGGAAGGGGCTGCAAAGATGACTCCTGCAAGAAGTTGCTCACAACTCTCCCCAGCTCAGAAAAGGCTCACTTCTGGGGCTGAGCCAATTAGACGCCTCCACGATCACTTTTTCAGAAGAAGCCGGAAGGGGAGGTGTCTTCCTCCATCTTCCTTCTTTCTTCTGCCCCTTCTTCTCTTCTTCTGGCTGGTGGTGGTGCAAGGAGTAGGAACGGTGAGAGAAACAACCATGCGGACTCCAAGGTCAGTGATGAAAGGGAGGAGGTGTACTGTAGCAGAGACTCCCCTGCATTCTATGGAGAGAACTGGTGAAGCTGAGATTTATTTTCATTTCTTTAAAGACCCCGCATCAGCGGTACAGACTCATTCTGATAATGAGCCCGCATCAGGGGCAGAAACTCATTTTGCTAAAGCTGACCCCGGACCAGGGGCAGCGATTCACTTCATTAAAGGCCCCGAGCCAGGGACAGTGATTTTGGCCGGAGGAGGCCTTGTCCCGAAGGAGGGGCCCTTTATCACTATGGCCGGAGCAGGCCCTGTCCCGAGGAAGGGACCCAATATCCACAGCTGCAACTGTGGGGAGGAACCCACGACAAAGCAGCTCATTAAACTTATGCCCAGAAGAGGCCTTGTCCCGAGAGAGGGACCTTGCAACTGCAGAAACTGCAACCGCGGTGAAGAATCCACGCCAGAGATATTCACCAAGGACTGTGTCCCGTGTGAGGGAACCTGTATCGGCAGAAGCCGCAGCTGCTGGGAACAACCCACACCAGAGAAGTTTGTTAAGGACTGTGTTCCGGGGGAGGAACCCCGTGTTGGAGCAGGGGAAGAATGCCAGGAGTCATCCTCATCTGAGAAGACAGAAGCGGCAAAGCCCATCTGTGAGAGACTGACCACATCCCCCACTCCCTGCCCCCCTGAGCTGTTGCGGGGGGAGGAGGTAGAGATATCGGGAGCAGTGAGCTGGGCCCGGGAAGAAAGGAGGGATGGGGGAGGGAGATCTTAAAGTGCTGGTTGTAATTTTCTCATCATCCTACTCCCTTTTTGCTTTTATTCCGTTCTGTTTCTTGTAGAATAAACTTTCCTACTTTCCTCTCTAAGTCGAGTACTGGAGTCTGTTTTGCCCAGAACCATAATTGGCAGTGAGCCCTCCCTGCCCTTGTCTCAATCCACAACAATCTTGCTTATCTTTTTACTCCCATTTCACTGGGTCCTCCGCCATCTTAACGAGGGTGGGGGTGAATGGGGGCATCGAGCAAGAAACTGTCGTGGTGCTGTTGTGCTAGCTGGGCCAAACCACGACATGGACAAATATTTCCTGAGTTCTGAGGTGAAACTTTAATCTTTTTATTTGCCCTGTGCAGGGTCTGAACTGGGTTTTTTACAGGTAGACCTGTCAGCTACAGGGGAAACTTCTGGCAGATCTTTGTTTAAAGAAGCCACCCCTGTAATCCCCCTGACTACCAAAACGCTGGCCCAGGCAAAACCACTACACAGGTGCTCTGATATAGCTTTCCACTCTGTGTGAACAGAGGGTGAAGACGTAAAGCATCAGACTTTGTTACCTCTTTTTACCCTCCTGAATGCACTCAGAAAACACACATAGTGAAAGCCTCTTCTAAAGAATCTGGCAAAAGACAATTATTAAGAGCAATAGTATTCAACAAAGACTTAACAGAGATACAGATAGTACTCTTAGCCTGTTGTAGGTTCCTCAGAATGGCCTTTTACAGTAATCTGACTGTAAATAAAATACTAATCCCATGATCTCTTAATTCATTTGTATTTTTTTGTGTTCATCTGTGTTCCTCGAAATAGTCTTTAAAACTAATTTTGCATGTTTTGTGTGTATTTATATGATAATAGTAAAAATGTAAATGAAAGAATCAAAACCCAGTAGCTTTGCCTTATAATGCTTCACTTGAAGCATACAGACAGAGAGTAAACACTAGGGAAAAAAACCTCAGTATTAGTAGCTCTAGGAAGCATAGAGTGTTTAATATCCAGATTAAATATTGGTGGAGCTTGAGCTCCTTTTCTGTCAGTCTATCACCTGCTGTTGTAAAAGACTCCTGTCACATATCTCCTGACCAATTATATCTGCAGTAGCTTGGGAAGAATCCTCTATCCGGCTGCTTGTAGTGCTGTGGGCTATGAACAGGAGACTGCCCTGAATTATTCTCAGGGTAAACCCTTTATGGGTTTTAGAAACAATTAACTTATCTATTTTCTACTAGTCCGAAAGCTTTATGGGTAGCACAGATGTAAATTTATTTTAACCTCAAATCCAATGTATAATTTTTGTGGAACTGGAAGTAGGGAACCAGTGTGATTGGAAGATACATTTCAATTAATTCTTCCTCCAACGCTTTATCTCCTCAGCATCAGAA
Source organism: Colius striatus (assembly GCF_028858725.1). Classification (NCBI taxonomy): domain Eukaryota; kingdom Metazoa; phylum Chordata; class Aves; order Coliiformes; family Coliidae; genus Colius; species Colius striatus. Next base: position 51,820,230 of record NC_084759.1, read on the forward strand.
CCTTTTATAGTGTTAAAATTAACAATTATGCAGCTGATGGCTGGCTGAAACCACAGGGGATCTGGAAAGGGCCTCAGATAACACAACATGTATAAATCATTCAGGAGAACAATTCATGAAAGAAAAGTTATCTGTGTTTTGGATGACATTGGAAGAACTAAATAGGAGTCAATTTGAGGAAGGGACATTTTGCTCCATTGTCCAGCCTGACTTCTTTTTTTTTTTTTTATTGTGTTGTAATATACATTTTCAAAATTAATTAACCATTAACAGCAAGATAAATGTTTCTTCTTGTGTTAGAGAAATGCTGGCCTCCGTGGTGAAAGATTATTTCACATGAGCAGCACTCTTCAAGAAAGCTGTTGCCAGATAAGGTGGCGACTGTACTTTGAAGAGGAACAATGAGAAGTGACAGACAAGACCGTGTTTACCAAACTGAATAGAAGACTTGCAGGTTTCCACTCACTGCTCGGTTACCTAAGCCCAGGGAATCAAGGCTGGAGTGCTGTTTCACCAACCCGGATCAGTAACAAAGTGGTAACTACTTCAGAATATAATAACATGCCATGAAATCTTATTCCAGGTGGTAATGAATAACATTTTTTTTTTGTTGTTAAATTTCACTTCTATTAAATGTTTTTTTCTAAAAAAAGTTGTTGGAACCTCTCTTCTGTTTATGCATTTGGCATCTGCTGAGTGTTTTTGTCTCATGCCTCTTTTTTCAACATCCAGACTTTTGATTACAGGTCGGGGTGTGAACGCTGCGTGACTCGAATGTGAAATCCTTCTATTTCAACCAGGCCAGAAATTTAGAAATAGGAAGAAGATGTTCTTGTTCTGCAGCTTAGAGAAGAACTAAATTTGGCAGCAGCCCTGTACACAGAATGACGTGAGACTAGTGTGTGTGCAGTGCTCCGAACCACAATCCCAAAAGAAGCTGACTCTCGGAACATCGTATCAACACATCCCATCTGGAAAAGACCACTGGAAATAAGAATGTTTTCTCATTTTTGTCTCTAACACTGCAGAGCTGGCAGAGTTGGTACCTTGAAAGTAGTGTAGGACATGCTGCCCTCACCACATTGCTTGTGACTTTTGATAGAGCGCTCAATTTTTATCACTTTTATGCTGTGCAAACATATGTGACGCTACAGTCCTGCATCCAGTTGTTCATAGAGCTGAGGTCTAGAACAATTCTACTGTCTACATACAGCATTGCCCGTTCCTTTGTAGGTGTGAATAGTGTGGCTCAGCTCTGCCAGGTCAGCATCTGAGCAAGCTCAGTAGGAAAGAGGAATAAGAGCAGAACATGCATGCTTTATCCATGTATTTGTATTGATTCTGTTACAGATATATCAAGCCACTGAAGTTATGTAAGAGAAAAACATTTTAGCAGAATTCATGACACACATGAATGCACTTAACACTCAAACATGAGCAGCATATTTACACATGTAAATGTATATATGGAATGTATATACCCTGTAGAAAGGGCTGCTAGATACAACAGTTACTTTGTTTCATTGGGAATGTAAGTTTTCAGTCTGTGCTAATCAGCTGCTATTACTTTTCTTTATAATGAAATCAATGTTTATTTTTCTCATCTGCAGTTATTTTTACACGAGCCCTTTAAATCTTCAGGTTTTATTAATTGGACAAAGGTACATAGCAGGTTTTAAATTTGTATTACACAGAAGGTATTTTACTGGAACATACAAGCATCTTTTTTCCTTTCAAATCCAAATCCACCAAATCCAAACTTTAGGGAACACAAATGCAAAAAGTATGTGGTTCAAACCACAGGTTTTTGTTAACTGATGGAAAAATATTTGCTAATATGTGGGGAGAGTATCCTTTGTGTTAATTTTGACATACATGTAGTAACTGCACAGTGTGTTTTCTTTTAATGACAGTCAGTATGTGGACTAATCTAGAAACTCAAGAGAAGTAAGACAGACCTTCATTACGTATGTTATCCACAAGATCTTTAGAGACGTCTTGGGAAATGTGCCTTATCAGTTATTGTAAGTAATGATATATTAATATTGCCAATAGAGCACCCCCTCACACACATATACTTGCAACACTTGGCAAAATGCCTTTGTCTCCTGATGGCCTACAGAAGTGGATGGCTGAGATACTTTGTTGTGTTTATCTGTGACACAAAAAATGTACAGATCAGGGACCAGCTCACCAAGCTTTACCACAATGAAAAATGTCTTCTGTGTTTGAGGAAGCTTTTTACTATCTCTGATTTATTTTGCTCTGTTCAGGATACCTTGCTCCATTTTTGTTTTACAGTCTTCAGGAACCTGAGTTTTGCAGGGGCGTTTCTTAGTTTTGAGTGACATAATTAACTTCAGTAACTGGTGAAACCAGTAGCATCCCTTCCAACCCTGCAGTTTTCCTCTGTTAGGAGTTACAGTGTAAGGAGCAGGGATGGCTGAAGTGAACATGTGTTAGCTTCTCCCCTTTGGCAGTTTCAAGACTGATATTTAATGTAAACCCTAACTGATGGATGTTCATCCTGCTATGTCAAGCTGAAGTAGAGTTGCTTTCAGTATCCACTTGGTAGACAAAAACCACAAGTATGGGCAAACCATACCAGGCAAGTCATCTCTCAAAGCCCTAACATTCCTTGAAATGCAATCCTTGTTCTAAGACTGTCCTCTCTTCAGCAACAAAGACTGCTTAGATCTTTCTGCTTAGTTTCTTCACTATAAACTGTGGTGGTAGAGAGTATTCGTTTTGTTCTCTAAGGAGTGGTTAATAAGCACAGACCAAAGCCCCATCGCAAATTCATTTCACTAAAAATGCAAATTTAAGTCAGCTGACATCCTTTACATTATTACAGCTTTTTTTCAGTAAATCTTTTCCAATTTAACAAAACTAAACACATTTGTTAAAATGACTGTTTCACTTAGCATTTTCTAAAAAGATTTTTTCAAATCTATATTTTAATCATATTCTTAATTGAAATAAAACCTGAAAATGGCACCAAGCCTTTTGCTGTGAGTCAAATGAGCTTTTCTAGAGACTTTTCAGGACCACCAGTGCAGTGAAAAATTAGCTATTCTCCTGGTTCTATTATATTAGTTATTCTCACAGTTCATATTCTAATTTGTGTACCAAGCCTTACAGGCTCAAACCCTACAAAATATTGGTGCTGCAAATGAAGTCTCAGAACACCTTTATCCTCATATAACTTTAAATAACAAAGGCAAGAGAGGCAGAAGCAGCTGGCTGTAGAGAGATCAAAGATGAGGGAGGTAACAGGAGAAAAGAGACTGTGAAGTAAACTTCTTGTATGCGAGTAATACCTGTATTGTTGCTGAAGTCGTGGAGTATTTTATAGGTAACCCACAACTTACACATATGATTAGTAACTGTAAAGCATTTGTAGGGCACTTGAAAATCACAAAGTGCTAGGCATTGCTCTTCTGGATGATGAGAGCTATATGGAACTCCACCAGGCCGGATGGTTGCCCTGCATCAGAATGCAGGAAGGAAGAGCTGCGTTCTTTGCAGTAAAACCACAGATCCTAGAGTTCAGTACTGACTGGCTTGGTGCTCGTGAGATATATACCAGAAAAGACTCCAAAATGTAAAATGTGACTCAAGGAGTTTAGACTTCAAGTCCAAAATTGCTAATGTGAAAAGCTCTGCTAAGCTCATGTTCACAATCAGCTCAGGCCAAACTGGGTATCTCACTGACTCTCTGAGTGTCCAACACTAAAAAAAAAAGGGTCATGCTGGCTTCTTGCAAAATGCAGTGGTAACTGCTGCTCTGACTAGAGCATACATCATACAAATACAAAACTCCTGCTTGTTTAATTTGTTCCTCAGGGCACTGAAAACCCTCACTCACTTTCCTTGGACTCCCACTTAGGTAAAATCTAGGCGGGTGAGCAAAAAGGGTGGGCAAAAAGGTGGCAGCACCTTGTTGGCAGGGAACTTTGAGGCTGTTCAGGAAAGAATCTAGGATTCACTGGGCTGGAAAGGGCAAAGAGCTACACAAATCACTCTGCAAGTTAGTGCTCAGGACTTGAATTTGGCTTTTGTAGAAGGAAAACGGTTGTTTTAGTCCTTGCACTTAATGTTGTATATTTTATCCAACATTATGTTTAATGTACTATCAATAAATAACCATCGACAGGAACAAAAGCCAAGGATCTCCCCTATCAATCTGTCCCTCAGTAAGTCTCATAACCATGGAGACACAGGGTGATGCTCTATTCAGGGTTTCTCCACATGGATCTTGTAATGTTCTTGGTGCTGGTTGTTTTCTACACAGGAGATGGAAGGTGTGAAACTAGCCCACAGTCTTTGCAAACTAGCAGAATAAACCATATCTGTAGCAAGTATCTTTAGAAAGCAGAATACATATCCAGAGCACTTAGAGTGAGAGCTGTTAGTCTCCTTGCTAGTATTCCCACCCACTCCCATGACTCCTGTATTCCTGCTGGAAAGTGGCCCAGCTTCAAAAGGAAGGATTGCATTTGGATAATGTGGGGCACGTTACTCTAAATAGCATCAGAGTCAAACACAGTATGCCTTACTGGGTAGCTTAGCTTTCTGTATGTGTTTTCCTTTTGAACACAGTCCACAAAGAGATGATGAGACTTAATTTAATAAATTAAAATAATTTCTTCCAATGTTTTCAAACATCTGCACCAAATCAGGAGACTCTTGAAGACACTTCCTAAAAATAGGTTTGATTTTGACGAGTTGTCATTTTCCAACAAGAAAAATCCTGACCATCTCTAATTCCACATGAAACACAGAGAGCGTTTCCTTTTTCCACATATGTGTCAGGCTCTGTCCTCGTGGCACTGTGATGACGTTGGAGTGGGCACAGAATGCCTCTGTCTCTGCATTGTCACCCAGAATGTGTTGCATGGAAGTAGGTTCACTGGCCTGATGAACAAAAAAAGATGGGTGTGTTGCATGGTGTTTTAGCTGTATATTCCCTTAAGAAGAAACAGCGTTTACTCAATGTCTTGTTAAGGAAAGTAGTGTTATAAATCATCCCATAAAGAGAAGAAAAACCTAATTGCGTGCTTTATCTTCAAAAGTGATGAATTTCAGAATAATCTGCATATCAGGTACCTTGTCTGTATTTTAGTGCTAAAAGGCTTCTGTTGACATATATCCAGCTTCTGTTACCTCTCTTTGACACATCACATAGTTATTTTCTTTTTAATCTCCGAAGAGCAGAAATATTGTGAGCTCTTTGCTGGTGCCAGTATGGATAGAAGCCATCCCTAAAGAGACGTATATTGCAATTGGCAAGATATAAATCGCATACTGTATAAATATAGAGGTGTTTGTGTGTCAGGATGTTGGCAAGTGGTTTGTGGGAAAAACTACTCCGTTGGATGCTGAAAGCATCTTTCAGATCTGCATTTACGACTCCTCTTTTCTTACTGTTTTTGCACCAGTCTTTGAATTGTCATTAAGGGCATATGTGGTCTGTTCAGATGTTGAATGAAAGTGCCATGAGAGAGAATGGAGAGTTCTTGTCACTTCCTAGTGTGAATGATGTGTTAGGAATTTGTTTCAGGTTTTGTTTGGGGTGTTGTTATTACAATCACTCTGCAATCACTCTTTTCATTCATTGATGTCCATGCTCGTTTGTTTGTACAGGAACTTTGTTCCTGTACAAGCACTGTGGCTTGAAAGAGCCTTGCTGTCTCTTTGAAGCATAGTAGTCATACCTTTCCAAACCCCAGCTCCAGATTGCTGCTCCTTGGCCTATATCTTGTCATTTCCTTTCTTACTGTTTCTTCTTCTTTTTATTTATGAACTTCTTTCAAGCTGGCTGCAACTTCACAGGTCTCACAGTACAGCTAAGCATGGCTACTTTTCTTTAAATCTCATGGCATGAGGATTGTTCCTGCTGTGGAATGCTCCAGACGGCTTCAGAGTCTTCAAGAAACTGTCATCTTCCATACCTGAGTGTGGGCAGCCACTTGTGCAGAACACTGCTTCTGTTCCCATTTCCCATACTCTTCTGCACAGCTGGCTGGGGCTGGGTCTGATGGAGTGCCTGGGATCCCTAGATGAGTCTGGGGCAGTGTGGAGGTGGACACCTTGTCCCCAGGAGATGGGTGCCACTGACAGGTCACTGTCAACAAGTGAAAGAGATCAGCAGCCTGGGCAGTGTTGGAGATGGTGAAAGTGAGAAGCTCTCATACTCTTTCTGAGAAATCAGTGTGACAGAGTGTGTCTCACAAGTGCTTGTGCAGCACGGGGAACAAACTGGAAGAATTAGAGGTCTGTGTGCAGTTGCAGGGCTATGACCTCAATGGGATCACAGAGAGACATGGTGAAATACCTCACAAGACTGGAGTGCTGCAATAAGTGGATACAAGATCTTTGAGGATAGGCTGAGAAGGCAAGGAGAGAGCATTGCCTATCATTTGAGAGACTGGCAGGGGTACACAGAGCTTTGCCTGCGGATAGATTGTAAGCCAATTGGGAGCTTGTCAGTCAAGAATAGATGGCAGACTAAGATGAGTTTCATTGTGGTGGGTATCTGCTACAGAATACCTGAACAGAAATAAGTAGATGAGATGCCTTCTTCAGATAACTGGAAGAAGACTCACATTTTACAAAATAATCAGATGGTTGAGGTTGGAAGGGACCTCTGGAGGTCACCTGGTCCATCCCCTTCTGCTTGAGTAGGGCCACAAAGGCTGGTTGGCTTTTTAGGCCCTTGTCCTTGAACCACCCTAACATCTGTCAATCAGAGGGACCATGACAGGTTGGAGAAGTGGGATGATGGGAACTTCATGAAGTCCAACAAGAGGAGGTGCAAAGTTCTACCCCTGAGAAGGAATAGCCCCAGGAAACAGGGAAAAGCTAGAAGGTTGACCAGCTGGAAAGTAAGCTTTGCAGAAAAGGACCTGGAGTCCTGGTGAACACTAAGTGGATCATCAACCAGCCATATGCCCATGTGGCAAAGAAGTACACCAGCATTTTACGCAGCATCCTAGCAGAAAAGCATCATGCATAAGTTGAGGGGGGTTATCCTTCCTCTACTCAGCATTGCTGAGACACATCTGGAGTCCTGTGTTCAGTTCTGGTGTGTCCAGCGCAAGAGAGATGTGGACATACTGGAGAGAGTCCAGCAAACGGCCACAAGGACGTTTAAGGGACTGAAGCATCTGTCCTGCAAGGACAAGCTGAAAGAGCTCAATCTGTTTAGCTTACAGAAGAGAAGGCTCAGGGGGATCTTATGAATGTACATGAATATCTGAAAGGAGGTTGCAAAGAAGATGGAGCCAGGCTCTGCTTAGTGGTGCCCAGTGAGAGGAAAAGAGGCAATGGGCACAACTGAAGAACAAGAAATGCCATCTGAACATAAAAATCTTTTACATGATGAGATTGGTCAGATACTGGTAATAGGTTCTTCAGAGACATTTATTTTCCAACTTTGGCGATATGCAGAAGCTAATGGAATAAGATTCTAAATAACCTGCTGTAAGTGATCGTGCTTGACTGAGGGAATCGGATTAGGCAGTCTCCAAAGGTGACTTCACAGTTCAGCCACGCTGTGATTCCCTCACACATTTTCTTGCACTACTTAGTCCTAGGCACTGGAAGAAAGACTGACCACATAGAGAGGTAGAAAAATGATATCATGCTTTGGTCAAGTTTGTGTCCTTGCAGAAATGAAGTGTATACATATAGTGTAGATTTTATGCACATTACCTAGAGGAATCAACAGGAAATTTGAAATAGACAGAGGAGCTACCCTGGGGCAGCAATCTGTCTCATATGTCTCCAGTAAGGGATGTCAGTAGCTTCGATTGAGTAGTTAAATATCCAGACAACATAGACTGTGCTGGCAAATCAATAGCAGTTCTCCATTCGTGAAATAACTTTTTTTTTTTTTTTTAAGGCAGTATTTTATGACTAGATCTTCATTACACACAGGGTCAATGGATCCCTTCCTCAGGACTCTGGTCACAGGTAGCTGATCAGAGAGCTTGTGCGTGTGTATGAATCTTGATGTGAAATACAGTTTGGCCATATATGTTTAAAATAATCATATTAAAGAGTAAAACACAAAGACTATTGGAGGATTTGTCATCACATTTATCAAATTTATGAAAGGGTTGATTTATTCTGAAGCTACAATAGATACAATATGTTGTATGTTTTACAAAGGTAGACTATTGAATAAACTCTACACTGACATTTTTTTAAATTAAGTGTCCTGAGTATTATCAAAATCATTTATAATTCCTGAGAGTGAATTCCTGCTATTAGCTATCTGACCTGGATATGAATCAGTAACTTAGAGCTGTGAAGCCATGCACGCTATTATAGCACTTTCTCCACTTTAACTTTATTATGATAACTCTAACTAGCTGTGGTATGAAAACCTGCTTCTATACTGTATCTGTAGTCTGTTCTAGGATCCAAAAAATAATGACCCGTGCCATCTTCAGAGAAGAATTACTAACTAAATATATTCCTTTTAATATTTCATCTATCACCCTCAAATAGACAATGACTTCAACTCTTACATATATATTTTCCACATTATTTGAAGTTCATTATATATTCCTTAAGAATAAAAGTACAGTACTGTCTTGCAGAACTAAGTTGTCATGACAAAAATTGCTATCAATCCAAATTATCTATGCAACAAAATGAGAGAAATCAACTCCTTTACAAGATATGAACTAGGATACAGTAAGACAGTAGTTCCACTTCCATTAAAAAGAAAAGCTCTGTTAATAAGCTGCTGACATGATGATGTCATTTGATATAACCATTTTAGGGTTAATGGAGGTTTACTATCGTGTAGGATTTTGCAAATGTTAAAAGTTATCAGTATCCACATGTATGCCTTAGCTCAGCAAAGCAGTTAAGCATGTGTTTAAGTCTCATTCTGTAATCTCTTTAACCATAAATCCTGCTTCATTGACTTTTTCACTTTTTATAGCTTGCTGAGGGAAATTCATGCTACCTGTTTGGCAAAATAACAGTTGCATGACAGACTAGAGTGTGCCTGCACCTTCTTTAGGATTTTATAAGGGAATGCATTTGTAAATGAAAGGAAAATGCAATAACAGAGATAATAACTTCATTCTTCTCAGTTTGTTCAATGTAAAATCTTTCAACTCACAAATGATATATTACTATATATACTATATATATATACACTATACAGATATATACTATATACTCTCTATATATTACTATATACTATATATATATTACTATATACTGGTGATCTTATTAACGTTTATAAATATCTAAAGGGTGGATGTCAGGAGATTGGGACATCCCTCGTTTCTATAGTAGCTAGCAACAGGATAAGGGGTAATGGGATGAAGTTGGAACACAAAAAGTTCTACTTAAACATAAGAAAAAACTATTTCACTGTGAGAGTGACAGAGCAGTGGAACAGGCTGCCCAGGGAGGATGTGGAGTCTCCTTCCTTGGAGGTCTTCAAGACCCATCTGGACATGTTCCTATGTGACCTGATCTAGGTGACCCTGCTTCTGCAGGGGGTTGGACTAGATGATCTCTGAAAGTCCCTTCCAACCCCTACCATTCTATGATTCTATGATTCTACTAATTACAATGTCTATTAAGATATTGATACTACCTCTTAAGTTGTATTCATTATTATTTATTTTTTATTTATCAGCCTTGCAGAATGCAGAAAGCTACATCTGAGCCCTGATCTAAAACCCTTGTGGTCTGAAAGGCAGATGCAGGAAAATTTGGTGTTCTAAGGCGTTCAAAGCTATGGGATAAACAGGGTGGGAAAGAAAAAAAAACCAACCAAACAAGCTGGTTTGGTAGGGACACTCAGTTTTAGTTTCTTCTCTCTTTTTGTGTATATTAACCAGCCCAGTGGCTGTCTATTTCTATATGTTTGTACCTTTTGTACATTGATGTCAGCCACTTTTGTATGTCAACCATGTGCAAGTAGATAAAGCAAGCAGTTTTGTTTCTTACAGAAAGGCTATTAATTGTTCTGGAGTTTACCTATCAAAATGATTTACAACACTTTGGATAGACTGGTGCTGTAAATATGAGAAGTGGGTCCTGACTCCAGACCTCTTAAAATTGTTCACATCATACAGGCCTAGGTGATTTAGAGATGTTTAACTTTGAAGTTAGCCGTGCTTTCAGCAGGACTAGATAGATTAGATGACTTAATTGTTATTTAATGATACTTTAACATAAAGCAAAAGGAATAGAGGGTAATCAGACTGTCCAATAAGACAACATTGTTTAATTTGTGATATACAACACAATAATGCTAATTATTAAGTCAACAGGTGTACAACAACATGTTACAAGGAATGTAATGAATTGAGAAAAACAAAAGTCTTCATGTGGGTATTCATGATATCTTTTAAGAAGGAAAAACCTTGCAAACAGTGCTGAGAAAACCCTGTTAGACAAGACTGGCTGAGATATGGAATGTCATTTTTGTAAGAAATGCTGACACCTGAGAATTTGTTATTGTTTCAATTCAGAGTGAAATAAAACGTTTCTGATATGCCACACAAACATCGGTTTTGAAAAAGACTAGAGTTCAGCAATACTTAATCTCTTAATTTTATCATTGTGTTTCAGATTTCATTATCAATTTTCAGCCAAAGAATACATGAATAGTATGTATAATTATTAGATTATCTGTGAAAGCAGTAGCAATGTACATTATACCAGATTTGTCCCTAGTACAAATTTCTGAAGTTGAGAGTAGTGAAGTCTTCAGGAACGTGAATCTTCCCATAGCAATGTTAGAACTGACATTCTGGGAAATATTTAGACATTAGGTAAAAGTATCTTTTCTATTATTTTTCCTGAAAAAAAACTGTTATAACTCTAGAATAGATTTATCCCAGGGAAACTGGTTAAAAATAAAAAAACCTCTTATTTTAGGGAGGAAAAAAAATGCTCTGGTCAAAGGGAAGATCCAGATCACAACCAGCCACAGGTTCCTCCTGGAGCTGATGGAGGTTTGGAAGAGAGCAGCTGAGACTCATGCTATCAAGCTGTCTCCTGAAAGCAGTTGCCCAACAAGGCTGGACTGACTTTTGGGAGAGGATGTGCAGTGCCTCTTTTCCTTTGTCCCATAGCCCATGGGTTTGGGGCACTTGCCCATAACATAGAGGGCTTGATTGGAGATCCTAGACTTCAGACTGAGTGCTTTCAATATCAGAACATAATGTCCAAGGTAGCAGCTGGCAGTAGCACTGTTATGCCATCAAGGTAATAACATTGTGTGCAGACTAGATCGGGACTAACTTCTGGGGCTTCACTTTGGATGTAGGCTAACAGTCACCGAATGAGGATTGCAAAGAAAGTAACCTTAGCTAAGATGCAGAAGGGGAAGGAAGGCAATTAAAGCTCTAACTGGTATTATTCAAGAGAAAAAAACAGACATTAAAATTTTTTTAAGAATGCTTTAAAATAATTAATGAAATACTACAGTAAAGCAGCCAGAGGTGAAACTGTGGCAAAGCTCTAGCTTTTCATAATTAACAGCCTCTGAAGCATTCAAAACTAATCTAGAAGTAGAATGAAAGAAGAAAGAATACAACCAGAATTAATTCCGTCTAAATGGATGTAAGTGTTAAAGAAAATGAAAAGATGATCCCTAAGGAATCCATGAGAAGTTTTCTGCTGAGAGAGCTGCAACAGGAAGATTTGGAACAGCTGAGTCTCTTTGTGAAAGAAACGGAACAGAATGAAGGTGCTGTCCATTCTGAAAACCCATTTGTGTTCTCTGCAGCAAGTTCTTCACAGAGGGAAAGATCCTAAGGTCAGGCAGATGATCCAGAGAATGTTAGAGACAAAACAACGATCTTGCTTAGGTTTACTACAGGAGAAGCATGTACTTCTGAGCAATGACTGAGCCAAATGATCTGACAGAGATCTGCTCCACTCATTATCTGTGTTTTAGTTTGGCCAACATCACACAATGTGAATTGTTGAAGCACATTACAATCAGCTTCAACTAGCTCCCGTTGTACCTTCCCTCATACTCCTTTCTTAAACATAAGGGCATTCAGAATACACAATCCTTACAACAAATTTATTAATTAGCTTATAACTTGGGTCTCTGAGACATCCTTGCAAGCAGTCTTCTGTGTGTCACTGGACAGTGGAAAGTTCATTTGTCCCAAACTTCATGTTTAGGAGTCAGAAATCTCAAGATGTTGCAGCTGTTTCCAGTTTTGGACTTCTCTGGGAAAAATGGGCAAATCGGCATCCTACAAAGTCTCTGCCTTCCATCAACACTGAGATATTCATTTTGATCTTGGGACTCAGCATAATGTGTTTAGGCATAAAAATTGTACTATCATTCTCACGAAGAGCTAAGTCCTCCCAGGACCATGATCTTGATTGTTTTTATTTTGCTTCATCTTTCTCTTTCTACATCCATAGCCAGAAATGTACCATGCTATTGCTTTCTAACTGTGACCGCACTTCTAAGTTTTCTACTAACTTCAGATATTCCCAGAAGAGAGCCTCACCTTTTCTTGGTGCTGTCCTGCTGTGTAACTGTCCAAAGTGCAGATTGGAGTATGATTGCCTGATTTCATTTCTTTAACAAAATGTGCTACTGTTAATTGTTAGATTTGGGACAGGTGGGACTAACAGATGTGTGTCTAAACCTAAACTTCCCTGCAAATTCCTTGTACTCATGACCACTAAGTTTTGGCAGATCTTACAGATCTTAAATTGCTAATAAGGGCAGTGACTGTGTTGCTGGTCTTAATTAATTGATGTAATTAATTAAGATTAATTAATTAGCCTTCAACTAATACAAAAACATTCAGGGGCTTTCTCTGTAAAAATTCATGTTGTCAAGCACATTAATATAATATGGACTTTCCTGCCTTTTTGTTAGATGTCATCAACATTGTGGCTGAACAATCAAATAGCTCCTCATTTATATTTAATTTGCAAATGATACACTTGTGGCTGGAAAAATAATCTCCGTTCTTCTGGGTGGAGGTGGGAAAGTTGACAGGTCCCTTTTGGCAGTGGCAAAAAGCGGTTTATGGTAATTTAGACTAACCTTGGCTTTCCATAAATAAAAACATGAGAGTTTTTAACACCCACACTCTAAGTCTGATGCTCCTCCTGCTCTTCTTGAGTATATTAACACTCTACTTGTTAGCAAGTGGGATGCGTAAACCCCGATCTTGGCTAGATGGTGCAGGAGATCTGTGCCCAGACACTCCTGAAAGCATCTGGAGATCACTTAGTTTGAGCTCACCCTCAGAAGTCTTTACTCCAGCACATGGATTCATTTAACCCTTTCAGTTTCTCTTTACTGGATTTTGTATCTTATGTCCTTTCCCTGACTTTGCACACTGTTGCTTCTAGGGTGCCAGTCACACACATACATCATGTAGGTGTTTCTTTCATAGTCCAGTTCTCATGTTTCTCTCTTTCTTCTGTAGAGTTTTGACAGCCCGTGTCATACTCTGGTACACATACTCTGACCAGCTGTAGCAGGCAATTTTCCTTCCACAGAGTCTACATTTTGCTAAAATTTGGTGCAGAAACACTGGTTTTCCTCAAGGCTGTGTTCTCTCATGGATTTTTTTGTTGTTGTTTTTCTCTTTTTTACATAAGGACCTCCAATGGGTAAATCTCAGGGGTTTTTCTACTAAGAAAGATGTTGTATTTTCCAATGAAAATGCACTGGGTGCTTCACAAAGTCTGAGAAAACGGTGTTTCCCAAGGAGGTATTGAACATGCCCAGACGAGTGCTCTGTTTTCCTAAGGACACCTGCCAGAACTTTGCTGACATATTGAGTGTTGAAAAATGTTTGGCATCAGTCATCTCTCATGGAATTTCTCCCCTTGTTGACAGCAGGAAATAGTCATGTTATGCATATTTCTTTAATTCTCTTGGCTCCCTACAGAGCAAAGTGTCTGACATGTTTTCTTCTATAGCCGCTGAATCCCAAAGAGAATGGAATATCCAGCTCTTATTTTGGTCTAGGTTTTAAGGGAAAGGGAACTTTAGACTGGGAATGGAATTAAGATAGGAGAGGCCCTTTTTCACCTTGTCCTCCGTCAGGAAATTCCCTGTCTGCTGAAAAATACTTTCCTTGAAATGTTGGTTGTATTGGTCTCTTGTCCCCCTAATCATGTCATGTCAGTGCCTTCATGATCAGACTAAAGTCACAGTAGGATTTTTTTTTAGTTTAGGATTGGATACATTTCCTTGGGTATAATTACAATTTCTCTCTCTTCCATTCTGTGTTGTATTCATGGTTTATTTCACATTTTACCTTAATGAGAAGTCATTCACCAACATGAATTGCCATTTTCCTTCTGAAGACCATAAGGCAAGGACTTCTCAAAGCATCACTGTTTTGCATGCAAATATCCATCTCTGCCTTCCAAGGAGGCAAGTCCACTGCTAAGGGAAAAGAGTTTTGATTTTGTAGGGAATTAGTAGACAGAGCTCCACATTTCTCTGTGCAAATTTTTATCTCATGTAGGATCTTTTCTTTTTGACTGTTTATGCCTCAACAAGATCCTCTGGCCAATTGCTTCCTGTAGTAGTCAGACTACCTTCTGCCAATCAAAACATTATGCACAGCTATCAGGCATTATTATCAACACCTATCCCGCAGTAGTTCTTTTGTTTGTGATGAGTAATTTAACACTCAACACTCTGAAACCTAAAGCTAATATTGTGAAGTACTCCAAGGAGACAAATTGCATATATCTTAAACTTTCGATAATCATCTGGTAGTTTGGAGACACTATTACACTGTGGGCTTTCAGAAAACAAAAAAGTTCTATTCCTGATGCAGCCAAAGATCTCTTGTTTTCTCTCAGCTTGAGCTGAGTATCAGTGGCTGCTGGTACCCTCGTAGCACTAGGAACCCAAGCTGGCATATTGGTGCTCTCTCATCAACAGGTTTTAGCCCACTTTGGAACTCATCAGTCCAAACTGAATCCTTCTACGTTCAGTCACCTTGTAGCTGCTGGTCCAGTCCATTCTTTAATCTACTTAACAGTAGTTTCCTGGCATTTGACCAGTATCACAAGTTCTTGTGAGCTTGTAAAATGGTACCTCTTTGCTGAATGAGATTCTCTCTGTCTTATCACAGGCACCTACTGTCTTTGACAGTGATTTTTGGCTCTCTGTAGTGTAACTAAATTGCTTGCCTACACTGAACAGTGCAAGAGTCAAATATTGAACTACTTCACTGGCTAAAGGCTACAGAAGCCATTTAGTTCACATTCTTGTAACTCACTCCAGTAATCAGTTGAGAAAAAGAAATTTAGTTGTCAGGTATAGTATTTCCTTCTTGAATTCCACCTAGTTGCCCTAAATTATCCTTAACACTAAGTTTAGAAATGTATGAGGGGCCAGTTCAGCTCTGACTGGCATCAGCAACTGATTAAAATAATTTCCCAATGAAAAATGCCTTGAGATGGCTGCTGCTTTTTGTTTTGTGGATCTTAGGTCTGATATTAGAACAAAGTTACTAGCTGAGCCATAGGGCTCACAGGTGGATGTAGAGTTTTCTGAATTGCTGGAGATATAAATGCTGTCTCCCGATGGATTCATGGTGTAAGCTGAGAACAGTGGGAACAGTCTGTATGGCCAGACTGTTGTCTCTGTTCCCAGCCTTTACTGTTGGCAGTCTTCATGGGTTTGATTGTCTATGTTCTCCTTCCTCAGAACAAATAGCATCCCTTTAGCATCTCTCACATCTCTCCCTGGCTAAGAGCTATCTTCATTTCTCATATAATTCTCCTTTCTGGCTTATCAATTGTTATTCCTAGTATCTAGTTCAGCTTTCACCTTCTACTTCAGGCATTTTCTCTTTGCTGACTTGTAAGCCTCAGATAATTCAATGCCAGATTGACTCCTCCATTTCACTCTTGCCTCCTCTCTCTCCTCATTGTGACTTCCAAGACTCAATATTTTGTTCATAGTTTTTTAAGAATGGTTTTATTATGGAGTAGACATCTTCTTTTGAAACTTACTGCTTTCTAATTTGCACATGTTGATGTAACCTAGAGAGACAGTCACTGTCCTTGCCTGTTGAAGTGCACATTATGCTCTTTGGGATTATGGTCTTGGACAGATTCATCTTAGATGTGTACAAGACTGCAGAGTGGCTCTAGCAAGAACAGTCCAACTTTTGGGGTAGAAACCAGAGGGATGGCAATAGGCGGGTTTTTGTTTGTATGTAGACTCACGTGATGTAGAGTCTGGGCGTATCCAGGAGAAAACCCCAAGCCTGGGAAGTGGGAAGTTGTCCTAGGTAAAATGGAAAAGCTTTAGCCATGGAAAGCTGTGCTACTTAGAAATGACATTAATGTGAGAAATCCAAACTGCTGTGTTCAGTGGCAATGCAGGATAGAGCAGGTTCAAGAAGTCCCATGACACAATACAGGCTGTTGGGAGACTGAGGAAGCAGAATGGTCAGGCATAGAACAAGAAAATAAACACCTCAGGAAAGGAGCTGCTTCTTTTGGTTTGTCAAATATAAGCCAAGCAAAAAATGAATAGTTGATAGTAACTGGAAAGGATGAAATCACATCACCTTTGCTTCTGAGGAGTGTGAAAGGAGATAGTGTTGTGCTTGCAAGCACCAGTGCCCTTTGCCTTCCCTTCCTTTCCTCAATATGTGCTATGGAAACCTGGAGGGAGAGGAGGAACAGTCAGTTCAAGCCCCTACATGGTTCTGCATCCTACAAAGCGTGGTCTTAGCAGACTATGAATCTGACAATCCCTCCCAATGCAGTGTTGTGCCATGTGGGACACTTCCTGTGTGTAATGAACAGTAGTACAGGGGAGCTAACACTTGTATATCTTGTTCTGACAAGACAACAACTATAATGCAGGATTCAGTTTTAGTATTTTTTTAAAAAAACACACTGAAAAGATGGAGAAAATTCTGAAAAACAAAAGTAATACATGATTAAAGAACTGGGAATTTTTTATTTTTATATTTTAAAATAAATCTTACCAGAAAGAAAACTGAGAAGAGATTTGATTAGGGTGTATCTATGCCTTTCCTGGGAGAGAATGCTGAGCACTGAAATGATCTTGAATTTAGTACAGAACGAAAATGTGGTTGGAATCTGAAGCTAAGTCAATCCAGGACAGAAATAATTCAGATACCTTCCCCTTCGCTCCCCCCCCTCCCCCAACAGTGGGTAGGATTAACCATTCAAATAGCTGCCATGCAATAGATTTTATGTCTCCAGATATTGTCAGATCAAGACCAGATATTCTGCTGGAAGTTATGTGTCAGTCAAACACAAATTATTCTTTCATCAAACAGAAGTTATTGGACTCCATACTCTAGAATTAATTTAGTGATGAAGTAATAGCTCTAATATACCGCAGATCAAATTTTATGATCTAATAGTCTGTTTTGGCAGTGGAATCCAAATGCTTATATATGTATTTAGATGTCTGAATCTAGGGATTTATGTCTGTAATGTTCAGATAGTTCCTGTGAGACTGTAGTTCTTAGGATCACACAGTTTGCTGTATTTGCTTATAGGGTTCTTCCCCATCTCTAAATTCCCATTTCCTACATTGGGTCGCATCTGTGTGGATTCTCCCCTTGTTGTCTTCCTAATTAGCTGCACAAGTCCACTTCACTGTATTTTGTAAATGCTATCAGTTCTGTAAACAGTGTATTTTGCTGTAGCACCCCATAAACTTTCACCCTTCAGAATGTCTCTGGTCTCCTTAAGGAAGCTCTTTTTCCCATTGAATGGGAAATAACACTCAGAAGTTCTAATTTTGAACAATCAGTACATTCAGGGTTGTTTGTTCACAAGAGCTGGTGCTGAAATTGAGTGAGAAATTTTGCATCTGTTTGTCAGTGTAAATTCATCTGTATGTATTCATTCTGTACTTCAGTTGCTTATCTAGCCGGCACCATCGTACACTCAGCACAGCTCAGCTGAAAGCAGTGGTGACACTAATGATCTTCTAAAAATTCTTAGCAGTTAGCTAAATACATTAGAATTCCAGTGTTTGGAGACTTCTCATAAAGTAAATTCCTCTTTAAGTTTTGATGGCTTAAAATTTGTGAATAAGGAGATTTTGCTTGGGAACATCTGCATATATATTTACAAGATCAGACAATGCATTGCAGAACTGCAGAGGACTGTGTCTTCAGTAAAACGCAGGATGAATACTCAAACCATATCCAAGTTGACCAGATATAAAACATGGTTCTAGACTTCTTTGTCCATCCAGGTCTGCACGTGAGAAAATCCTGGAGATTTTCTTGCTGCTAATGACCTCAGCTGGAACTTATTTACACTACAGTTCTCATGACTACACCTGCAGTAGCAAAAGATGTAACCTGGGCTATCCTGAACATACAGTATATGCACCAGAACTACAGTGCTGGGAACCAGAAAATATGTATGTGCATTACATTATTAAAACTACAGTATGAGTCTAATGTAATACATTCACTGCAGAGTGGAGAGGTTAACTTGGCAATAATGTTCTGAACGCTAAACAGTTTAAGGTCATAGAGTAGTAGAGGTATTCCTCATGATAAGGCTGGAAGGTTAATCCACAAAATGATTGGCAGGTAAACTATATTTGCAGGTAAACTGTCTTCTTCTCCTGATGATACTAACAGTTAGACATTATCTGCTTTGTGATTAGAGAAGAGATTGAAACATGTATAGATATATGAGACACATTCTTGACTTCAGTAACTTCAGATGAGGCCCAAATTATCCAGTGGCTACTGTCAGGAGATGCCATTTGCAGTACTACCTCAAATTTCTCACATTCTGAGCTCGTGGATCTCTGCAAAGACAAAGTATTAAAAGAAACAAAACAATTTAGAAATTCCTTGATATTTTAGTGCTTGACATCTCTTTTTCAGGGCAAAAAGGACTGTGGCACTATGACAAAGCAATAACTGATCTTCCCACTGATATGTCTAATATGTCTTATTTTTCCCACAGTTATTTGCAGCTTTGCTGCTGCTTAGCTCAAAATCATACAGAAGCCTGTGATTTTCAGATATATTCCCAAGATCCCAGCAGCACTGGCTGGAACTGAGACTCTTCTCTGCAATCTCCACTGCCACCAATCATGTGCCAGGGTTAGCTGTTTTTTTGAGGCAGAGAGTTTGAAACTCTTTCTGAGCTCCCATTGATAGGAGGTCACTAATCTGAGATCACTGAGCAGGCCTGTGTGGGGCTTGGGAGCAGCTCCTCTGTTTTATGATAGTTAGGTTTGCTTTTGACTTCCTTCATTCCAGCTAGGCCAAGAAATGGTAAATACTCATAATGGTGAGAAATCAGGCATATGAACTTTCTTGCTGGAGTCCTTCAGTGATTGAACTAATTACTCAGGGGAAACATTTAAAAATGAATGGAGTGCCGGGTATTCTGATGATATTGTCCTTCCTAGTGGTCAATTTCTACACAGAGAAATATTTAAATCAAAAGGATAGATGTATTAAAAGGAAGTCAGCTGGAGGGAAAAATACAATCAGAAATTCAATAAAACCATTGCAAGTTGAGTACCTAACACATTTGTTTGAAGAATAAATTCCCTGTGCAACAAAAAGTAAAATTCAATAGAAAACTAACATGATAAAATAATACAACCAGGAAATGAATACTTTATATCAAATCAATAAGTATGTCACTGGAGTGCAGAGTCCTCTTAAATAAACACTTTCCAAAAGAAATTGGCACAGTTAAATTATCTGTGTGATATTTTCCTGTTCCGGGGCTTTTACCATGGACTCTCACAAATCCTGGTTCCAAAGAAGGACAGTGGCTGATATTCTTGATCTCTGATGATCAGAGATCCTGAAGCATCTGAAAAGCAGACACCAGAATGAAGAACTGCTTAATACCTTCCTTGTTAAATAAGGAAGCGAGCGACTTTTAAAAATGAAAAATATCTTATAGAAATTCTTTAAAAAACAAGCAAGTAGAATCTTAGCAAAATTTTCTATTTGTTTGGATGTCAAACAGAGAATAGCTTTATATTATTGGCAAATAGTGCCACTCTACACAAAGATCTTCAATGTGTAATGACAGACTGGAAGCAACAGTAACAGAACAATTTATTTCTGTTACAGAATGACGAAAGGCTCTAGCGAAGGCCATGGCCTGCTGCAGGCATCCCTGTGCATACATGTAATAGGGAAAAGCCCTCCTTCTGGAGGCTTTGCAGCTTTTCTAGATGAGATATCAGCAAAGATTTCCAGGGTGCAGAGTCAGACTATGTAGGCCATGATTAAGCTATGAACGGTGCTCCAGGTGAGAGTAATCTACAAAACATAGACAATTGCTTCCTATAAAGACTGCATGACAAGTTCGGTGCACAGACTTCAACCTAATTCATGAGGAGTTTGCACTGGAAATGTCTTTGACATTCTCTAAATGTTTGTGTCAGTTCTGCAAACTCTGGCACGGGCTGAGGCTGGGAGAACGCAGGACTCATTTTATCATTTTATAGATGAAACTGCGGCACATACAAATTAAGGGTGCAATTCATGAGCCTAAATATAAGCATCTATTCTCTCTGTAAACATTTGAAGGTATCGAAAACATCTGCATGGGGCTGGCAGATGCAAGCAGGACCTATGGGAGGCACACATTCTTCTGGGGAGGAGCTAGAGGTTGGGCAGCAGACCAAATGGGGCACCGAAAATGACTTAATGTTTAGAAACTTGAATTGCTCTCTGAATAGTTGTTCATGGATGGAATAACTACTGAAGGGCAGAAATCTGAAAGCCGGTGTTTTGAGGCATAGTCCATTTTATTTTCATGTCTACCTTTCTAGAATATGTATAATTCAAGTAGCCTTTGCCATGTAAGGGAATGGATACTTCTGTTGCTTTCCATCCAACACAGAGTGACTCTTCTGAGAAGAACCCTAGATTCCTCGGATTTGTATCCTGATGTAGTAAGGGGAATCTGCTTCTAGATAGTAATTACTGAAGCTGTACGTATTTACAAATGTGTAAAATGTGTGCACTGCAAAACCAACCAGTAATGTGCTGATTTCAGCTCAAGATTTGAAATCTAGAAAAAAAAAAATTAGGAATTTGTTTCCTCTGAAGCCAACTCATCTCATTCCCATAATGTCCTTTATATAAGAATTTCATGAGCTTGGAAAATCCCAGCAGGATCAGTTCAGCTGAAGAATTTCCTCTCCAGCCCATTCTAACTGCTGTCTATTAAATGACTTTGTGGCTTCCTGACAATGCAGCTTAATTGAAAATTTTGATTAAGCAAAATAATTGCCTGTTGTACAGCAAGAATGAGAATGTTTGTGGAAGAGCTGCTTCTCTGTCATTCGTCTCTGTCAGGCCACTGTATTTTGATGCACATTTGAATATTGATGTAATTGCTGATGAATCAGTCCCTGCCCATCCTTTGCTATTATTATGTTTTCCACTGACATTTCTGAGAAAATAATAAAGATCTTAAAGTTTCTTAAGGACAAGTTTCACAATCCCAGTATCAGCTCTGGGTGATCTCTAACTACATATCACTAGTAAGGATTTAGCCAATTGAGTTGTTGTAGCTTAACTAAAATAGCTTCAGCAGAGTTGGAGGGTATATCAGCTTTCAAACAAGATAGGAGATATCTCTCAGAGATGTGGAGAGCAGCTCTCCTCGTTGAGTCCTATCCTATCACATAGTATAGCATAACTAGAAGTTTCAACTTGGGAGAAACGCTTGAATTCATCAGGTGTCAGAGTGGACATAAAAGGAAGCTGATGGCTTTTGGTGAAGTGTTCAGTCAGTGCTGTGCTGGACAGGAGCTCTTTAGTGCCACATGTCTCTGCATTTCCAGTGGAGGGCTGCATTCTCAACAGGTGGCTTTGTAGCTTTCCTCATCTCCCAGACAAGACTACTGTTGAGTTCATGGGCATGAACGTGTGTGTTACTGAAGGTAAGATCAAACAGTCAGGTGAGGAACGGTAGCCAGGAAGGAAGTGGGAAGGAGGGACAAATAGAAAAGAAATAGCCTGTTGCAGCTATATATAGAAATAGATAAGGAGACCACTGTATCACAACACAACGTCAATCTACAAACCAATCACAGTCTGTTTTTTTTTCAATCTTTCCAGGGATTGTGTTGTTAATGAACATCGTTCTGCCTGCAGTGCAATGCTAGTGTGATTTTCTTGGGTGTAAAATCTCCATGTCGTTGAGTACACTTAAGCATTTATTAGGAAAATATGGTTTGACATTTTAAATCTGTCAGTTTTAGAGAACCACTGGCTGATAAATTGCTTCTGACGACCAAAAGGAGGGTTTCAGAAACTGATGGTATAAATAAGGTAGTTGGTCTTAATGATGTTATCAATAGGTTTTTCATCTTCACCAACATTTGAAATCCAGCTTCAATGGTATGTCAGATTTAAAAATATGGATGACACTTTATCAGGAAAATTGGGAATAGGACAAAATATGATAGGCAACATTCCAGCAGGAGTCAATAGATGATCATCAGTGCCTGCACCAGTGTCGAGCAGCAACAGATAAACAAGACACTTATGAGTGATCTGTGGTCTTACAGGATTATGAATTTTACAATCTCAGTCCTGAACATATATTGTATGCACTGATAGAGACAAATAAGGCTTTCAGAATACTTTGGAAGATCACATGAAAAGAGGCTGGAAGGAATTTTGAGAGGTCATCTGCTCCCTCTGCTCCCTCAAGGCAAGATAAACTATACCTATGACATTCCTGACAAGCACTTGTCTAACCTGTTTTTGAAAAAAACACCAGTCATAGAGATCCTACAACCTCCTTAGGCAATCTATTGCAAGGTTTAACTAGAAAGTTTTTCCTAATGACTGTCCTAAATCCCCTTTGCAGAAATTTAAACTCATCAAGTCTTGTCCTATCTACCAGGGACATGGAGAACAGATTATTCTCTGCCTTTGTGAATACACTTAAAAATTATGAAAACCTCTGATTTCATTTCCCTGGTATAGGCCTTGTAATTTCAGGAGGTAAAAGGAGACTGGTAAGAAAAGAAGAAATCAGGAAGCGGTACAGAGCAAGTATGTAGGCATAGGATTTCATATCTCTAAACTGGTATATGCAGGTGTAAAATTGGTGTATAATGGATGCACATTTTATGGACTAAGGTGCTAAGAATTCAATATAAGACTGCAAGCAGCCAGGGGAAACTCCTCATTTTTTGACAGGGATCACATCAGGACCACAAAGCTAAAACTTGTTGGTGGGTCTTGGTCATCTGCTTCAATGACTGGTTCTGATTTCAGCTTCACTCTGCAAAAGTGGCAATTGTTTTCTGACTTTGTTTTAAGGTCTTGGGAAGAGGACAAAGTGGAAAACAATGGAGATAAATTAGTTTGATCACATTGTGTAAAAGAAAAGATATATATACACTGGCAAAGTCATTTTGAGCAGTAGGAGAAGACTGATAGGGTAAAACAGTTGGTGGTGAGGATCCCATACCCACACTCCACGCATTTCAGTGAGGGTAAATCTGGGCTTGCTGCAGCACAAGCCCAGTGACTGAATGCTTCTGAGCAGCAAGAGCACTGTATGTGCACTTCTGGAGCATGTCTTCTGGGTTAGGATCACTCAATGGGATTACAGCTGATGCATGCCAAGGTGTGATGTGAACCAAAGGAAGACAAAGCCCAACAAATGAGGACAATCAGAAAATCCACTTTGAGAGCATAGTCCTAATTCAAGCTAAAGTGATAAGTTCTTACTAGATCAAGAAAGTGCCACAGTTTTGCTTTGTACCTCATTTCAGCAGGCAACGTCAGGGGCCAATTTGATGTTAAGCCTTGAAACTAGTTACTCACAATGAAGCAATTCTCTTAACCAATACAAGCTTCAATCTGTGAGGCACTTCTTCCTTTAAAATCCTTGGATTTTCAGAGAGATACAGTGTATTTTCTGCAGTCAATATATCCTTGTAGAGAGTTTTCATTCCCTCCTCTCCCAGCCGCTTCTCGCTCCCTCAGTTTTTCTGACATACTTGTTCATGAACTGAGAACTTGATCTGGCAACTGAAGGGCAATAGGAGAGCAGACCAAAACGGCAAGGGTGAGTACAAGGGGAATCATGATGCTATTACAGAATCACAGAATGCTAGGGGTTGGAAGGGACTTCTAAAGGTCATCTCGTCCAGCCCCCAAATATCATCACAAGTGAGGAAAAAACTGTGGATCTTCAGTCTTGGAAAGTGATATACCCTGCCAACAAACATCAGTCTGAGCCTTTAGGACTGGCAAACAGCTCTGAAGTCTTTCATAGTTGTTTTCTGCTGCACTCCAAAGTGGGTAAATTGCTTAAAGAGAGAGTAGGGTGAGGGAGATCACCCTAAGTCTACTTTGGCTGGGTAGACAAGGGAGAAAGAGCGGTGGGGGTCATGAGGAGAAAAATACAGGGAGACAGACAAGATGGTGAAACCTTGAGAAGAATTTTATAGTTGAGATCAGAAAAAATGGATATGTACTACTCATAGTGTCACTCTGGTATTTCTTCTGTTTTTCATGTAGTTGTTTGTATGATCATTTGGGCCAGAAGAGAGAACAACCATTTTTTTCCTACTCATTTTTCAGCCAGGTCAGTGTCCTGGTCTGCTTCATTATGTGACCACACAAATGACCAATAGAGAATGGGGTTTAGGAGAAGGAGCAAGGGACTGCCTGAGTCATCATGGCCACCTGAAAAGCTCTGTGTAAGCTTTCTATAGCCAAAGATGAGTGAAATGCAAACCAGACTGACTGTAACAACAGTAAGGTTATTCATCACTGTGGTTTGGGAAGCACTTAGCATGATTTAAAATGGAAGAAATGTCCAAATATAGAGACCTGTCTTGATCTCACTGGACACAAATCTCTTTTAAAGTCAGGATGCAATTTGTTTTACCTGTCTTCAGCCATCTAGAAGTTAAATGTCTAAGCCAGTCACCCCAGGCTGCCTTTGTGTTCAATCAGGAGAAATAGGTATTTCCAGAGGGTGATTGATCCTCCTTAAGGTGGATATCTGACACAGGACACATAATTTTCTTACTGAAGGTGCCAGTTTCTCCCCAGTGGGTGAAAAAAGAAGCAGAGTGGCTAACTCAGACTTAGATGTTTAATTTTAAGGTATGTAAAGGTAGGTGAGATGAATCTTGTTGCAGGGAATCTTACCATTTGGGTGCCACAACAGAGCAGTATGGTCAAAGTTGTATTTCATTTACACGGCCAAAGCATTAAGAGCCCTGTACATAAATAAAGCCTTACGGGTCAACAACAAAACTCTCTTTCTCTAGGGGAGCAGTAGTCAGTCAATAATGAGAAACTACAGTTTTGCTGACTGAGATAGCCTAATAATTCTTTCTGCTGTGAACTTCTGATTTGTGGTATATATCTATTTTTTACTGGGACCTTTAACTTAAATCAAAAGAAGGGCTGAACTTGGTATGAGTCATCTCAGTGCCTCACCAAACAGAGTAATGGTTTCAGTTTAAAAAAAAATTGGAATGGACATACAATTTAATCATAAATAGAAATAATAGCTATCAGGTATATACTATCTAAAACATTTTTAATGTGTGTGTGAATTTCCTTGTTTATTCAGCTGTGGCATTTGAGCTTTTAAACAATCCTTTTCAGTCGTAAATATTTTATTACATGCCATTCATTTCTGTAATGCATAAATGCTTTTGTCATACTTCTAGTCAGGTTCTGCCATGACGAGAACAAGAGTTCAGTTCATTTTTTTTCCTCCCTAAAACTGCGTAGGATTTTCTCAATTTTACCAACAAGCTACAAGCCTCCCAAATCCAGGCACTGTATAAAACTTACTTGATTTCACTACTAGCTTCACTAGTTCCTATGTCAATAAACATTACAATTTTCTATACAAGAAATCTCTCATTTTGAACTTTTCTATTCCTAAGTGAGACACTCTGCAGAATCACCTTCTGTGAGGTGAGTTGCCCCATGACATCAATGCCATGGTAATGCAGAGAAAGTATGAAAATACATAAACGATGCATAGTATGCTTCTCATTCTAGCTTTCTATCTAAACAAACAAACTAACCAATTTGTAGTTCATCTTTAAGCAGTGGATGTTTCACGTGCAGTTGCCTCACTTATGAATGCATACATGCATGCGTGCATTTGTGCTATGTCACATCCACTGTAATTTAGGTATCAGAGTCCTAAGTGAAAGAAGCGCCACGGAACTCTTACCCAGGGGTATCAAAAAAATTACCAACAGAGTCAGAGAGGTGGCTGGCAAGCTGTGCCAAGCTCACCAGGAGCTACAGGAGGTAATACTATTTGCAGTGAAAAAATAAAAAAGAATAAACTGGAGTTAAAGTTTCAGTGACCATCTCCAGGGTATTTTCCCCTCCTGTGGGTTTCTTTTTTTAAAGACACAAAAGCCAATGTTCACTCAGGAAGCAATATTTTTGTTTACGTGTGATAAGTGTGTCCTTTGACAGTTTTTTTGCTTTAATCAGGGTTTGACTCTATCAAAACAAATGGCATTTGTGTTCTTCTGAGCAAAGAGCTAGACAAGATATAATTAGAAATACTTTAGCTGACCTTTCATAAACCATGATCCCCAACAAAATTGTTCAGAATCACATTAAAAAATGGTCTTACATCTTTTGTGGGTACAGACAAGATTACAGGATACTTTTATTTTAGAATAATTACACAGTGACCTTCAGCGTTATTTGCAAAGGTCATATTCTCTTCACATACCCTTGATTTCCTTTCAGTTTTCCCTTTTGTCCCACCAGATATAAATTTAGCGAGGGAAGAAGAAAGAGAGAGTATTTTTTCTGTGGCTGAAAACTGAAGAAGATAGTTCAAAGTCCCCATAGGCACTCAGAGGGCTGTGGGCTATGATAGGCTATTTTCTACCATTTAGCTCCTGTATTATCACTACTCCTTTTTCTTCATTATTCTCCACTTATCACATGCAGCATCACTACAGAGCCCAAATAGAGAGTTGTAATTACCCAGCTGCCACCTGATAGTACCCCTTCTATCATCTTTATCTCACAAGGCCTTGCTGTTTCATCATTGGATAAAACTTGCCCATGGCAATGCCTGTGATAGTACATCTCAGAGATACATTTAAAGTTTACTCATTTATCGCAGAAAAATGCTGAACCCATGCAATTATTAGATACACTTGCCAATTTATGTGTTCAGTAAGGCTACTTTAACTCCTTTTTCTATCAGCTATTTGTTCTGTTCTTCTTGAAAACATTGAGGTCACCATTGAGCACCGAGATGAAATAGAAAATTTCTAAGCCATCCAGGCAGAAGCCAGTCCAGAGATTCATTGATAAAAAACAAACCTATGCTTTCCCTGGCTATATAATGTAAAAGACCTGCATTTTGTGCATATTTTTCTCTTATATCACCCCATGAGGCTAACTGGTGGTTCACATAGCTTGAGCATCCTGTGCTCCCAAAGTAGATTTCATGCACTGTGCCATGACTGTCAGGTCCAATCCAGAAATACCACATTCAGGAAATAAGTAAGCTGCTGACAAGCATAAAAACTGAGTGTAAAAATGTGAGGACATAATATTAAATGTACCCAGACGAAATTGCTCTAAAAGTAGTCAGCATCTGTTCTGGCCTGCATGTATGAGTCTGATATTTTAAACCATTATTTTGCTTTAGGATCGATGCAAATTTCCTGTCATAGAATCACAGAATCATATCCTTCAAAGAGAAGTAAAATACATGAAGTAGGAAAACAGAGAGTAAATGAAAGTTAACAAGTCCTTTTCTTCTAAAATGTTCAAATCCCATTTACAGCATAACAGTAACAGCAATGCTTCTAGCTGAATCTCACACCAATGCATGTTACGGTGATCCCCACAGAGCTCCCAGTTAGTGTGGGAGAGTCTCACTCATCTTACCAGGGCCATGGGGCAGGAGCCCTGAATTCGGGCTGTGTCATTGATTTGCTCTGCAGCCTTGGGCAAGTCATGCAGTATTTGCAAGTGTAGGTGTCAAAGAGGGGCACAGGCCCACCAAAAAGCACTGGGATCCCAGTGCCGAGGCTTCTCAGTTACTCCACAGAAATCCTCTTGGACCAGCCAGCCTCAGCATTTTGAGTCAGATGTGATGCTGCCTCCATGCAGGAGGCTCTGTGTATCTCTCTGCTTGTATCCCCACTGCCCCCAGTGCAGGAAAGTCAAGGCAGTGTGAGCCCAGCTGGCTCCATATGTATCCAGGTACCTTAGGTTGGGCTTCTCTTGGTATGGAGGTGACTGTTCCTCTCCTGAATCCCTGCTGGCCCAAGCAGCAGCAGAGCAACACTACATAAGAGTGAATGAGTTTGACTAGATTTGAGCTGGCTCTATATCCCAAAATCCACGGTTTATCAGCCATCTGGGTAAACCCTCCACAGTTAATTGGGATTTGATCATTTGATACATAGGTATTTTGAATACATAGGTATTTTGAGAGTCAGAGAAGCCAGAAAACAGAAAAGACTGTTGCTAGAGCTTGTCATGGGCAAACTTTTGGGACAAAGGTAGAACAGAGTTGCTGCTTGGTGAAGGCACTTATTCCCAGTCAGAGAGAGATACTTGCTTCCCATGGGCTTCTGCCATGGGACGTTACTTCTGAAGCTGGAGGCTTCATCGAGCACAATCCTCTCAGGAAGCAAACCTGGTAGAAACTTCTCTCTTCAGCCTCCTGTTGTTGCTGTCAGTGGCCCTGTACTTAGCATGATCTCTGAGGGCTGAAAGACCTGTTATTAGATGGTCACTACTGGTGGTTTGGAGAGATCTGAAGGTAATCAACCTAACATTTGAACTTTTATTTAGGAACTCTCCAATTGAACATCTATGCCCTAACCTGTGCACATCTCAGTTTCTCATTTGTAAATGGCAAAATCACTAGTTTTCCTTCTTCTGGGGTAAACTGCTTTGAGATCTTCTCTCAATACCAGGATCACTTAGGCTAACCACACCATTCTGGCATTGCAGAGTGAAAGGAGATCTTGAAGATGTTCTGGAAGAGATGATTGCCTGAGATGCCCTCTCTGAGATAAACACCAGGATCCCACGGGCTCTTCTATTCGCTTTCCAAACATTACACACGTACCACACCCTTCAGAGAAATTCAGGTAGTTTGAAACCCAGGGTGTTCAGCAACACAAGAGAAGCCTGAAAAGATTTCACAAAGCTCCCACCCACTTGAAAAACAGAATGCCAGATAATTAGTGGAAATTGGCATTGCATATTGGCTCCACAAAGTATGTTAGAGGTTTTTTCTATCCCTTCTCCGAATAGCTCTGAAGAGTGTTTGTGTGCATTCTGACACAAGATGACACATTGTGTTATGAATTTTTAACGAATATTTTATTGAGTTTCTATGCATTTCATAATTTTTTATTACTTCTTAGCACTCAACGTTTTAGTACAGAGATTACTATGGCAGTTACTAAAAAAACCCAAACTCAAACCTGTTGCTCTTTTAAAAGCAGTACTTTTAATTAAGCAGTTAAATGTGTAGCTGAAAGCGTTTGCCATGCAGTGAATAGTTGGCTTGCAAGACTGTGTAAACGTTGACTGAGAGACTGAGCAGCTTGCAAACCCTAAAAGCCTTTTATTGCAGGTACAGCAGTCATTTCACCATATACTGTAGTTAATATTCAGGAAATCAAATTAGCAATATTATTTAAATATTTGGCTCAATTTAGGACATTTTAACTTTGAAACAGAGCTGAACCAGATGCAGGCCGTGTTCAGTGAGCCAAAACTAGCATATGGCCTTCCAGATCTGACCGCTCCCCTAGCTAGCACCACATATTTTTCCTTTCAAGGAAGGCAAGCTCGAGAGGCAACGTGTTCATCCTCATTCTCTCCTAAGGCAAAGCTCCTCAGGATCTCTGAGTCAGGGCATTTATCTTTTCCTGATTATTGACTACTACATGAGACCCCAAGAAGTTTGTCTGTCAGGCCTCCATATTGCAGGTTTGCCAGGCTGCACTAATAATGAGGAGCAGATTGATACTTCCTTTCACTGCCTCCTATGCTCGAAGAGCAGGATGGTGATTTTCCAGATGGAAAGAGATCTGGCTCATTCCTGCCTTGACAAACATAGTTTTGGCTATGTGGGATCAGAAAAGCACTTTCTGGGAAAAGAGAAGCTGATTTACTCTCTCTCTCCAGATCCACGGAGCAGCAGGGGAAGCGTTGTCACTTTTTGACTTCCCCAGACATGCTCTGCAGCTGGGCTTGTATTTCTGTGGCCTAACCCTTGCAAAATTAACTGCAGCACTTGTATCTGCACTCCTGGCTCCATCAGACCCCTGCAAACCCACTAAATGCTCATACATTAGGCCTTAGAGGTCAAATCCTTTCTGTTACTGGCCGGGAGAGTCATTAACAATAAGGAATAATTCACAGCACAGTATTAGTACCTGCTGTTTGCACTGCAGCAGCATCAGACTTGCCTGTTGAGGAATGTAGCCGAGACTTGGAACACCAAATAGTTAAAAGTACAGTGTAGGTATGTCTCAAAGAGCTATAGATGAGACATAAACCAAATAACAAATGCTAAAATCAAGGCAAAAAAAAAAAACCACCCAAAGAAGAGTTTAGAGGAAAGACTGTTGAACTTATGAGGATTCACAGCTCTACACCATGAATCATAGTCATTTGAGACCAAATCACAAGTGTGCTGGTTCCATACCTAGCCAGCTCCACATATTGGAACATTGATCTTATGAGGGTCTAAGACCAGGGCACAATGCTCAGGGCACTGACACTGCTGTGTGCTTGGTACCGTGGGCATACTTTACACAGGCTTTTGCCAGTATTTCTTTCGACTCTGGTGAAATAAATCTTGATTCTTACAAAGCTAATCAGGGCTTTTTCTGAAGTCTCGGGGAAAGGGGCAAAGGATGCCTCTGTTATTCGCATTGCTTTGCATCTAAAGGTCCATGAAATAGCTGAGATTGAGCCCTAGGTTCAGGAATGCACATGCTTGGGCAAAGCCTTATTCATCAAAGCTCTTAGATGCTGAAGATTAAGCGTAACCCTCTGTTCACTTCTGGGCCTGATATAAGGGACATCCATTTGGATACACTGGAGTGAAAGTCCAGAGAGGAGACAGATCAATAGCTGAAGTTTATTACAGATCTTATTGAACCTCTTGCTTGGCATTGTTTCTAAACAGGAGAGGAGAGGAAATCCAGACTGACTTAAAGTTGCTCCAGAAAGAATAAATCAACCTCTACATCTGTGTAATATTCCTTACATTTGTGAACCCATCACAGAAAGTGCTTTTTATATGTTCACACATGCATGCATGTACGTATGGCTTTGTATAAATAAGTTTAGCTGGAACACAAAAAGTTTTAAACATAAGGGAAAACTATTTTACTGTGAGGGTGAGGGAGCCCTGGCACAGGCTGCCCAAGGAGGTTGTGGAGTCTTCTTCCTTGCAGGTTTTCAAAACCCACCTGGACGCGTTCCTGTGTGACATAGGTGGACCTGCTTCTGCAGGGGGGTTGGACTAGATGATCTTTAGAGGTCCCTTCCAAACCTACCATTCTATGATTCTATGATCTCACCATTTCTCAGGGTTAGTAGAAAGGGCTATACACCCTTATTCTATGATAAGTTCCCTGAAATACCTTTCTTTATATTCTAGCTAGAGTCAAGGAGTTTTCAACCCAGTTATTTATAGCAGATAAACTTAGTAATTTTTATTATGAAATTTTGGAATGAGAAATACAGGTTTATCATCATATACAGATATAGATCTTTGTAAACATGTCTATAGTGTAGATCCTCAGCTTGATTTTGTGAAAGCACCTCATTTTCCAAGCAGAAATATGGGCAGGCTGAGAGGAGAATTCTATAGTATCAGTTACCTTACACCACAGAGGGAGCTTAGCCCTGATGATGAGCAGTTCAATATTTTTGATCCAAAATACATAGAACCAGGACAATAATTGCATCTTTTTTCATAGCAGTGAAAAGTTATTGCCATTAATACAAGAATGTCCTAAGAGTGCACTAATGAGGACAACTGAAGATGTGCTCTGGAAAAAAGGGACTTGTTACTAGTGATAGTGCAGTTTATAAAGAAGGAGATGAGTTAGTTCTAGAATATCCATTACATGTCTCCCTCCTCAAAATCACATGCCAAATATCCTATCACAGTTTTAAAAATTATTTACTGTTACTGGGAGTATTCAGGGTGATCTACTGTGGCATCAAGCCATGTACAGCCACAGAGTAATCAGTGCCCTATGGCATATGTATCCTAAACAGAGAAAACAAAGGGTCAACACGAGCAGAGGACAGAGAAAGATCTACTAAGAGATGATGTAATGCTGAGGCTAAATCAACAATGGAAGTCTGTTACCCAGGCAGGAAAGGATCTCCCACATCTCCTGAGCCTCAGACCAGTACCTTAAACAAAAGGCTTGGTTTGTTTCCTTGTCCCTCTTAGACCTTCTGCTCATGTTTTCAGATGCCTGTAAACCGGTTCAATGACTACTATACTGATCCAGTGGAAAACACTCTAGGTGTCACAGCAGAGCTTGCCCAGCCATATAGAGAAACGATACAGCAGCATATAGGGATGATGTCCTCTTGTCCATCCCTTTCCCAGGAAGAAGAATAACTCAGGCCAATAGAAACAACTGTCAGCACTGTGTGTATGACTGAAATAATGATGTCACTGGCACAATACCGGCCTTTGGCAAGCCATCATCGTGTCTGCTTTATATCTGGTTGAAATGGAGCCTGAGATTGATCAAAAAGGTGCTCTTCCCAGCAGGACCATTGTTCTTTTCTAGAGCAGGATACAGAACTGCTCCTTGCTGGTGCTAGGAGGAAAAAGATTCATATTATATTAAGGTAAAAGGTAAAATCTTTAAAACTCTATCTTAAACAGGGTTGTATTCTGTACTGTGGATTGGGGTCTGAGGCCAGCTAAGCACTCTGGCCAAAAACTGTCTCTCCAGAAACAAACACAGACACCCCTTACATCTGTGAAAGAATAAGCTAGGAAACTGGCCCTGAAATGAGATAATGAAAACACAGCAGGAGGTTAGTCTCACATCTTCAATGAGAGCTAAACATTGTTTAAGGAGATACCTCACAGCTCTTGGATTTATCAAGACTAGCTACAGAAATGGCCTTTCACATAATATTTTACCTGGAATCAGAAATTACGAGAACTTCATGGATGCCAGGCATTCAGGTAGGTATTTTTTTTGGAACTTTGTAAATGTTGGCTCCAGGCACTGTTAGGGTTTCAAGCTAGTTAGACATTCCAGTGTATTTACTGGTCCCTATTGATAACCCTAAATCAGTGGGTCCTGATTATTCTGGTATAAAGCCTTTTTTTTTTCCCCTTTCCTTGGTAAGTTCTGTTCTGATTTCTTTCTGCAACATCATGTGAATCACTTTGTTTTATGACTTATTTCAGTTAATTATCATGTTAGTAAAGCTAACTGTTCTACATATCCCACAATTAGGTATAGTGGCCAAGATATTTATAATACAGGCTCTCCAGTACAGTAGTTGATTTTAATGTTAAATTACACATTTTTTTAAGCAGCTTTCCCCTCAGCTCTCACCCACTTTCAGGAGCATTAGATGAATAACATTCAGCTCTGCTTTCAGACAATAAAGCCTGCACTGCCTTCACTACAATTTTAGCTGTGTCAGTCAGAATCAAATATTAGGGAAAGATTGAGGGGGAAAATGTTAGCCAGGGCCTATCCCATTAACTACAGTACTTCTTGCTTATTGTATGCTTGTTGTAAGCTGGGCTGTAAACTATAAATGACTCTCACCCTTGCCTGTTTAAAAAATGCAGGTTTTTTTAAACTCAGTTTGTCCTTACATATGTTAAACAGGGACTATCACTTTTCATGGAGAACTGTTTCCACTAACATGTTTACTCCTCTAAAGCAGATAGTGGCAGATGCATTTTTTCCTTTTTCTCCTTGCTGCATGGACCCTTATGACAGATCCCATTTTAAACTCATGAAGCTGTACAGTCCCGAGTCCTTTCCTCAGTCGTGCACCGCTCTAGCTGTTCAAAGGGCAACATTTCAAGGGCTTCACTCGCCTCTCCCCTCAGCCTCAGTAGAAGTTTGCAAAATCGTTTTGAAAGCATTTGTCTTCACAACAGATCTAAAGATGCCCCATACTTCAGTAATCTGGTAAATAGCAAATAAAACTCTCGGGCATACTCCCTTGATACTTCCACTACTTTGAAAGACAAAAGCAAATTGACTGCCAGATGAGAGTTCTCCAGTACATAAATCCTTGTCTGCAAAGCCACAGAAACTTTGCACAATGCCTTTATCTTTCCTCTCTTTGACTGTGGTGATATAATGGGGACACTGTGTTCAAACAGCTATTTGCTGGAAAAACTGCAAACACTCCAAAAATTAAACCTAGCACAATTGCATTCAGGCTAATGAAAGCTGGGAATGTTACAGAGGTGACGCTCTCCATCTTTGCGATGAGGGTGCATTATGGGACCTGTCATTCCCCGGCACTCCTGGCTGCCAATCTACTGTAGGGAGCAGCGCTCACAAAGCCCAGCGCCTTTCCGCCCGTGGGGTTGGTGTCATGAAAGGGCAGTGGGCTGACGAATGGGGAGGGCCAGCCAGGAAAGGGAGAGAGTGAAAACACGTGATGAAGCCACTTGAGCACAGCTAACGTTTTGAGCCTCTCTGTCTTGGGGCATTAATAAACGCTTTAATGCATGTGCTGAGGCAGGACAGTTGACACGCAGGGAGCCCTTGCTAAAAGATAAATGAGAACTGGTGCTTTTGTCTGCAGTGTCAACTACAGATGTGATAAACTGCTATACAAATACTCCATTACCTGCTTGGCAGAGTTCAAAATACTTTTTCTGAGAATTGTATAACTGTAAAAGTACCATATTCTCCAGGATTTACATGAAAACCAGTAAAGACAAAGCTACTGCTGATGAATACATCAAAGAAGGATTGTTATTCACAGATATTTCTAGGGAAATCAGTATCCATCCAGAATTTGCTGAATTGCTCAACCCTTGACTCTTACAGCTGAAGATGTCCAATGTCAGGTGTCAGAGTTCAAGAGGGTATCAACTACAATACATTGTTCAGCACATCATTAATCTCCCAAGGAACTCCATCTGCAGTATACAGCCCTGTGCACTGGCAATGAACATTAGAGGAGCGGAGCTGATGGTGAATGCTCGCACATAGGACAACTGGAAGTCTAGGACAAACAAAACTAAGCAGTGCTCTGACAAAGCTGGGCTGATGCGGGATTCAGCTTGATGTTAGGTGATTTGGCACAAGGTAATCACAGCCACCACTGGGAGTAGGAGACCTCTGAACTGAGGAGGAGACCACTCCTGTCTCATTGATTAGTGGTGCTAGGAAGATTTTCAGCAATCTTAAGGTACTCTGAATTTGGCCCTACCTGAGTTATCAAGTTTTATATTTTCAAAAGCCCCTTAAAATTGTTTTAGGAAATGATGCAGGTACTTGGCAACTGAAGTCATGCAGGAAGTCAGTGTGTGACCTGGGGAATGACCTGAGAGAAAGGGAGTTACCAACCACCGTGACAGACTTGGCGTCTTGGAAGGCTTAAGACTGAGATGGTGCATGTTTCCAGTGTTGTATGTTAACAACAACTGGCACTTGAGAATCTCTGTTTCTGATACACTCCTCCTCCTGCTTTACAGAAAGTCAAGGTCACACATGGGTGATGCAACTACCTGAGAGCTCAAGCATGTGGATTTAACAATAGGTATTACAGACTCCTGTGACAAGCAGCCCAGAGAGGAGGGTTGAGCATAGCTGTGGGTGTGCATTAGATGGCTTTCATGGGTGCACATATGCAGTAGATCTAACACATTCTGCCTACAGAAAACAAGTCACTCAGAGTCATGGAGGATTAGGAACTAATCCACTTCTTCAGCCCATGAACTTATTGACTACTCACGAAATTTGTGCCTAAGTCTCTGCAATTATGGGTAGTTCAAGATCGACACAGCCTTTTCCGATAAACTTTGTAGTGGAGTGCTTAGCACAGCACTTGGGTCTCTTACATCATCCTAATTCAAAAGCTAAAGAATAGCGAGGCGTCTGCCAACTAGCCAAAATAAAAACAGCAGCAGCAGCCCTGGGTCCCATTAATTCCCATATATACCACAGCTATGTTCAGAGTGTCCTGCAGCTGCTGCTGCCCACGGCGACAGTGCCCATGCAGGCAGCCATCAGGTAGCAGGCAGGATGGATATGCTTTTCTGGGCCACTATTTAATCTGATGTTTAAAGGCAGGATGATGAACCACTATCATCTCTAATGAACATAAAATCTACTGGTAGACAGTCCTCTGTGTTCCAGCATCATAACAGGATCTTAATTAAGACTGCAAAAGTTATTGATTTTTTGATTCTCAGATCTCCACTAATTCACCGGTCCTTATTCACATGTTCCATGACCGGTTAAGCCTTTTTTCCAGACGAGTAACTGTGGTGGAGCATCCAGAGTGTGTCCTAGCTCAGCTGAAAAGAGGCCACTGGGGGTCCATGGCTTGCCCCGATTCCCATGTTGTTATTTAAATTATTTTGAAGACAGAATCTGCATGACAGTGTAAGGAACCTACTCCATATTTCATAAATGGAAGTACTGAGGTATCCCTGGGAAAAGTGGTGTCTAAAAATCTTCAAATAGGAAAGAAAATTTAATTTGGTCTCCTAGGTCCTGAGAGAGTTAACAATTATAAGCTATGAACTAAAGCCACCACGGGTAATTTGACTGAGTACCTTATGTTCCCATCTTTCTTGCAAAGAAAATGGGAAAAACGTCTCCCATCCTCCCCAAATACTTTTCTTTAACAAAGCTACTTTTTGGTTAGTTTTCTTGTAACTAAATATTACAACATGGTTTGGAAAAATTATGAATCATTATATCAACTCCCTTTCACACACTCCCACATTTACTTTAAGAATGAGGAAATATATTTGGCTTTCTGTTTTTTCTAATAAGAAAATTGTGAGCTTGTTGACATTTTTTTAAGGAGCAAAATCTAGTGGAATAAAATGTAGTGGGAATGAGATTTTCATGAATGGTTCCAGAGAGAAAAAACAATGGGTCTTTGAATAATCTACATTACAAGAACATAATAACATTGTAACTTAAAATACTGAAGTAAAAGAGATATAATAGATGTAACAAATACATTTACATCTATGTTTGCAGCACAAGTGCTTGATACTGATCAAGGGTACCTGAATTC
Source organism: Colius striatus (assembly GCF_028858725.1). Taxonomy (NCBI): domain Eukaryota; kingdom Metazoa; phylum Chordata; class Aves; order Coliiformes; family Coliidae; genus Colius; species Colius striatus. The sequence goes on from NC_084759.1 coordinate 51,857,525, forward strand.
ACCACGAGAGAAATGTTTGAGAATTATTACTACAATGACAGCCTAATGCACGAAAAGAGAAGCATCTTACACCAGAAGAAGGCAGAACAAAGTAGACTGCAAAAGACAAGATATACTGGATCCTTCTTCTTTATTTATCTGGGAAAAAAAAAGGGCTCATTAAGGGTGGTGATTTCTTTCCCCCTAAGCATCTTCTTAGCTTTCTAGAAATCTTAACAAGAGGGAATAGATTTGTGTATGAGGGTAGGCTTAAGTTTCAAGTATCCTAATGGTGGGCTAATTAACTCCACCCTGAATCACAAGTTGCAGCAGAGGTTATCATAGAAAGGTACAAAAAAAGACTGCTTAGAAGCTATGTGCTCTAAAGGTTCCTCAAACTGTTACTCCACAAGCATCTTGGATAATTTGAAAAAGTAAGTACTTTACAGGCATTTCATAAGTCTCTCTTCATTCTCAGATACTCAGTCTATTAAGTTTTACAGTCTCAGATAACTTGGAGGGCAACAGAGCTTTAAGAAGAAAACGATGTTATCCACAAACTGGACAATATTACATCCATTAGCTACTACAGGGCAACATCAAGCTGTAAACCAAGACTGGAGGAAAAAAAAAGAAAGAAAACATCATATTTGACTGGCAACCTTTACTGAAGCTCCAGACTGTCCAATGCCATATTCTCAAAGAAAGCAAGTCACCAGAGTTGCATTAAAGTGGTATAAATCCATTTAAATTCAGTAAGACAGCTCCTCACTGGGTGTAACTTCTCAGAAAAATGGCTCAACAAGAGTGGGTCTACTTTTCTGAAGGTCTCTGTCTTCCTATGACTGCCTCTTGTTTTACTTAATCTCTGCAGATGCTCCTGGTCCTGGTTTTGCCTCCCTTGTTAAGTTTTTGATGGAATGGGAGAGAATACCCCGTTTATCCACCCAGCTATCAAGAGAGACTGCCAGGCAATTATCTGTTGGAACCAGTTAGTCTCATTACAAATGTGTGAGCTTCTACAATAGTTGACACTTCTTTCTCCAAAAGAAACATTCATTGTCAGATCACCTTCTAGGTCATCACTGCCCGGATGGCACCACGTACACAGCAACAAAAGCCAGTCAACACTTTGCCCAAATGTGCAGCCAGCATTTCTGTCTGAATGAGCCTTTCCAGTTCCTTCCTGCAGCCCTGGAAAAAAAAAAAAAGCAGTCATTGTGCAGACACCGAGAAAACCCACCAGTGCCTAGCACCTGTGTGAGAGCTCAGAGCGCGTTTCACTTATTCAAGTTTGCAAATAAGGGCCGCTACTGTGATTCCTGAACAAAAGGAGCTATTAAGATAAGCAAAACTCCTGCTCTCTTTCCTGCCACATGAGTGGCATCTCTATCCTCTCCGTACCTCGGGATCCTCCCCTGCCTCCAGCTGGCACTTGCCTTCTGCAGAGGCAGGGGCAAGCTGCTTGGCAGCCCAGGGTTGGAGTTCAACACTTCCTCCCTTCCTGATCTCATTAGCATGAGATTCAGACAGAGCTGCTCCATTCAGAACCGTGGCCTGCGTTTGGTTTGGGGGTCTCTAATTCCTGTTCCTGGCCACTGTGCAACCAAAGGGAAAGCAGGGGGTGAAATTAACTGACACTGCTCCTTTCTGAGGGAAACAATGACAGCTGGTAGTCAAGTAAAATGTCATCAGCTAACGAAGCTTGTATGAAAAGTACATGGTGATATTTTGCTAAAATTACATCTTCAGGAGTCAGTATTTCTCCTCCCAGAACAACTTTCCGGGGAAAGAAGACCAGGAGGTAAGTTGTAGCCATCTCAAAATTTCTGTTTCTTAATAAGATTAAGAAACAGAAGTTTCATTAAGTTTCAGAAGAAACATCAAGTTTCAAAAGAAACATTAAGTTTTTTAATAAGTTGCAAACAGGTAGAAATGGAGAGAAGGATTGCATAGAGATTACAGTCTTGTAAAATCTAGTATCCTATAATCCATGACTGTGCCTTTTCCACAATGGAATGAAAATTCATTCAGAATTATGTTTTAATGCATATGATTCTATATATATGTATAGATCTATATATACATTTATATAGATATAGATATATATACACATACACACACATATATTTAAAAAAATATGTACAATCGTCATTTAGTGACCTCTCCTGAAGATTCGCACGCAATCACATTTCCGTTTAGAGACAGAAATGAAGAAAGACAAGACATTTATGAAGGTGTGACTCCTCTTTTTCCCCAGCTGTAAATTAAGTCAGTATCTGGCTTGGATAGTCTTACATTCCTCTTCTATTTCTCAGATAAGAAAATAGATGATAGAACAGTTATGTGGTTGATATGCAGATCTCCTACCCAGTACTGTCTTGTTCCTGGGAGGTAGTTCAGCTAAGAGCTGTGCAGGGCAAGTCAGAGTATTGTGCATGAGCCTGACTGCTTTGACTGCAGATCTGCTTGGGAAGGGACCTTTTTTTAACACATGCATGCTGTCTGGCATAATCGGTCTAAAAGACTATGGAATGCCATTCTCCATTACATTGCATTGTGTGCTGTTAGTGCACAATGTTAATACACTCTGTACACTCTGTGAGCTCTCCTAACAGACTAATGTACTATACTGTATTATACACAGCACCTAATTTCTGTTTTTACATAGATAAATGTCACTTAGCAAGATCAATGTCTTGACAGATCACAGGCATGACAAGTGATCACGCATTGCTTGAACACTTGACCTTCTTCTTCCTAAAGCCATCAGAGATTGATTTATTTTGCTTTGTTGCCCAACCTTTGTTCCCTAAATCAAATACAATCACCTTTCCTTACCTACATATGCATACTAGTCTTTGTCACCTCTGTGTAGGTTCTCCTTGCTTCTTCAGCCCTGCTGATCTCCGAAGTGTTAAGGTTGGCCTTGAAAAAGGCTGTCAGCTTCTAATTTGTCTTCTCAGAAGAACAAATCGCTGGTGAACCAACCTTGTCCCTGCGAGCGAGCTTCTCATTGGAAAATGCATTTGTTCCTTAAAATCATACTACCCCTCTCACTGTCAGTAAATTACCAGTTAGGGCTCTTTTGACTTGCCCTTCTTTGTAGGACAGCTGCTTAAAGACTCCTTGAGACAAAAAAATAAAAGAAAGTTGCCACACTTTAAAATATGTATCTCTATTGATATTAAGCCCCCTACTTTTCACACAGGAACTGAGCCTTTCTGTTACCATCAGCTGTGGGTGTGAGTGCCCATACCCTGTGCTGCAGCCCCTCTTCCCGCTCTGCAGCTCCTGCTCACATCAAGGCACAGTTTTTTTTCCCCTATTTAAATAGACTCCACAAGGAACAGGGTAGCTTTCAAATTTTAAACAGAAAAGCAATCTTCAAAGCCACCCAGAACCTGCTTCAGGTAGGAATGCAAAGAGATGGAACAATGAGCGTGGGAGGCATGGTATTATTTTGGAAACAGGGAAATCCCAATTTTATTAACATCTCTGAAGTATCCGAATCTTTCTGTACCTGGGGTTTTCCCAGGTGGGATGGGGAAATGCATTTTTCCATTTGATAAATACCTGGATAGAGGCCCAAACTGAAAAAGTCATGTAAGCCAGAACATTTCCATTCAGAAAACTACCAGTTTATGAAGTAGTTGTATTTCATTCAGGAATCGAGTGCCTCATCACGACACAGCTGTAGATTTTGCTTTGTCTATGCTGTGAACATGTCACATGCTTTTCTATTACACGACCTGCTAACAAAAAATATTGCAAAGCTAGTTTATCAGTTGATACCAGCTCACACAAAAACATGAAGCCTGGTGAAGGCTTAAGTGCTACCTAAAATTCTCCAGGGGTCATGATGTGAGTCCTGAGTCTGATCTAGGAATTCCTTCCCTCTTTGCACTGTTGTACAGGGCAGATGCAACTGATTATTTTCACCAAGACTCATGGCCCTTGTGTGGGGCTTCAGTAAGGTGCACTACCTGGCCTGGGAACTTACACGTACCCTCAGGGGTTGCCACTGAAGACGGTGGATCTCCATTTTGTTGCCCCTTCGGAATGTGTGAAGGGACTCCAGGCAAAAGTGATTCTCTGGATGTTTATAATGTATTGCAATGTAACATCCTGAACCTCATCTTACGTCTCAGGAAAGGGGATGTGGGCTAAATTGCTTAAATTGTCTCACAGCCAGGGGTAATCCTGCCTGGCCCTTCATGTAGGAGTAAATTACATTAAAAAAAAAAAAAAAGAGGGCAAAGTGTAGAGACTTCCAGGAACACAGCTTTTCAGTTGTAGGAGACACTTTAGATGTCACCCTTGTACTTAGAGCCCATGCCTATGGCACAGCTGCTGTGTGCTCACAGGACTGGGTAAATCGAATAAAAGTAATAATAACAAATACATGCATTTCAGTTACTAAACTGTTCCCATGCACCAGGCCACAAGCTTAAAAACCTCCATCTGTTTATTTAATTGCAGTTTACCAGGATCATGGTAATTAGAGATAAAACAGATCTGTTAGATTATCCAGTTTATTTTACTGCAAGAGCAGTAACTTAATAAGACCTATTAACATATTAAATTCATCCTGCCCTAGATCTCAGCCAAAATGCTGAAGATATAAGATACGTTAGTGCAGTTTGCCTTCATAATAAAGCAGTTGATATCTACTTGATTTTGGCTTGCACTGCTACTGTGAGTCATGTTAAGAAAAGGCTTTTTTTTGTCCTTGTTTTACCTGTAATCTGAACCTCGCCGCATTGTTCAGAACACCTCCTGACCGTATTGCTCTGGATGTAATTAACCACAGCACAGGGCTTTGGATTCCTGATGCAAATAATCTCCCAGAAAGTTACTCTGGATCAAACTGATATTTCCCAGAGCACTTGCAATAGTATTTCATTCTGAGCTACAGGTTGCAGCTGGTCTGTCTCTCACTGTGTGCTGCTAAGTGCTTAGACTGGCACTTTATTATCAGAATAGAACAAATCTAGGCTAATGTGTGTAGTATAAAGAGTCCCAGGGAGCCAGGGCTCCTCATTCTCCAACCATTCTTTCCAGTTTTTCTGCTGTTGCACTCCGGATAATTGCAGTTTAATTGGGTGACATGAAATGAAAACTGTGTCCACATTATCCAGGATTATCTCTTTTTCCTGAAGCCTGCCACCAATTGAAAGGAGCCCATTTATCAGTCCAAAGAGCTGTGCTCAGTTGCTTTTACGAGCTGGGAAGAGTGTGAGAACAGGCTGGAAATGGGAGAAAAGGACTTGACAGCTAAGAAAAATTATTTCAGTTGTTTATCACCAGGAAAGTTTATCTGATTCTTTACAAAATGATATGGAGGCTCAGAGTGTCAAGCCATGAGTAATGAACATTGACCAAGTTTGCTTCCTCAACTTGATGTGCTCAAACACTGCCTCTCTTTTGTGTGGGCACAGATCAACTTTAAAAGCTTCTTTCAGGCAGCATGAATGCACTTCATTTTACCAAAAAGAACTTTGTATTGATAGCTAGGAAAAAGGAAGGTTGTTTAAAAAGGAAGGGTAGACAATCAGGACAAAATGAAGAGCTTTCAGTTTCCATTATGAGCATGTCGCTCTATTCTTCTCAGCTGTTTATACATTCCCAGCACAATAATGCCTCTTTGCAGTAATATGTTTCCCCTTTTACACTATTCATATTGAAAAAAGCCCTCACATCATGACCACAGCAATAAATACTATAGAAATGTGGGTATAATGTCAATTTGCATTCTGTGAGAAGATCAAGGTAAACCTAAAGGCCAAAAGAATATTCCACTAATGCTCATTCATCATTCTACAGTTCCAGGTAACAGAAGGACCTTGTCACTACACCGCACACCCTTTCAATTGCTAGTGCATCTGTGTGAATATTTTAGCCTAATGCACTGATTGTTAAATAGAAAGAGCAGTCTTTGAAATTGTCTACTGCACTCAAATCCCTAGCTGCACAAGGTCTGGGCAGGAGTGGTTTCTATTCAGAACGAAATAGAAGGCTTTAGTTCAGTAAGCACACTGTGTGTGAAAGCGACTGAGGATATTAGGAGTTATTACATTAAAGTTTGCAAAGAAAAAAGCTCATGAACTATAAATGGGTGCTGTAAATATACTGTAAATACCTTGCATAGATGAATGAATCCACAGTAGTTGCTTCTGATTATAAATCCAACCGAGAGAACAGATTTGAATGCATACAAACTAATAAATTTCCCTTTTCCATCACTTATGTCTACTTAAATCATTGGTCAGCTACACTAATTAACACTTACAACACCCCTCTAAATAGAGGCACTCTCTCAAACACACACACACACACACACACACACACACAGAGGCAGAGCATAGCTGGCAGTCTATCTGCCTTGCTTGCACACCGGTCTGGATCCTGCTCTATATATTCAAAACATTGATGTCAAAGCTGTTCCTGAGCACATGGGCAGCAAGTGGAAAGACCTCGTATGAGTGGCCCTGAGGTCAGCCCATTCCATGTGTCTGTGTATTCTCTAAGAAATACAAAGAATATCCAGAGCTTGCATTTCCACTTTATTTAATACTTAATTAACTTAAATGTGATGCTTTGGGTCTTAAGACAATAACTATTAAAGCAGGGAATGAGCCTTAATGCAAGGGACTTTATTCTGTATTTTCCCACTGGAGATTTGTACACATCTGTGGGTGTTTTGAGCACCTGCTGTTGTGAGATGAGCTGCTGGGCAAGGTGAAGCCTGGGGCAGATCCAGCATGACAATGTTGGTTTCCCTGTTACTGTGCTAAGTGATGGTGTCACTGGTGTTTGGAAAGGGAGAAATATGAATACTTTAGGATGCCATAGCCAACGATTTATAACACTGAATAAAAAAAATGGTATCTAATGTTGATGTAGTCAATTGTACCATGAAACCTGTGCCTGAATGGTGGATATTCATTTTGTGGAAGTCAAACTGCTCCATATTCAGCCATGGTCTGACTAAATTCCTCTGTCTCTCTTCCTCTATCCTATCCTAAACCTAAATTGTTATCCCATTGATCAAAGTGAAACCTTATAGAAACCATAGTTCTGTCTTTTTAGACGTTAGCTGTGGAAGCAGATCACAAAGGAGCTGGAATTTGGTGTGGTATATGGATGCACTCAGATACTTACTAATGAAGTGTCACAGGGCAAACATTTTGATGATTAGGAATATAAAATACATACTCCTGGGAGAATGCATTTTTAATGTTCATGGATTGCAGTTTCACAACTTATGTCAGGCAGAATCCATTTCTGTACTATCTCATGCAAATTTACCAGAAAACATATACATGCTAAGAATTCTACACAAAAAAACACTGAGAAAACAAAGAATTCACTTCCCATTATAGCATATAGCCAAATACAGGGAAATAACGCTTGTCTGTATCCATTGAAAATTATCATCTTCCCAGCTGAGAAGAGTGGAGAATGTGTATCAAGGCTGGCTAATGTAGGTCTTCAAGGCAGCATTCTTTTTTTGTGAATAGCAGATTATAAGAGTTATCCGTTCCTCCTGGTCTGTGACTGACCTATTTTTTTTTTTAAGTGTATAGGAATTGTTTGTCACTCAAAACTCTATTATAATTTATCTTCTCTTTATGGATCCATATTTTCCATACCTGAGAATCGTGGAGGTCAGAGCAATAGTCCCCTAGCTCAGGACTCACAGCACTCATAGCAATATTTTTCTGAGTCACAAGGAATGAAAAAGAGAAAGCTGAAGCCAACAGAAGAAATCAAGTACAGCATTGCCACTAGTAGGTTGTTTCTTACAGGCCAGGGAGGGTTAGGAGTTGCTCAAAGTCATAACTCCTGGCTTTTCCCCTCACATTTGTATCTACCAGCACGTGCCTGGCTGTGGAAATGCCATCAGAAGGGGATCATTAACTTTTACAGCTGATGAGTGTGTAAGGAGGCTCAGCTCACTCCCTTTTACAAAGCCTTTGGGGATATGTAGGTGACGAATGCTACAACAACAGAAGAGAACGCAGGAGATCCAAGAACGTGGCCTAAGAGCCTTCATACTGCTTTAGTACAAATAGTACATGAAGCCTGATGACTCCTGTGTGTAGTGATACAGACAGGATATTTGCATTGCTGCAATGGATTTTTCTGGGGGTAGAGGAGGGTTCTGATCAAGGTGTGGAGCCTGTTATATGATCAGTGATGAGTTTTTTACATTGTTTTTTACATATGTTTGACAAAAGCCAAGACAGCTCTTTGCCATTTTATATCTGTCTTGTTTTCAGCACAAGTAAGTTGTTAGGAAAATTTTACAGTTGTACAAAGGAGCATGAAAAGTCTGTATATGTCCAAATTAGAAATGACTTACAGTATTTGTAAATATGTTCTAACACAATCCCTATGCTCATTATTCAGCGGGGAAAATCCACTTCATTTGATACACACCATCTTAATAAAAAACTAGGCTGGCCCATTCAGTCCATTTCTCTTTGATATCATCTGAGATAAAGGACAAACAGTTCTGGTATTATGGAGGACAGGCAGCAAGATAATTATAGCGAGACATCCACTTTAGCTTTGCAAACAGCATCATTACAGGTTTTACTAGCCCAAATTATGTCTTTTAGTCAGAATTTCCCTAAGTTTCTATTTTACCTAGGATAGTCATGCTTAAGAACATAAAAATCTTTCTTACTGGTTTCTGCATCTTGACAAAATCTATCAATTTTTCCAAAATGTATTTACATAAAGTCCTTTAATGTTCTAATTTCACTTCCAGAGCTTGTGAGAACACGGTGTTACCTAGGATGGCCCCAGCAATGAGAAGGAAAGGTAAGTGTTTTGTTGTGTTGCCAGTTGATACTCTTGTAAGTGAAGAAATGTGTGTCTCTTGATATAGAAAGAAAACCCCATCCAGTCTTTTATTTTGAATGACCAGTGTCTGTAAGATGTGTTTTATTATGAAAGATAGTTGCACTACCCTCTGTTTTGCTGAGCTATCTATATTTTTAGGTGGGTTACCTTTCTGTTTTAGTTCAAGATCCTGCTACTGAGAAGCAGAAAAAGATGTAGTTTGCCTCTTTGTATAACGGAGTTCTCTAACTTTGCTTTCATTGTACCTCAAGTCCCTGGCCTGTCCATATATATTCAGGATTTTCACTAGGGTTTTAAGGGTCACTTACTGAGGAGGTGTGAAATGAGAGAAATGCATGTAAGAAAAGAGATATCATTCTGATTTCCACTTATATGAAGGGCTGCTTCCATGTTTTTCAATGATTAATAAGCTGAGTCAAGTGTGGAGTAAGGAAATCACAGTAAGGACGGAATATTTATATATAACATTTATAGGTTTTTAATGAGACACCAGTTTTTCTTGTTAGCTATCCTGACTTTCACATGGTGTAAAGCAGGTGACTGTTCAGTTTCAGAATCATTTGCTGATGATACAGAAGATGAATCATGCATTCTTAATGGGACCTGGCAATGGAGGCACATCCATCAGGAAGACAGTGAAAATAAGGCTTCTACAGTTTATACAGGAGCCTCACTTTTGTAGAAGAAGCCCATACAAGAAAGACTTGCAGATGATTTAAGCTACAGGTTTCCTAGATCTTTAGATTGGCTGCGAATTCTGATTCCAACTCGCCCACTGACACTGTCAAGTAACCTGAGGTATTTCCAGCAGCGGGGAAAAGAACTCCATATCTGTACCACTGGTACAGGACTTTGGTAACACCTAATTTTGAATGTACAGTTTCAGGCATAGCAAACATGAAAATTCAAACCCACGCAGTCAGATTTGTTAGTGGGGAAAGTGGATCTGTTCTCATATAAGGATCTAGAAGGAACTGGCTTCATTAGCTGCTTATAATAAGATGTGGTTAATCTCCACTGTTGATGTTCAGCCCTCTGAGATATTTACAGAACAGAGTTGCTCCACCTAAAGAGAATGTTGGCAAAGGAACAAATAGATATAAACTGGCCATGGGTAAAGTTTGCATGGGACAGGGGGTCCTCTGCTGTCAGAGGGCAGAGTTTGAGTCAACCTTTTATTTGGAAGAGGGTGGGCAAAAATGCTAGCACTGCTTGAGGTCGAGCTCCGTGAGCTTACTAAATAGATTATGTGGGCTGAGTCTTTGCAATAGCAGGTGAATGAACTGAATGACAGGTCCTCATCTGTCCTATATGCCTGTATTTTTATCACCTTCCTTGTTCCTGTGTTCTGTGTTTTATTTCCTTCTTGCTTTTTCTCATTCTTGCATGTAAGAAGATGGGCAATTTAGGGGAGAAATAAGGAAATGCTGGTGGATGATACATAGTACTATCAGTGCCCAAGGATCTGAGTAAGCACCCAGCAATATTCTGCAGTAAGCCATGACATTGCAGATATCTAGACACTGTACTCAATGAGTGAAAGGTACTTTGGCTGACCCCTTTTTCTGTTACTTGTAATGACACAGAGCATGTCCGTGACGTGTGAAGGCAAGGAGATGTGTCCCTATCTAGATTTAGTCAGCAGTCTTCATCATAGACAGTGAAAGTCCAAGACAACTGAGGTATCATCTGAACCAATTCACTAAGAAAGATGAAACAACGAGGTTGCCACTTAACATTTATATTCTAGACACTTATCAAATAGGAATTGTAGTGAAATCAACAATCCACAGACCACAAATTTTGTAGCACCTCGCCAACGTGTACAAGCCAGAGTTGTCATACTTCATACCATGAAATTAATAAATCAAGATTTGAAAAGGCATACATTGTAGTTGGTTTCAGATGACCATATTGTGAGCTAGAGATGAAAGGGAACAGGTTGGCCAAACATCAATGCAAACCCAAATGGGTCTCTGTTTTTCTCCACCCACTCCAGCCCCTAATTGTGTGTATTATCTTTTTTCATCCAATTTTACATTTTTAAAGATTTGAAGGCAATCATCTTTACAATTCTACGTAAAGAAGGTAGCCCTGCTCATTCCCTTCACCTCAACTAATTAGAAGCAGCAGAAGTGAAATTCAGCTCCAAATCATGGACATTCATATTTAAAAGTCTACAAGGTGATGTCTAATGTCAGCTGGGTGGTTCGGGTCTTCACTGATGTCAAAGGAGATCATGACTGAGGTGTCACTGCAGAGGTGTAAACATCTAGTGTTCTTTGAGCCTGCTATAAGGTATCTGAGATATCTTCATGGTGCTGGCAAATATGACTAGGATTTCTGGATCCTGGCAGAGGCAGCTGAGTGGAAGCTACTCCAGTTGTCTAAATTTAGGCAGATGAATCCCACCTCTAGTCAATAAAGTCAATGGTATCTACAGGCTTCCTTGTTGCATCCTGAAGATATAATAGCGAGAGGTGTCTTCAATGTCCATGGATTCAACCAACAAGGACACAAGGAGTTTCTCTCTTTTCAGTCCCCTATGCTTCTCTGCTCCACTCAGACACGACATATGGCACAGACATATAGCATAGACAACTCCAAAAAATTTTGGTGAAACCTATGAAATACTTCACATTCTGAATAATGATTTAAGATAATCTTCCACTGGGTAGTACAAGGGCTGGGACTGACTTATTGCCACCTACCTTAGCGCTCAGAGGTCATCTCTTTTTTGTAATGGGTATGATATTCTATGTCTTTTACACCATGAAGCCATTTCAGTTTTCTGCCAGGGAAAACATACAATGATAGTTACTGAAATCATACTAAGATCACATTAGAAGCCATTTAAAGCTGAACTTGTGATGGAATCTTAACAAGGTTGCAGTGACATCTCTGAGTGCAATAGGTTAGATATCAGACAATATGCATTAATGCTATTGAGAAATTTGCTGATGATATTCATAAGAATTACCTGGTTTTAACAGCAGTTTCTTATCCTGTAAACTCACCAGGATAGGGATGAATTAGTCTCTATAAACTTACCTAGATGAGGCCGAAAGATATATTTGGTGGGTTTTTTTGATAGTGTTAAAGCAAAATGATTTAACTCGCATTTAAAAGCTCAAATGGGCTGGGTAGGTTTTAGCGTTGTAGCTACTACAAATGAATCTTGTGCTCCTCCTTTTCTTATTTTTATTGTTTACAACAGTACTACCTATCTTTCACTCTGGGCTTGTGAACACTGTGTCATCCTGGGAAGCGCCTCCAGATTGCTGACTACCATTTGGGAACATCAGAAGAACAGGCTGTTCCCAGTCTGTGCTTTCCCAGTTATGTGCTGCGCGTGCTGGGACAGGACTTTGGCACCACAGGGGAATAGCTAGGTAGTGCAAGCATCTGTAAGTCTGCAGTTTGTGTCTACCTCAGTTTTGGAGGGTTTCTAGTACTCTGAAGCACAACTGACGTTGATTGCTTCCCTTGAGCCTGCAGCGTGGAAATCCACATTACTGCACCCTGCTTACTTAAGCTTCCACATTGCAGTCACTGCCCAGAGACCACTTTGCTGATTAAAAGAAACATGAAGAAAGCCAAACAACCTAAGAAACTCTACTCTTCCTTCCAGACTTTGCTTATAGCTGGAGGATAGCACTTGTGGAATACCGTCTCATCTGTGCTCTGCTAGGCACCTGCTGTTGCCCTGCTTGGACAGGAAATCTCAAGCCAACATGTTGTCAGGCTGGCAGCTTTCAAAGGAGGAAGGAATGGGATGCAAAGCTCCCCACTCTGCATGTCAGAGTCTCTTAGTTACACAGCAGATATCCAGGAAAACAAGGGGCACTGCAGCTTCCTCCGCCACATGCATCACTTCACATTTCATAAAAGTATTTGGCTTATTAAGAAGTGGCTCATTTTTCCAGAACTATTGCTACTCCAGAACTTCAAGACTCTCAAAATCCTTTGACTTTCAGCTGGAATATAGCAGGGATAAGCTCAACCCTTGTGCCAACATTTTTGTTCACATTGCTCTTCTCCCATCTGCGTGTTACTGCCCTGATGCACAGAGAACAGCTGCATCCCACCTCAGCTTTGTTTTGCTGTGCCAAGCAAGACAAGACTTACAGTATCTTCTTTTAAAACAGGATCTCAGTTTTCCCAGTCATCCAAGCAGGCCTCCTCTGTGCTCATTCGTGCTTGCTTGTCCCCTTACTTTCCCAGCCCCTCTGTCCACAGTCCAGGCAACCAGCAGCCCTGCTGCCTGCATGGCAGCAGTGACAGCAGCTGCAGCATTGTGGGCTTGTTTGTCCTGATTTGGCAACTTTTTCTGCACTCTTTTACTCTTCTGGCTTAAGTATTTCCCTGAATTTACTGGCAATACCTTGGCTGGTGTCTTTGAGCTTTTTTTCTTGTCTTTTTTGGCTTTTTTCCCCTGCTTTTTTCTTGGCTGCTTCACAACTGGCAGCTCAGTTGTGAAGCTCTGACCAGCTGACATACCCAAGTCTTTCCCCTTCTCACTTTCTTCCAAATGGGAATCTCCAAGCTGGCAGCAGTGATCTTGTGAGTAATTGCCCAACTCCTGCTATTGCATTTTCCACTGCATTTTTTCATCAGATTTCTGTACCAAGCCACCTGTTTTGTTTTGCAGGATTTACTAGTTGTCCCTAAGTATTAATGATGCTGCCTAATGAGGCCAACAATTAGCTTTTGATGGTGCTGAGGTAATGTAATTTCCACAATAATTTATTTCCTTGAAGATCAATCTTTTCTGCATTTTCCACTGCTGGGTGTGCATAGCAGCCTAGGCGTGCCCCAGGAAGAAGAGAGGAACGTGAGGAAGAAGTATGTGTGTTCCTTGAAGGTGCATCCCAGGACAGGTGTTTCCTCTTCCTCTAGGTCCTGAGATTCACAGAGCTTGAAAGATCAGTTTTAGATTCAAAGGAAAGTAAAGCAAATAATTTTCAATGACCACTGCTGCATTCGTGCTTTTTCCATAGGAGAGCAGAAAAGACTTTAACATATAAAGCTTTGAGCAGATACGGAGGGCCAGGTGCTCTGGGTTAGCAGTGAATCAAAAGGTGGCTTTTCACTCTCTTGATGCTCCCATTGGATTCGGCAGTGAGTCTGAACATCTGTAGATCCCTCTGCAATTGATCTATATTGGGCTGCAACTTCAAACAGTTTATTAGCAGCTGATAACCAGCCATTGGACTCAATCAAGGGTGGTGGTGATGAAGTGGGCTGGTACAAAATTGCTTGCTTGCATGAGCTGAGTGACTAAGAGGGATTGCAGCATTTGAGATCTCAGCGGCTGTGACATTGCCATCACACTGGACTAAAGTGCTTTAGTGTTCGTCATGGGATCAGGTGACTACTCAGCAGCCATGACCATGTGTAGCTGTATCCAAAATGTTTATCCAAAATGAGAGGGAAAGAAAGGAGTTAAAAAACACCCAGTGACCTTCTCAGTCAAATAACATTGACTTCAGTGTACATAAGACACACAGAGTACATTACCAATGTATGTGAGATTCATTTGAATTATATTTTTAAAACTCTGGCCATCTGGGTCCAAATCTTGGCTTAAAAGAGACTCAGAAATGAATTTGGCAGTGTCCACCTCCTGCTTTCACACCATGAGAACCACTCTGTTTTGTGCATCCTGAAATGTACAGCATGGTTGGGGGAGCCAGTGAGGATCACCCTGAGGAGGCATGGACAGTCTGAAATAGCACAGGTTTTGAAGGCAGGTCTGCACATGTGAGCCCACACAGTTTTATCCTTTCCCGGGCTTCCTAGCCATCCACAAGCAGCAGATTCAGACACCAAAATCTAACAGAAGAGGATGTAAAATCACAGTTTGCCACCAGCAGAACTACTGTGTGAGGTGTTGCTGTTGTTGGGGCTCTGACAGCACCCATGGGATGGATCTCCCCTGGGACACTCACCCACCACCTTGTCCATAGGCGCTGAGCACACTGTCAGGGCACAGGAGGACCAGAGCTGCCCCATGAGGGGGGATGAGGAGCAGGGTGCTGCAGGGACCCCACAGTCACCCATACCACCCCAATGGATGGAGGAATGGGGATCTCATCAGGGACAGTAATGCCTAGCAGTGCTCATGGTAACCTAACTAATAGGAACTTTTAATTTCTCAAAGTGAGATTTAATTTGACCTGCTAAATTAGTTTCAAGGTGCCTGATGTGAGTAGCTTCAGGGAAGATCAATTTTCGGAAGACAGAAGAATAGCACATCCCCAGATCTATTTTATGTCTCCTCAGCCTCCAGCCACACATGAAAACATCCACCAGAATATTCGCCTTAATTTATCTGAAGTATATAAATACCTCAGCACTCACCATATGCTCCAGTGTAAACACAGGGCACCTTCTGATTAGCTTGGAAAAAACAAGAGGTAGCAGTGAGATAACGACCACGGACGTAACGACAACCGGTGTGTACAAGCAACTATCCTGTTAAACATACAATTCAGTGTACTACACCATCTGCCAAAGAAACAACAGACCTTACTAGAAATCATTGCAGGAGCTGTTAGGCTGTCACTTTGCTTTCCACCCTTGCTGGCTGCCAGAGTGAGCAAGAGGGTAATGGAAGAGGTGGTCCCTTGGGAAAAGCAGCTCCCTCCCCCCACCTCTGACACATCCTCCGGAGGCTTTCCCTAACCCCCTCGGAAGGATAGGTACAAATTAAAGACAAGCTTTTCCTCAGCTGTAACCAGACCCTGGGGATCGTTACTGCTGCAAAATCTCTTTTACTGGCCTAAATAAAGACAAAACAACATGGAAAATGACTGCAAGAGTGGGATGTTGGGAGACAGCCATCACAACACAGAAAATATTACAAGAAGAAAATTTAGCATGGCAGTCTGGATTGTCATGCTACCAGAGAGCAAGTTTTTTTCCATAAAGAATGTCAAACTTGGGAAAACATGGCATTCCCAAAGATGATCTACCTTCCCTTTTTCTCACTTAAAAAGATAGAATCTGGGACCATTTCTGAGATCCTTTTTTTCAGACCTGTTCCCACTGAAACAGAAGTTGCATTTTCCCTGAGTGAAAGCTGCCAGATACAGGAACTTGGACTCTTACCTCCTGTCCTCATGCAGACGTACGAATTCCTATTGACATCAAACTGCTCCTAGCATGATCATTTTCAAATCCAGTCTAAACTTCCCATTGACATTAACTCAAAATGGTATGTACATCACAGTAAAAAAACAAAACAAAACAAAACAACATGATATTGGCTTATTAACGGAAAGAAAAGGTTCTATATCTTCATCAATAACCTGGATCAGGGGACAGAGTGTACCCTCAGCAAGTTGGCTGATGACACCAAACTGGGAGGACTGGCTGATTCCCCAGAAGGCTGTGCTGCCATTCAGCGGGATCTCGACCGGCCTGAGAGTTGGGCAGAGAGGAACCTCATGAGGTTCAACAAGGACAAGTGCACAGTCCTGCATCTGGGAAGGAACAACCCCATGCACCAGTACAGGCTGGAGGTTGAACTGCTGAAGAGCAGCTCTGCAGAGAGAGACCTGGGAGTCCTGATTGATAATAAGCTAAACATGAGTCAGCAATGTGCCCTCGTGGCCAAGAAGGCCAATGGCATCCTGGGATGCATCAAGAAGAGTGTGGCCAGCAGGTCAAGGGAGGTTCTTCTCCCCCTCTACTCTGCCCTGGTGAGGCCTCATCTGGAGTCCTGTGTCCAGTTCTGGGCTCCTCAGCTCAAGAGGGACAGGGAACTGCTGGAGAGAGTCCAGTGCAGGGCCACCAAGATGATCAGGAAAGTGGAACATCTTTCATATGAGGAAAGGCTGCAGGAACTGGGGCTGTTTAGTCTGGAGAAGATGAGATTGAGGGGAGATCTTATTAACATTTATAAATATCTAAAGGGTGGGTGTCAGGAGATTGGGGCATCCCTTTTTTATATAGTAGCTAGCAACAGGACAAGGGGTAATGGGATGAAGCTGGAACACAAAAAGTTCCACTTAAATATAAAAAAAACCTATTTCACTGTTCAGGTGAGGGAGCCCTGGCACAGGCTGCCTAGAGGGGTTGTGGAGTCTCCTTCCTTGGAGGTCTCCAAGACCCACCTGGACATGTTCCTATGCGACCTGATCTAGGTGACCCTGCTTCTGCAGGTGGGTTGGACTAGATGATCTCTCAAGGTCCCTTCCAATCTCTACCATTCTATGATTCTATGAAAAGGGCAGAGAAAGAATAAAGATAAAGAAACAGAAAAGGCAGAAAATGTATCCTCTATGCTTAGGGAGTCATTCAACCTATAAATGGTCTGCAGGAGTGTCGTTAAAATATGTTAAAATAAGCTACAAGAACTTGTATTTCATGCAGCTTTGAGTTCTTGCTCCAGGCGCTTAAATAGTGAGACATCTTCTACTTAGCCTGATACCCGTCCCATTGGGCTGTTCTGCTTAAGAGCTCTGCCATCTCTGCCTGACTTTCTATGTGGACAAGCCTTACATTGCCTGCCCATTGAGTAGGACTCAGGGAATCAGGGTGTCATTGGGTCTCTGGTTTTCTCTTGTGAGAGTTTAAGAGCAACTATTTGTTACTTCTTTTTAACATTGCACAGGGCCAGGAGGAAAGGAGCTTAAGTTCTGAAATAAGCAGTGTTGTTTCACATCAGGGCCATTAAAAAGCTTCTCCTCATCTATAGGGTGAGGAGCTATCTTTATGAGCAAAGTGCTTGCTGCAACATCCTCATAGACCTATAGGGCATACCCCTGTTGTTGCATATCTGCATCTGTCCAAAGGAAAGTGAATTACTGACATAAAACTGTAGAAAAGTTGTATTACAAATTGATTTTTTTGCAGCCAGTTGTTCTCATGAAACTAAGCTCTTGTGCTCTGTTATAGGTGATTGCTGCAATCTTCAGAAAACAAGATGGAAAAAGAGTGTTTGCTGATCTGATGCCCTCTGCAATGGGTGGAAGGATCTGACTTGTTTCCAGTGGGAGGATCTGACTTGTTTCCAGTGGGATTGGGATAAAACTGACTTTGAAAAAGAGGTCTATGAGGATACAATTTTCTCTCTTTTCAATCAGGGAGCAAAATCAAAGGTATATAAATAAATCCGTAACAGAGCTCGCTGTCTCACAGATGTTAATTTCCTCAACACTTATACAGGATGTTTAAAATCACTGAAGCTAAGTGAATATTTTTGCCATGACTTAACTCTAATCTTTCATGTATCATAAAAAACAAACAGAAGATGTGTATTGTCAGAGAAACGTGCACGTGAACCCTTTGAGCTGTGCTGGGACAACTGTGGCTCTGCCTCAGAATAGCCTTTGCATGGGAGCTTACTAGGAGCAAAATGCTGGCTGTCACCAGGCAAGCATGGCTGTTTGATGGCATATTTGGGGATTCCTAGATGGTGCCTGCACGACTGCACCCGGTTGCAAATCGCTTCAGGAATCTCCTTCTGAAGGCTATTGATGGGAGCAAGAGCCCAGCTCTCGGCTCAGGAGACTGCGAATGTGGTGATCTGTGAAACCTTCACGGCTGCGGTCTCTAAAGGGTTACAGCTAAAACATCTGTAGAAAATCAGCTTTAAAATGTTATACAACAAAACATGTTATTGCTGGTATTTGAGTCGGGCTTGATAATGCATTTCAGGCTAAAATATTTCTTTGATTGTCACAGAAATATGTGGAGAGCCAAGTGTTTGCTTTCAGCGTGCGGAATATATTTGGTTGCATTTCATTACCAGAGGCTAATTGTCTGAGAAACAGTTTTCACGTCCAGAATTCCTGATACGGTGTAAAAAAAAAAAAGAGGCTACTGGGAACCAAGAAGCCTTATGTTGCTGATTATTTAAGAGTGAAAGGATTAGTAGTGGCAGGGAGTGTTTAGGCACTTTTTGAAAGAAATGTAGGTTAGTTCTTAGATTGATGCAAGTGCCCAGCAATGCTACCCAGTGCTGAAGTTTAGAGCACCACGTGTGTACTGGCTGTTTGTTTATAAATACCTCAATAGCCGTTTTCAGTAAAATATGGAAATTCCTTCATTCTGTAGCTGTTCTCTGTTAGATCATTAAGCATGTCAATACCGCTGAACAATCAAACAGGAGGAAAAAAAATGGTTTAATCTGCTTATGCTGGAGTTCGTATTTATTACAATCATTCATCAAGAAGACCTGAAAAAAAAGGGGGTTGATTATATCCATTGGTTAAATACCGGGCGGTACACAAACGTGGCAAACACAAGAAAAAGATGGGCATCCTGCCTGATAAAGAATTACACTGGAAGTGAAAGGCTGACCTACAGTCAGCAAATGTTAATCATTTTTACACCAAAGTGAGTGTAACGTTTCTATAGGGAAATTACTTCAATCTGGTCAGTGCAAGGAGCAGTTTGTATAATCGGATTGCAAATAAGGTTTGATCACATTCCAGCTTAATCTACTCTCTGAGCACCATTTACAGCACTAAATCAAACACTGGGAAGCTGCAGGTGCTGCTTTACAGTCATTACACCCAAGGGGCAGGGACTTGGTAATAAACAGCAAATAAATTGAAGCACTGACTTGCCTGCTACGGGGCATTTCTAATTATCCTCTAGTTTAGCTGAAAATTGTCATGCTCTCATCACAGCCTATTTTAACTGCTGCTGAATAAGTGTGACACTTTTAGACTGAATTAACTGAGAATATGAAGTAACACCGCCTCTTTTTTTTTTCTTCTTCTTTTTTTTTAATGTTGGATCAGAAGCAGCTTGGTAAGATCCGAGGACGACATTCTATTTTCATGTCTCCACGCTGGAAGTAGAAGCATAACAACTGCAAGCCTCATATATTTTAATTATGGGCTGAATACCTACCCAAATGAACAGCACTTGTCATGATAGCTCACATGTATTACCAAATAGGCTGATAAGCAGGGCTGCACCCTCCCATGCTGCAGTTGATCCAGGGTTGCTGGTTGGTGGTGTTTCCCAGAAAAGTTGTTGTGATGTATTTAATAAGTTTAAGGAGAAGGGAGGAAGATAAGACCCCTAGCTTCTTAAAAAAAAAAAAAAAAGATTGTTTAGAAATGTACAGATAATTGCTATGATTAAAAGCCACAAATATCTTAGCCATTTGTGATACCTCCAGATCCTCCCACCCAGGTTTCATTCTAGTAACTTGTCAACACAAGTAATATGCAGGAGGAATGTTGATATAAAAAGACATCTCTGCTGGGAAGTACGGCACCGGAGTAGCAAAGGTATGTAATACACCTTGATGAGAGGTGATGTGGTGATCATTTTCAGTACCTCTAATAGGTTGGGTGATATGCAGGTAGCCTGACAGTTGCAGTTATGAAGCTGCTTGTATAGCTCAAAGCCAAACTGAACGGCTTTCTGTAGAGATGGGGAGAGACAACAGGGCTGAGGCTTGGAAGCTTTCTGGCTTTTCCAGCTGGAAAAAAGTTAGTTGTAGCTAGCTAAGTCACGTCTCTCTCTTTCTTTTAAAAAGACGCAAGCGTGTAAATTTCTAAACTGGATTGAATTTCCAACTTGTGATCATGTTTTTTAACCAGATGCAATGCTTGTTATTAATATACTGTGAAATAAGATTCATAACCTTCAGGTAAATTGTTCCCCCTAATATCCCTAAAGTAATATTTAACAGGTAACAATAAATAAGACAACTGGATCGCGGGTCTGCAAATATTCTTTTGCCACTTGCTAATGAACGAGAGACAATAGAATAATCATTGGGTTTGCCTCATTTAGGACTTCAAACAATGAATAGCTTAAATGATTTATTACAGGAAAAATGTGCAACTGCCTGTTTTACAGATCTCAGTGGTTCACCTTCAGAGGGGGAACTACAGAGAGACAACACTGCAGAATGCAGCATTGCTACTATTACCTGAGCTGCAAACAATCTCAGCTCACCGACTTCAACTTCCAGGCTCCAAGGATGGGATAAGGACTGCCTGACTGCTGGGCCACAGAATTTATTTAATCGAATGGTAAATGGATCTCCTCTGCTGAATAAGCTCTGTTGCAGGCTGGAATAACAGTGGAGCAGAGACTGCTCTAGTATGCACTGAAAGACTGTTGTAGTTTCTAAATCAAACAGAGGAGCAGGGAATGGACCTCTCTGGGAGCATCTTCTTTGAGCTATTTTAGAGGAAAAATAGACTAGAATCGAACTCAGAAGATTAAAAAATGTTAAAGGCCAAGAAAGATTGAGATCTCTGTCTCTGTTCAGTCCATTCATTTTCCACTCAACAATTAGGCTTCAAACCTGTGTATTTATTTGTAGATATTATCACAGGGGCACAAAGTATTATCCCATCCTTGGTGTTTGTTTCCCCCCCACTGCCCTGCCCCCCATTAGCTACCCACATTTCCAGTGGCCACAACCAGGACCACTCAACATTAGCTGGCAACTTTATTTCATTTTTTTCTTATGGAAATGCAAGGAATGTTCCTTTGTTACATGTTGATTTGGTATGGTATCTGCATTTAAAGTGCCTCCATGTTGTAGATGAGCTATGCTTTTCACATTATGTTCTTTCTTTTGGTTTTCAGGCAAATTAATTAACATGATACAGAAAAGGGAGAATACAAATGCTGAAGCCCTCACTTTAAGCCCTCATACTCTTTTGTTCTCCATTATTGCACCAAATTATTTAATTGGGTCTCTCTGATTGTGCACAGACACAGAAAAGAACACAGTCTATTGTGAGAAGCCCTACAACCATAATGCAGTATCAAATTCAATTCCCATCAAAAGTGCTTGCTGCTAAAAGCCTGTACTGTGGCTGCAGATTAATGAAGATCTGCATTGAGCAAAGTGGTGGTCGTAGAGACATTATTTTTCTCCAATAGAAGGCCTATTCTTGAAGAACAATAAAAGCATAGAAAAGCGTTAGTCTGCTTATGGATGGAAATAAATCAAAATGAATAAGAGGGTTGATGGAAATAGTCTGAAAGCAGTAGAGTGGAATTCTGAAAATACTGTTTTTGTTTTGTAAGGATTTTTTTTTCCCATAGTCTCTCAAAAATGCTGCTTGATGAAGGCTCAAAAGCCTTGGAGTGAAGGACAAATCTGAAAAATCGGAAACTAATTGCAGAAAATCAGCATTTCGCAAATGCATATTTTTCTGCAGAAATGTTGCACAGAATTCTGACTCAAAATAAAACATAAAGCAGAAGGAAGAGGAGTTGTATTAATTAATATACAAGCCTGATCCAAAGAACAACCACAGCTCTGCAACAGCATTCAGTCACCCTTAGATGAACTCTCATTTTTTCCTTCATCTTGCCATGATTTTGTACATGTTTTTTCTATTTTCCTCTTCGTTCAGTGTGAAAAATCAACTTTTTGCTTTCTTGTGTTGACTACTGGGGCCAAATCCCAACGTTCTTATCAGCAATAAGAATGTCACCATTGACTGTAGCTGGACAAGCATGTGACCATAATACTAAGCAATTTCTTTTTAGAGCCATGTTGTTGCTCTAGTTATACCTAGCAGTGTATAGCATCTTGGCATTGCCAGTGCTGGATGGGTTTGAACAACGAGAAGAACACGTGGGTAAAACAAACAGGCCACACTGCTGTTGATGACAGAAAGTCAGTCACTGTCAAGCTGTGTAGAGAGGTGGGGACTCACACATTCACATCACCTAAGGTCACCTGCCAAATGTAGATAGCTGGGCTAGGATGCTATACAAGTTGAGTTGCCTCTCTGGAAGTATTTCTTCCTCCTCTTTGACTGCATAAAAAAACTGTGACATTTGGACTTGGGTGAACTTTTGGACACCTAAAATGTGGTCAGATGGATCTGAAACAGAGATATCCATTATAGGTACTTAATCTCGGTCCTTTCTTTCACCCTCAGCGTCCCAGCTCTATATACAGTTTCAGATGATGCAGAGATCAAGATTTACACCATTTTACTCACAAAGTGGTTCCACCTCTGCACTAAGGATACACATTTAGAACTAAGAAATCCAGAAGCACCTCTATGACAACAGATGCTTTAATATCATCATGTTAGACTACTTTTTACCAAGTCTCTCAGGCCCAAGTCACTTACAGACCTGAAACTTGTCTTTGAGAAGAATGTTCGTTCTTCAAAGAAGTCATTGGTGCTAAAGCCAGAGCATAACAAAACCATTTTCCAGCGTTGAAGCAGCTGGTGGGCAATGATGTTCATTGCCATGATTCAGATGTCTATAGTGACTTGTCCTCTGTGATTAACTCCCTCATGTTGTACTCAATGATCTTACAGGTCTTTTCCAACCTAATTGAGTCTATGATTCTATGTTGAATGATACTGGCCTGCTATTAAACCCATTAATTTATATAGAATAAGTCTGATCTTGTCGTAGCCATTCCATGAGAAGAGATGCAGGTTCTTCAGAACTGGTATTCCAAATTATGTCCTGAACCCACCTTATACACTTAGAATTTCAGCAGTCATCTAAGATTTACTTTGCTGCTTGCTGTGAGTGTATTGACAGTGGAAACAAAGTAGAAAAGCACTTCTTGACCTGTTGTAGCCTGGATTAAGTC
Source organism: Colius striatus (assembly GCF_028858725.1). Taxonomy (NCBI): domain Eukaryota; kingdom Metazoa; phylum Chordata; class Aves; order Coliiformes; family Coliidae; genus Colius; species Colius striatus. The sequence goes on from NC_084759.1 coordinate 51,880,941, forward strand.
ACATGAAGTGGCTTTGAATTATATTTCAGAATAATTTGACATTAGACTAAACTCTGCTCTTTTTCGTTATCCATTAGTATCTCCCAGTCCAAGCTCTATGTCAATGAGAAGATCTAGAACATCTCCAAGTAGCTGTGATCGTCTGGTGACACACGTAGTACAACTAAACTGGCTCCATTTTTGAAAGGTCTCTGCCCCAGCATGCCACACCCTTTTAGAAAAACTGACTCTGTGCATTCAGACCTGACTGCCATGATTCCTGGGATTTTATGAAGAGGACTCTAACCTGATGGCACTGTAGATGTCGAGTGGGTCCAAAGACAGGAGTACAGAAATGAATGCCAAAGATTAGGAACATACATGGGAATGGTTTGGAAGTGGGTAACTCTAATACTAGCTCAAATCTGTGCAGGATGTGGACTGCAACTAGACAGCTTAAAATACCACATCATTTTTACATTGACCTTGGCCTGTCATGTATAGTTTTATGATCTTTGCACAGACTTAGGACCTGCTAAATATTTATGTTGGATAAAAAAGCTTGAAAATATAAGAGAGTTAGCCACAGCGCACACATTTTTTTCTGGTGAAAGGTTCAGTAGCTGCAAAATACACTGAATATCTCACATTTCTGCATGGGCTGGAAGAGACAGAGCAGGAATAGAGACCCATGCTCTTCGGGAGACACAGCTGGAGGCCAGCTGGGACACTTCATGTGGTGCCCAAAGTGACATCATTGCTTCCACATAACTGAGTTCCAGGTCCTTGTCAGCGCTGTATCACAGGCCTACCCTCTGTCAGCAAAACAGAGGGTTCCTGGAGGGTTAAACCAGTTAAAATTGACAGATTGAACATGTTTTATGGCACAAACATCTTAATGTTTTTGGTTTACTATTCCTTCTCCTTACTGAACTTTCCCTTTTTCATAGAGCATCTAGATAGCAATCTAGATGAAGTCTGGGTTTAGGAAACAGCGATGCTCACCATCTTCTCCATCACCATCATCTCCTCACCATCCTCTCCCCAGATACTTGTGGTGAATATTACCCTGAGGACCATGAGGCAAACCCTGCTGTTAGGAGGCGTGCGTGTCCCTGAGTGTTCACCAGCATTCTATGTGCACTACAGACTCAGTAACCCAGAACTGCTGGGGAGCTGAGATGGTTCCAGGTTCCAGACTGACTTAATCACTCATCTCCAGAGGAAGGAGCAGCATTTTCTTGCACCCAAGAGCTGCTCGGAAACTATATTGAGCAGGCCGAAATGGGAGGAGAAAGAGCAGCCACTCACTATGTGTCTTTCTAAGGACACCAGGCTGCACATTGGAATGCTCTCAGTCTTTTGTATGATACTCCTAGTTTATCAGATTAACTCCCCAGCACTGTCAGGTAAAAAATGACTTGGACAGCATTAGGTCTCATGCTACAAAACTCTATGGTTCTTTTTTGTTGAAATTTTACAGCTGGCTAAACACTAGAAAGGCAATCATAAACTGCCAAGCAGCCTGTGCCAACAGAAATGGAAGCAGGTGTGGGAGAGGGCTGGGTGACGCAAGGACGGGACTCTATGGCACTACCAAGGGCTAAGTCCCTCATCTGAGACCTGTTACCTGTGGTAGCTACAAAGCACCTGCATGTTGGCCTTACAGGGATGAGAGCATGTGCAAGGGCTGACTATTGCTCCTCATAGCTGTGCTCCTGTCCACATGGAATTTATAATCCCCACAATCCCTGTCAAATAAATTAATTACTCTGGAAGGTGGTATGCATGTGATTCTGTGTCTGGCATTTAAATACTTCTGCTGAACCCTAACCCCGTTCAACCCTAATAAAAGACCAAATGGAAGTTCTTCACTCAGCTTGTTTGATCAGGCAAGAAAGCAAACTAAACAAAGTCAGAAAAAGTATATTGAGCTCAGATGTAGCTTCTTCATCATCTCTTTCAAATCATGGACACTTGCTAGGAATCAGTGGTGTAACACAACACTTAGGAATTTGTACACTTGCTTTTGTTCTGGCAAAATGACAGCGTGAGTGAAAATCTACCCCATCTTGGGAGAGAACCTCTAGCCTTTGCTGCAGCCTAATTAATGTCTCCACACCAAGCATTTGAACATTGTGTTTCTACTGTCAAATTATCTTCAGTAAGTCTTCTAAGAGGCAGGATCTGAGGGCTAATGACTAAAGTTCCTTATTGGGCCATCCCTCTTCTGTGTAAAACTTCCCTCAATAAATGCTGTGAGCATCCTATGCCTGCACTGTCTTTGGAACATCTGTCTCCGTTTGGCAACAAAGGCACTTTAGACATAGTGAGCTTTGTGCTGTGTTATAACTTTCATATTACCCTTTGCACGGCCATTTTACTTCAGCTGCATGCTGTGTATCATTCATTGCGAGTTTACTTCATTCTCTGGATTCATAGCTGATGCTCTCTGGACCATAAAATTTCAGCTGCAAAACCAGAACATCTCATTATTTCTGAAATATCGAGCTTGTATCTTCTTGATAAATAATTCCTACTAGTATAATGTATCAGACTAAAACATATTTTCTGAGGCCAGTGAGGTTAAAGCGGCAATCTCACCTTTTTTAATTTTTTTGCCCTGAAGACAGTGATTTCCATATATAGAGTGACCCCGGTTTGTGTTGAACATGGGGAATGAGGATGAAGCATGAAACGACACATATTGCTGTCAGAGATTTGAAATGAGGCCTGCTAACCTGTAGGCAGCCTTACAGGACTAATCAGTCCCTCACATTACCAATGTATTCAGATTGCTGCATGCGGCAGCCAGCAATGGCCTGGGAAGTTTTCTTTTTTTATCACTGCCATTGACAAACATTACATTTTAATGGAATTCTTCCCTTCCATCCACTGTCAAAAAAATAGAGAGAGAAAAAAAAGAAAAGCTTTTGACACCATATCTCTGAGACACTGGTCTCATCTGTTTTCCTTGATGCTTGAAGAGTGGGTGCGACTGTGTTGATTTGCTTTTGAATATACATTAGTCAGCAGTGCTTAAACAGCCGATAACATTTTTTTTCACTCTTGTAGCTGACAACACAAACTCTTTTGAGTTCATCTTGTTTCTTAAACTTTGCCTCTGAAGTTTATAGTTGCCCAGGACACCTGAGCTGAGTTTGCTTGGAGATGATGGAAGATGTGTGAGCAGCAAATGAAAGCCAAAGCCTGTATTTTGCTCGCAGGATTTTTCTTTGTAGTATTCAAGCACCAGTCAAAGCATTAGCAAAAGAACCTCTTGAATCCACAAATTCCTGACTTCTCTATTCAGCCCACACAGCCAGCAAATACTGTTTTTCTCCTTTTGTTAAACAGAAGTTTCAATGCTGATAATTTAAATATACTCTTCTGGATTGCCGTTGTACTAAGTGCTATTTCATCCACAGGCAGTAGTATTTCTTGTGTTCTTGGTATTATGTGGTGACTTTCCATTTCAAGGTTTTGTGCAGGGACATCAAAGCAGAAAACGATAGAAAAAATATAAAACCACTAAAAGTCCTAGTAAGTAGCAGCCACCCATTACATAAATCCTTTCAAGTGAGGATTACATTACCAGGCTTCTCGTGTGGAAAAAGGCATGGTAGGAAGAGCTGGATCAAGGTCACAGCCTCATACTCCCCTCTAGTTCCAGCCCAAGCAGAAATCTACCTGAGAATATACTCTACTGCTAAGCATGCTAATCCCTCTCCTTGGATTTCCTGGTGGCCTCTGTAGGATTTCTCATGGGTCTGATATCTGTAAGGGTCATACACTTGGTACAGCAAGGACGAAGAGTAAGCATCAAGTGCTAAGGCCCGACCTATCACCTGCATGCATCTCCAGCGTTAGTCCTCCTGTCTTGGTCTCCTGCTGCCCATTGCATCCTGTCCACAAGCCCCTGAAGACATGGAGTTTGATCCTTTTCAGCCACTAATCCTCCTCCCAAAGGAATAAAGCAATGGTGCTTTCTGTCCCTATTTCTCAGCAGATTTTCCTGGTACTTTCTCCTTGTTTGGGATCCTTTGTAGGAGAGGAACAGTGGAGCTTGCACCATAGCTTGCTAGATTTGGTTATGGGCTTGCTTTGAGGATCAGTATCTTAAACAAAGGAAAACAAACATGAAGAAGAAAAATTTATGCCTTTAATTTCTAGTATTCCTAATGCTAAAGGTTTTCTGGAGGATGTTTTGCACCCTCATCCTCAGAGGGTACTGCTGCAGTGTGGCTCAGGACAAGGTGACCCACCCTGCCTCCCCACCCTGGATTGTACATTCCTTTTTGCTCCCTTTTTTTTTGTCACCAATGTTCATCTGAACCTCTAGTGAGCTAGCTCTAGGCACAAAACTAACCAAAATCTAACTCAGGATCAAAAAAACCAAAAAGAAATGGAAGCTTAAAACTGCTGCACAACCCCATCCTAAATGCATGTAGCAGCTTTTGGAGATAATGAGCATCCCACAAGTTCAGACCCAACCTTATCTCATTCTGAAAAAAAAGGGAGATGAGGAGGAGATGTGCTAGCCTGAAGGAGTGATTGCCCAATTCAGTGAGTCCATGGTGCAGGAGTGCTCAAGCCAGTGCCAGCGAGAGCAGAAATGGCAGTGTTACGGTAACATCAGCACAGTGCCTTAGCCTGGTGAATCATGCTGAAAGGAGACCAAGTCTGTCACTCTAATCTGGCTCAAACTGGCCAACCTACCACGTTGCAGATCTCCCTGAGGTGCTGCATGCCTGCCAGCCCTGTGGGGAGCAGTTGGACATGCTAGATAGTTTGTATATCACTGCTCACTCACGTGTGGGCAACTGCACTGAGTCCTGGCCCTCTGTCAGTATCAGTTGTAGCTGAGAACTAGTCACCGTGTGGAGGATCCACTGGATGCTGCTCAAGCTCACCACCTCTAAGCAGAGATCATCATCAAGTCCCACCTTGACATTATATGTCATTTCTCAGCACTTCATTCCCTCTCAGAAGGGCTTACCTGGAGGCTCAATTCAAAAGCAGCTCTGGGGAAATGTCTACTGCTCATGAAACAGAAAAAGAGAAAGTTCCCACTGAGGTTTTACATGGGTGTTATTTTTCCCCTTGTGTAATGTATGCAGTTGAACTCATTTTTTTTTCTTGGAATAAAGGAGCTTCAAAGGCAGTTTAAATAAATAAATAAGCTTGATGAAGTGATAGAATTTTTCTGGAGGAGAGATCATCGGCAAATTCATTTTAGAATTTTTTTTTTTTCCCAAACCATGGCATCTTGTCTTTAAAAAGATGTTTGAAGTCTTTGAATTTGCCCCTTGGACCCATTTAAATCTAATTTCTAATCCCTTAGTCTCTGTAATCATATGAAAACTCTATTTTGGTATTATCATTTGAGTCCTAAGTATTTGCCAAATGCATACTGTATCTTCAAATATTTGTCATATAGTTGTGATTAAGATGTAGAGCCTTCAAAAGAGGTTGATAACAGTTTAAACAACTTTGGAGTAAATTAAGGGATTTAAAGGATTAGAAAAGAGATAACAGATGTTCAATGTGTACAGACTTTTTTTTCAAGTTGTGTTGATTTTTAAATACCTGCCACAAATAATGAAATACAGAAGATGTTTTTGCATGTTATATTTACAATTTCCACTCTCCTGCATGTAAAAAAACTAAAAATCAGGTATCCCTGTCATCATTCAATAGGGCATTTTACTTCCAAACTCCATCATTCAAACTCTTGACGAAGCTGATCTTCCTCATTGAGGCAGAAACCAAACCTCCATGGTCTCAGACCCTGAGTCCAGGCTAGGGAGAAAAAAATGTACTCCACAGCAAGGGCATTTGTGTTCATCTGCTTTTAAATAAGGGCTCCAGGCATCACCTCACTCTGGCTGCCTTGGCTTTTTGCTGTGGTGGATGCTGTGAATTCTCTTCCTTAGGGTTGGAGAGGGGTGCAGGAGGAGAGCAAGATGAGGTGAAATGACCAAGTCTCACCTGGGATGGCACTGGGCCGTGACTTGGGCATGTTGTTATATCTAGGGGCTGGGTGATACTGCCAGGGGCTGGAGTAGCCATTAATAACTAAATGGTGTTTCATTCCAGACCCACCTGGACATGTTCCTATGTGACCTGATCTAGGTGAACCTGCTTCTGAAGGGGATTTGGACTAGATAATATCTAAAGGTTCCTTCCAACCCCTACCATTCTGTGATTTGGTGTCCTTGATATGGGTTACTCTTCTGTCAAATTAGTGAGAGGTTTGTCTCAAAAAGAGAGTTCATGTCTGGGCCCTTGATTTATCTTAGAAGTCTGTCCTTTTAAAAGCTCATACAAAAGCTTCTTGCTGCAGGTTTCATTTTATCCATATAAAGAAGTGAGTTTTCAAACACTGAAAGAGCTTCTCTCAGCTGTGTAAGAAAGGTAGTTTTTCTAACTCAGGCACTCAGCAAATTAACAGTTATTATATCTTATAGTAGCAGCCATACTGTGAGGGATGCTATTGCAGAAAGATTGGGTGAATAGTTCCTATCCTAACGTGCCTAGAGTCTAAAAAGGCAAATAGAAATAAGTGTGTGCAAAGGGTATCTCAGTGCAGCAAATGATGACTGAGTGTGTTTGCACACATAAGAGGATTTTTTTTTGGATGATTAGGATGAGGATCCTGAGGGAGCTGCTGCGACATTGAATATGATCCAAGAGGGAAGCTGAGCAAATTAGAACTTGGAAATAAAGTTCTTGCCTGGAAGCAGCTGAAAAAGTGTAAAGCCACACCTGAAATGGTGTGTTTATACCAGGTGCTGTTTTACAAGATGGGCACTGGAGCAATAGAAACAGCAGAAAAGAGCAACAAGTATGAGAGGAGGCCCCAGGTGTTTCAGCAGGGAAGGGAGTTAAGAAAGAAGGCACCACAGCCGTTGCGAAAGAGGAGGCAGACAAAAAAGACCATGCAATGCACTGAGGAGTGATGAAAAGCTGGACACGAAGGATGTGAGGATGGAACAAAAAGCGAGGGGAAGAGAAGACAAGGTTTTCACAATGTTTCTGCACACTCTCTCCCTATAGAGAGTAATTATGAGGAACACAATAACCCACAATCATCAGGCAGCCCTGGATGTGTTTACTACACAATGGTTTGCTGCATTGGCAGGAGAAGCTGCAAAGCCTCTTGGAAACTCCCTTGTTAAAATTCTCCTACCAAACTGAGGGTTTTATGACAGAGATAAAACCAAAAAATGCTAAGACACAAAATGCATTTCACGTAGCAAGGGACATAAGAGGTGATCAAAAGAAATTCTTCATCGCAAGAGAAATAAAAAGAGATTAAAGGGAAGCATAACATCAATTAGTAAACGGCAAAGGAGAGTAAACAAGTGATGAGAAAGAGGTGTTCAACATCTCATTTCCCATGAACTTCCCTTCCTCCCCTCTGCTCCACCTCTAGGCAAATTGTGTCCAGTTATAATTTTTAGGAGGAACGAGGAACTCAGCTGGGATAACAAAAGCAGGTTGTATTGCAGAATAATTCTGTTGGGTAAATAGCCAAGTTGAAGAAGACATATAGTTCATGCTACAGCACCAAAGGAATGATTAGCAGTTACCCACAAGGCAATACTGAACTACCAACCACACAAATTGTGTTGTTCAATGCAATGGGGACACTGAGCAGAGATTTTGGACTCCTAAGCTGGGCTGCCAGTTAGATGTGGAAGTGTTGAAGTCCTTTATTAGACCTATCTCACTGCCCTTATTTTTGCTGCTAAATAAATTTTCTAGGTTTACAAGATAGTCACACAAACTAGTTACTGTGAGGGAGGAGACTAAGGTGTAAACTTAGCATAAGAGGTTCCAAAGAAACGTAAGGAAAAACTTCTTCGTTGTGAGGGTGATGGAGCACTGGAACAGGCTGCCCAGATGGGTTGTGGAGTCTCCTTCTCTGGAGACATTGAAAACCCACCTGGACAAGTTTCTGTTCTATGATTCTGTGGTAAGTCAGCTGCCCTGCTATAACTGTCAGATGTGCAGAAGAATTTCCTCCCCAGCCAGTAAATGAGGGGCAAACAGACAGCCTAGAGGGAGACTTTACTGCAGTGAGAGATGCAATTATAGCAAGCCAGCTTTGAGACCAGTTCACAGTTTAGCTAGCCACCACTATTCAGTTCCATTCCCTTAGTGCTAGGACACAGAGAAATATTTCTTCAGGACATATTTTTCTCTTTCATGTAAAACAGGCTGTACTTTAGGGCATGGTCTGTCAAAAGAACCACATGGCTTAATTGGTCTCCCAAGGCTGTTTGCCTTCATTCCTTGATTGTGGTTGCAAGTGAGCATTTAACTCATGAGTTACTTGACTAGGGCATCACAGCAGACACATTTCTGTCAGAAGGGAGTAGAAGGTATGAAAATACAGATGAAATCATCTGGAGAGCATTGAATAAAGTACCAGAACCACACACTGAATATGAAAAAGAGAAAAAGAAGCACTGAGACCCATTTCCAAGCCAAGTGACTTGGAAATTGAGTCAAGACCAATAGACGTTGGACTGTATCCTAAGGAAGATGCATACAGTAGTGTGTTGGAGGATTACTTTGTATGCTTTGAACAAATCTGCTTTATTAAACTCGTATTTAAACAGCCCTTTTAGACTTTTGTGATCTTTAGACTTCTTTTTTGTTCCCCCCTCAGAACACTGTCCTATTATTTCTGAAAACTAAGAAGTCTTGCACTTTTGTTGTGATGCAACCTTGGCAACCTTCTGTCCAAATCAGCCACCAAGAGCTTTTCCTACTGGTAGAGAGTGGAGCCATTAAGATCTTTTGGGGATTGTCTAGGGGAGCAAGACCTTTTTGCCCCTACAATTTCTAACTAGAAGCAGGCAACTGGCAATTGCAGCACCTTCTTCTACAAGGGCAGGCAAATAGCTCACATAAGGGGCTGGCAAAGCAGAAGCTGCATGCTGCCATTCAGAATGTCTGGGTTAAGGCAAATGAGCGTGCAAAAGCCTGGGGTGACCTGGATGCTGAGGCTCCTATGGCAGCTGCTGGAGATCTGGCCAGAGGGATTGAGGGAGCTTGGGATAAGCAGACACTTCTTTCTGGGCAGGGCAACAGTTCCCCAGGCTCTGCCAGAGTAGGCACCCATCTCCTGGGCAGTGAAGAGCTTTCTTGAGAGGTAAATCCCATTCCTTCAGCTGTGGTGAGCTGAGCCCTGTCCCACAGTGTGCCCATGTCAGCACATCTCCTTTCACCCTTCCTCACAGTGTGTGTTTCTCTTTTTCGCCCCACTAATGTTAGTGGAAGCCTTTCTAGTGATTTCAACAGATGAGGAAACAAGACTTGAAAGAGCAACTCCAATAAAGCCCTCGTGTTGGCTAGTATGGAACAATTTGGAAGGGTGCCATTTGCTAGAGCAATGCCCCTCAGGTGACCTGTGCTCCATGGACTCTACAGCCCCAACCAAATATTGTCATGCTTCCCAAATCTTACACCCTGTCCTGACTAAATTTGTTAGTTACCTCTCACTTATTTAGTTATATCTTTCTAAACTAATAATGCCTGTAAATTTAGGTAGAGGTGGTGACAGCCACCTTTTGCATAATGTAGGGGAAAAAAACTGCAGCAGCCCCTGGTGATCTGTCTGGGTAGTTTGTTTTATTGGATTTTGTGATATTGAGATGGTTTGGCTACTGTTGGCCTGTCAGATTGAGAGGTCACTCACCAGTCTCCATCAGAGATTTGAAGGCACTGCAAGGAAACTCCTTGTGTCAATTTGACTCAATTTGCAAACTAATGAGTGAAGCCCTCCCAATGTGTTTAGGGTCAGCTCAGATCTATTTGGGAAATGTTTGACTATTAGCATTTAAAGCTTCAGATGTGCCAAGCCCCATTTGCCCCTCCTGCTCCCCAGCCCTCTCCAGGTTGCTCCCTCTTTTAATTTCCCTGCAGGTTTTAGAAAGGATGCATTAAATTAAAATCACTAGCTGTTTTGTGAGCAGTCTTTTGTGACCAGTAATGAATGTAATGAGTGAAAAAGGATAGGGAAAACAGGATGATTAAATGATGCTGGGCTGTTTTTCACCCAGCAGTTTGCAATGTGACACAAATGGACAATTGGGGCTTTTCTTTTCCCATTAATTTGTATCTGTGTTTGCACTTGTCACATAAAAACCAGACTATTTACTAAAACATGAGGTAGGTAACAGATGCCACCTCCTTTGGAGCTGAACCTGATTGACCTTATGTCTGATAGTACAGTTGTGCAATGTTATTTTGGATTTTCTCTTGGACCCAGCCCCAACCACTATGACAGCTAGACTTTCATGTGCCTCTAGAAGGATTGGTATCTTGCCTTGTGTGCTTACTGTTTTGGGGTTTTGTTGGGTTTTTTTTTTTTGTTGTTTAATACAGCAGTCATTTTGTAACATTTTTCCTACCAGCATTGAAATGCAGCCAGGATTCAGATTTCTTTTTCCAACTGCAGGCAGAACTAAGAGCTTTCTTTCCTCAGATGCATTTTTCTATGATAGATATTAATCAAAAGCTTTAGCAATTAATATTTTCTGAGCCAGGTTGTGCTCTGAGCGTGTGTGAGTGCATGTATGTGTGTGTGTTGATTAAACCAAGTATCTGAATCTGAAACCCTCAAATATCTATGTTCATTAGACTGTTTGGGGACTATCCCAAGAAACAATTTCTGCCTACTCTAAATATACCAGGTTCCTTCTTGATGTTTTCTCATTCCTGTGAAACCCACCAAACAGCCCACAAGATGGGAACAGCCTAGATCTTGTACTCTAAATAAATGAAACCCATACAACTGTGTGTCCACAATTTAAAAGTGAAGTGCTATTGTATCTTGGTGGGATTTGCACTGAGGGTTTAGGCAGGAGTGGATCTAGGGTTCTTGGAAAGTACCCTGTGACGCAGTCCAGCCTGAGCTCTTGGAAATGAATGTCATAATGGCTAAATTAAATTGTATAAAATTGAGCTTATGGGAGCAAGGGCATGTTCCAAGTGTTGTTTCACTGAATGTGTATTTATAATGGGTGCACTTGTCACTCCTAGGGACCTAACAGGAGGCTGAATCAAAGGCTGGGCTGGCCGAAGCAATCTACAGTCAAGGTTAAAATCCATAAAAAGTACCTATGCAATAATTCTCGTGGGGACATGGAACAGTAGTGTTTAATTCAGAATTAGCAGAAATAAGCTGAAGCTGTCCAAAATGCAAGGGATTTCAAAAATGAACTTGGATCGACAAAGAAATCAAGTCTTTTTAACGTGATGTTTTACGGCTGCTGCACCATGCGAAATGACAGGTCCTGTGGCTCTGACGGGGCTTTAACGAGAGTCAGCATTGCCAGAGACAAGTGACACATGCAGTCAGCCACAATACTTTAGCAACAGGCAACCTTATCCTACTATTAAGTAAACTCTTCATCCCATTTCCATTTCAATTTTATAGCTGCTGCTGACACAAGTCATTAAAATGCACAAGTTAACTTCGTAATTATTCATTCAAATAACACTTAAAATTGTAAGGGGTATTCTTGCTCTCAAACTTACAGAGCTGCCATCCACACCTCACTGAAATGCTCCTTGAAAAACACGCTGATGAGAAAGTGGCCTTTGAATCATGATTCGCCTCTGCTTAAAGATCTGTTTCTGCTCACAGGAGGAAAATGAACTCTCATGCAAATAAGGCAACAACGGTAAATACTTTTTGTTTTGTTTTTATTGAATGGGAAAACAAACTTTAATTTGAATACTAAACCATCCAGAATATCTAGCTGAAAACATGTTTTTATTATTTACATTCCTAGGTTTGGCTTGTTATGCTCCTGGCATATCTATTCATATCTCTTGCAATATTTTTTCATTTCATATATTAATATTTAATATTCTTTATACATTGTTCAACCTTAATGGTTGTCTAATTTCTGTTTTTCATCCACAGAGAAGCTATTAATTTATGAGCATATAGGGCAGTAAGTAATAATTTGCATGAATGCCTTGAGCAGATATGCTTCCATAGGCCTCCCATAGCATAGACTTTGGAAAGGGTGATACCATCTATTGGCCAAGCTTCAATGAACACTCTTTACAAGAAGAAGAAGAAAAAAAGTTTTTTAATCCATAAAGAAGTCTACTAAGTGAAAAATCAAGAGAGATGACAGGAACTGGATTGTTCCTAGGGTTTGTTTGGCTTTTTTTTTTTTTCCCTCCCCTTTTATTAATGCGTTAAATATATTCCTGTGGTTTAGAAAGCATGGCAGAAATTGAAGTTTTCTGTACATCCTCAGGATTTACAATGAGCATTAAAAAAGATTCTGAAAGACTGGCTGGCCTGCAGAGACTTTTCTGCTCCTGGTGTTCCCAGCCACAGTCTGGGACTCTCTTTTCAGAAGGTTGGTGATAATTCACACCCTGTGGTAAGACTAACTTTTGAGTCCTTCTTACAAAGACAGATGTCAATGTAAAGCACTAACAACATTTACCGTGTATTATCATCCCCAAAAGACACAAATGAAGCAAATAATGAAATTTATTTTACATTCTGTTGACTATGGAATGGAGAAAAAAAATTGTTGGTTAAGTGCATGTCTTCTGTCTTTACATAGTGTTCATTAGAGCACATGAAACTGCTTGCTCTGAATAACTTCATGAACACAAAACATTTCTGATTGGACACCTTTCTACTACACAGTAGTCTCAAGGAAATCTCAAATTTTTTGCATGAACAGAACAAGTGAAGGTGTTGAAACTTTGATTTCAGCTTGTTTAAGCCACCACGTTCTGATTTAATCTTTTCAATGCTTTCCTATGTTATGATTGGACATTAAAAATTTGCATGGAACACTGTTTTTAAAAAGTTCTCTTTTTTTTGTTTTAATTGGCACAGCTGTAAAAATAGCTTCATGACTTAATATTGTAGTGTGATCAAAGCACATTTTAAAAGGTTGGACTTGCTGTGTGGAATAGAAAACCTATATACTAATTCCAGTTTTTCTGGAAAGCTGAAGCTCTCTGTTTAGTGTAGGTACAGCTGAGTAGAGTTTTGCCACCACCAAAGACCACCCAACACCATGCCAGGATAGGAAAGGAGGAAATTGCCTGGTGGCTGACAGGTATCCTCCAAGGGTTGTTTCAGTGCATTTTCACATAATATTCTATTTAAGTATCAGAGTTGACCTGTGCATTTCTCCTTCCATTTTAAGGGTAGAAAAAGACTCCTGTCCACCACTAGCGGAAGTGACTGCACAATCTCCTGCAGAACATCTTCTTTGCAACAGACATTTTCAGAGTCTTCATTTAGAGACATTTTCTCATATGGCTGGAGTTCACAAAAATAAAATAGCAACGCATGTGCTTTTAATCTTGGCTTGGTTTGCTGCAAGAGTGCATTCAGGCAGAAGTACATGCATCTTTTTCTTCAGTCATCTACTATTCATATGTAGTGATAATACTAGTTCAATTAGACTCAGTGACCTGAAGAGTCTGGTTGTGTGTATAGGGGTAACAGAGCAGAGCCTGGCTCAGGGAGAGCTCACCACCCAGCCTGTGGTCTGAGCTTTCCTACCCAAACAAGCAACTGTCTGTACCTGAGGTACAGATCTGCAGAGTAGAGTCACAGCAGTGGTATAGAAGCTTTTAGAGTGTTATTTGCCTGACTCATCCCAGACTTCTGTATTAGCATGTTACATGCTAGGTGTATCTCTTGAAGAAAAAAATGTGTATAGAGAACCAGACTTAATGCTCTCCCTCATCCTCTCGTTTTCTCTCTAATAATATGATGTTTGTTAACGTCTCTTCACAAACCTAGTCACCTGACTTTCCTGGCATTCGTATACTGAGAGAGTCTAGAAGTAAAGTCTTGATTTAGCTGTTTAAGTGATTCTGCCTGGTATTTCAGCTGGGTTGAGAAGGGCTTTCAAAAGATACCGCTTTTAAAAGGTACGGCATTGCTGATTTGTAAGTTTTGCCAGATTAGAAATCCATTAACTAAATAGTACCTAGCTGAAAAAAAAGAGATCGCCTCCATGTTAAGGAAATATTGAATTTTTTTCATATTGTTTGAATTGTGAAAAGTGAAATAGTTGGTGGTAGAAAATATAGTTGAAAAAAAAAAATCAAGTGAAAATTTATCTTCATAGTTATTTTCTACTCAATTTCCATGGTTGAGGAGCTAAACCTCTAATATTAAAGTTCTAAATTAAGCTGTGTATATCAGTATACTAATAGTACTTGGTAGCACGTATAATAATCTGTCACATTGCTTTTCCAACTAATCATTAATGAATTAATGAAAGGGTTTCACTGGTTTTGTACTGTGTAACATAATGAGATATACAGTAATTAAGGCTTTCAAAGATTTAGGACTCTATTAATGAAAAATAATTATTATCCTACAAGAGTAATTAAGTATAATTTGCACGGAACTAACATTTTCTAATCCGTAAACATTAGCAATGTCAACAGTTCCTCACGGAGCTGTTAACTACTCTGCAGCATTTTTTAAAGGAAGATGAATGGGCTAATGTGCTGGCAAAGAGGGAAGCAATTCCTAAAGCTGGTAACAGCATCTAGGCAGAAGGTCTCTGGGCAGATCTGGAGAGGCACGTTGGTGCCTGCAGATTTCTATCTACAGCTTTGGGTGCCTAAATACCTCGGGTCTTTGGATTTGGGGGAAAAGCAAAAAGTGGGCAAGTGCATGTGCTGGGAGTGACTTGGAAGGTGAAAAGCAAAGCTGCCTTTTGCGCTCATTGTATAGATCCTGGGGAGGCGGTGGAGCCTTTTCTTGTGCCATAAAGGGATGTCTGAGGGCAGCACAAAGGGTAGGTGCTGGAATAGGATCAGTTTATTGGGGCTTAACAAGCTGTTTGTTAAATGGTTTACTTTCGCTGAGGTTTTTCCAGGAATACTCCACCTTGTTCCTGCTGCAGGATGAGTATATGTCCCATATTATTTATGGTGGCCAGCTTGAGAGGCAGCAAATGGTTAAACTGTGATAAGTTGTTGTCAGTGATCGTGTACTCATTGACATCAGATTACAAGGAACAGAAATTGCAGTTTTGTCTCTGTTTTGACAGACCCAAGAGTCACCCACTCTGTACCACTTTTTTCAGTATAGGCATGTCAAATGAACATCAGTTATGCCTGTATCCCCTGGACTGAACCCACTGCAGAGTCATGAACAGCACCCACAGACTGTGACTCCTCTGTGGCCTAACAGATAGTGGATGGCATAAACTACTAGTAGCTGGAGGTTTGTTCTGCGTTTTGCATGCCTGGGTGACAAAGAAGAGCAAATCTTACTTCAGCAGGTTACTCTCTTAGCTAAAATATCAATGGTCTGTTTTGCAGATAGGCAAGTCTAGAAACAGTGAGCTGCACAGTTCCCAAATACATACCCTATCCCCTTTTTTGACTTGCAATTTTGAAGACCTAAAATTTACAGACATTACCATAGACAAATGAGGTTATAAATCAGGAATGAAAGAGAATGTGCTTATGAGTAGCAAGAAGACAGAAGGTTTCTCTAAAGCTAGGGAACTTATGGGTCATGTATACTGGGTCCTGCTCCAGTTGTACTCCATACTTGCCATGCAACCTTAGGAAAAACTGTACTCTCTAAGCCTACAGAGACCAGTACACTTTAAATTGTATTACCAGTGGCTGAATGCTTGACTTTTCACTGTAAAGCTGCCTTAATATTTTGGAGATGTGTGCAGTTTTGAAGGCATCGCTGATTTATAACCATGTGACATACTGCAAAGAGTATTTGCAAAGGTCAAATTAATAACTGACAGGGAGGCTACTGGAACAGAAGACTGAATAGAATTTGTGATTTTATAATCTAGTGATATGTTAATTTTATGTCTTTTATCTAAGTGCATTTTATTAACACACAACACTGTGTTTGCCTTGCCACTTTCATGGTGAGGGAAGAAGAGAAGGCTACAGGAGGTCTGGAGGTTGATTTAATTTCTTAGCTATAATTCAAGGTGGATTAGAAAATTGCCTGTGAACAGATTCTCCGTGAACATTCAAAATAAGTTTTGCAGCCTCAGAGTAAAAATCTGAAATCATATAACAATGAGTAAAAACATGAATAAACAACCAGTTTTAAAGTGGATTTAAATGATACTTGTCTTAAATGATACTGGACTTAAATGATCCACTGGGGGCTGATGGAGTCCATCTGTGAGAGAACAGGAAGAGCATCGTTGGTCATAGGCTTGCCAACTCAATAAAGAGAACTTTAAGCTAAAGTTGCCAAGGCAGGGAAACATCAATCCTCAAATCACTTTGATATTAAGGCCTGGGAGAGATGTCTGGACCCTGGAGAGGGATCAAAGGTCTGCAGGAGAGTCCCTGAAGAGCAGCACAAAGAAATTCCAGACAGTAACTCAGCTTCATCAGGGTTCCGGTTTAAATACCTCTGCAAACACATGTAGCATGGGGAATAAGTAGAAAAGTTAGACACGTGTCCATGTCTGCAGGGCTGTGATCTTATTGGCATCACAGAGATGTGGTGGGATGGGTCTCATGACTGAAGTATTGGAATGGAAGGATATGGGCTCTTCAGGAAGAACAGGCAGGGAAACAAGGAGTGTCACCCTCTATGTCAGCAACCAACTGGAGCACATCGAGCTCTGCCTAGGGATAGATGAGTTGCTAAACAAGAGCATATGTGTCAGGATTAAAAGGAGGGTAGGGACAAAGGACATTACAGTGAAGGTCTGCTGTAGCAAACATGCTTGTCACTCAACCAGGAAAACTGAACAAATGAGGCTCTGAATAGACAGATAGGAGCATCCTTATGTTCACAAACCTGGTACTCATGGTGCACTTCAAACACCACAATGTATGTTGGAAGGACAACATAGCAGGGCAGAGGTGATACGGGATGTTCCTGGAATACGTTGATGATAACTTCCTTCTCCAAACAACAGAGGAGCCAATGAGGAGAGGTGCAATGCTGGACCTTGTTCTCACCAACAAGGAGGGAATCAGCTTTGGCTGCAGTTACCATGAAGTGGTGGAGTTCAATATCTCTGTAGGGCAGCAAGGAGGGTGCACAGTACCCTCACTAACCTGGACTTCAGGAAAGCAGACTTTGGCCTCTTAAGGGATTGATTTGGTAGAGCACCATAGGATAAAGCTCTGGAGGGAAGAGGGGCCCAACAAAGCCAGTTAATATTCAAGGATCACTTCCTCTAAGCTGAGAAGCAATGCATTCCAATAGAGAGGAAGTCAGGTCAAAGTGCCAGGAGGCCTGCATGGATAAATAAGAAGCTCCTGGACAAAGTCAAACACAAAAAGGAAGCCTACAGAGGCTAGAAGCAAGGACAGGTAACATGGAAGGAATACAGAGATATTGTACAGGCAAACAGAGATCAGGCAATGACACAATTAAATCTGGCCAGAGACATCAAAAGTAACAAGTAAAACTTCTGTAGGTATGTCTGTAATGAAAGGAAGACTGGGAAAAATATGTACCCTCTCTGCAAGGTAATGGGAAACCTACTCAGGATATGGAGAAAGTTGAGGTACTCAATGAGCTTTTGCCTCAGTCTTCACTAGCAAGTGCTCCAGTCCTATAACCTAAATTGCAGGGAATGTAGTGATAGGACAAGGGATAAGAGCTTTAAGCTGAAAGAAAGAAGATTTAGATTAGATATTTGGAAGAAGTTCCTCCCTGCGAGAGTGGTGAGGCACTGGAACAGATTGTCCAGAGAGACCGTGACTGACACATCTCTGAGTGTTCAAGGCCAGGTTGGATGGGGCTTTGAGCAACTTGGTCTAGTGGAAGGTGTCCCTGCCCATGGCAGGGGTTTGCAACTAGACGATCTTTAATGTCCCTTCAAACCCAAACCATTCTGTCATTCTGTGATTTGTTCTGATGTGATCTCTTTTCCTCAGTTTCCTGGGCTTTTTTGATTATCTGTCTCTCCCTTTTACAGCTGTCAGTGTTATGTTTGCTTAGCCTTATTCCCCACATCCATCAGGGCCCTTAAACAACCTGCAAACAAGAAACTACATTTGCATGCTGTCCCCCATTCACTTCCTACATTGTGTTGATAATCTAGGATCCTTCCAGCACCTTTTGTCATCACTCCTAGGATGCTATTCCTTCTTCCCTGCTTGTCTACCTCCTGCCCTCCTTATCAGTCAGAAAGTCAATTTGTGTGTATAAACTGATATAGTAAAAAGGTTGCTCCCAGTTTTCTGAAACAATTTTTTTCATACATTTTAATCAAAGTCTACTTTAATCCCCTTGAAAAAAAAATCTACTATTCTGTATAAGGGGAACCAAACAGAAAAAGAAAAAGTAGGTTTTAGCAGCTGAGTCTGTTACATATCTATATATACATTTGGTCAGATAATCATAAAGACCTTTTAAAAAGCCTTCTAAAATTTCACAGCATCAAGAAAAATAGTGTGATCTCCCTGAAGTTTTGTGTGTTTCATCCTCTATCTTCCAATGGTCTTCAATAAAACTGTCAAGAAAAGAAAAGCCAAAACCCTCTGCTGGGAGTAGATGCAACATATATCAATTAAGGGTCTTTATTCCAAAGTGTCCGAGTGGGAAGTCCAGATGCAACCAATAAATATCTGACTGTAGCTTTCACTATACTATAGCTGCAGCCCCTGAAAAACATGCAGTTATCATCCTATAGAGTGCAACTATTTCATAGAGTCATAGAATCATAGAATCATGGAGTCATAGAAACATAGAATCATAGAGTGGTAGAGGTTGGAAGGGACCTTTAGAGATCTAGTCCAACCCTCCTGCCAAAGCAAGTACCCCTAGATCAGGTCACACAGGAACTCATCCAGGTGGGTCTTGAAGACCTCCAAGGAGGGAGACTCCACACTCTCCCTGGGCAGCCTGTGCCAGGGCTCCCTCACCTGAACAGTAAAACAGTTTTTTCTGATGTTTAAATGGAACTTTTTGCGTTCCAGCTTCATCCCATTACCCCTTGTCCTGTCACTAGATACAACAGAAAAAAGAATACCCCAACCTCCTGACACCCACCATTTATATATTTACAAATATTAATGAGATTTCCATATTACAGACACTCTTCTTAGAAAACTTTGTGTATATTTAAGCATTAATTTGCTGATATCTATTTTATAACAAAACTTAGTTTTCAAACTTGTTCATCAACAATAACTGATATTGTTTCCTTTTCTTCTCTCTACTCACATTTAGAAGAATGGGAAAATGCCACATCTCATCTGTCACTCAACCTCTGCTTCCACTTATTCAAGTTAGTACTAGCCCAGAGTCACTGTGAAACCAGAAGGGCTGGCACCTTTTTGCACAGCTGGAGAGATCAGCACCCTCTGCCCCTTGGTGGCCATAGTTTGACTCCTGAAGATGGAGAAGTCAGATGCAGATACAGTGTATACATCTGTAATGATGAGCAGGATCAATGAGAGCACTAATTCCCCCAGTTGTTTAATGCACTGAATGTGTTTCTCTAGAGAGCTGAGTCAAAATTCAATTTATATGACAAGTCAAAATGATGGTGGCTATTTTTTTTTCCTCCCAACGAGATATCTATGTACCTCCAGCTACCATGACATAATTGGCAATCTCTTCTCAGGTCAAATCAAGTCTGAGGACTGCTGGGTGCTGAACCTTGAAGCAGGGCTGCTTGCACTGTTCCTTGCTCTGACTGGTACTGCTAGTTCCATATGAGCATGAAAGACATATACAATACCTCAAAAAAATTAATTAAAACCAAATATAATGTCTGCTGGAGGGGTTCAAACCTGCATCCACACTGATGACAGGATTTTTGGGTTTAAAAAGGGACTTGGAGAACCAACAATGGTCACATTTAAGCCAATCATTTTCCAAAGCAACCTACTAACTTTTAGAGTCTTCACATTTTACCTGCTGAAACAGATAGGAGCATGCTCCTGACCTCAGTTCTCCAGTCATCTGCACCAAGGCTTTGGAGACAAATTTGAATGTAGACTTGCACGTAGTCTGAGCACATGACTTCTCGGTGGGCTCCAGGGCAAAGGTGAAGAGATGAGTGTGTGCATGGCTCCTTCTGCAGGCAGGACTCCTCCAGGATGTATGCCCAGCTCCAAAAGGCCACCTTGCTGTTTAGATTACAAAATGACTGTGGTGCTGATGCTCTAAAAAAATTTCAGCTGTGATGTTGAAGCCCTGTTATCAAGATGCTGCAGGTTTCCTTAGCAAAGAAAGCTGTTAAAGTAAATAGGGAAGGGATCTAGGCTCAACATAGGCTGAAGAATTTTCCATTCTTTTAATAGATAAGATAAATATTCATTCTCCTTACACTTAGCCCATATCCCAGCTGCAGTTGTGTCTCTGCTCATCATTACTGTGTGCCAATGCTTAATGTCAGCTTCTGCATGGATGGAGCTAAGCAGAGAGGGGAGAAAGTTTACCTCCTTGAGTTTCACTCTTTCATCAGTACCCGCTAAAAACTATGTTTTATTCACTGTTCCCATGTGGAAAGACTTTCAAAGGAGTCTTAGCATATACCAGCAACAAAATTTAATCTTCACCATTCAGCTCCCCCTTCAAATGAAGGACTATGTCATGTCTGAGTTCAAGAATACTGAAATATGTGAATTCTTAGCTCTAAATAAAAAGGACATTTCCCATCTAGTGCCTGTGTCGATGTACAAGGGTTGTGCTTAGCGATTCAGTAAGACCACCTTGACATTTAAACATATGTCACTCACTTCAGAAATGTTTCTAGCCCTCCACCCTCCTCAACCCCCTGGCCTCTATGAAAAGGAAACTGAGCCTTTTAAGGGCATCTGTCAAATGTCAGGCAAGCATGCATAATCTGCAGTGTGCTCCCAGGGTAACTGCTGAATAGTTGCTGCCAAAGCCTTCTGAAACTAAGGAAAGAGCTGGACCTGTTGAAACGAAGTACAAAATAGGAGGAACTTTTGAAAACGATTTGTTGGTACAAATGCAGAGACTTCCACTTCGAAGCACATGAGCCTGTCACTAGTGGCAGCAGGCTACCGCAGCACGCATTCACCACACCGGCTGTCATAATTAAGTTCTTGGCAATCATTGCTGGGGAAAGAAAGTTGCAGAGATCTAAGTTAGCACAAAGTGTCTGCCACCAGAAGAGGGGAAAAAACATTTTGGGAGGCCTTTGGGGAGACCCAAATTAAGCTCATCTTTTTGTGTCCTGTAATTTATTAACCTTAAACTGTGAAATTCCTGAAAGAATGGGGAGAGAGTATGAACAGACAACCACAAGACTCTCCTCTGTACTGAAATGAAGTGACTGTATCACTGCAGCTTAGAAATGACAGGGATGTTGAGAAACTCAGCATTTCCAAGATCATAAAATAAATGGGCAGAGGAAGTTTTCCTTAGCTCATAATGATTTATATGGCAAACTAGTAGCCTTCTAATCTATTATTCTTGGTAACAGTTCCCTTCCCACCCAAAGATATATTTATATATGCAACATATCCAGTAATATGCAGTCAGAAGCTGAATGATTTATCTTGCGGTCTGCAAATTACATTAACAACATAATTAATAACTTAGATATAAAAACTGTGTATGTCAGAGCAGTATGTCATGTAATCAATGGCAACAAATCATTTTCTCTGGTGTTTAATGATTCTTTCGAGAGGGCGAATCTATAAAAACAGAAGAGTCAATCAATGAGGAGGTTGCATACATTGTCTGTCCTATTTGCAGACTTGAAAACTAGGGTTGCCTTTGTTGTTTAAATTTAAACTATAGGAAATCAATCTGAGAACATAAACAGAAAGGAAAAAAAGTATTAATGGCAAAAAAAAAGTTGGTATCTGGAAAATCTAGTCAGAATTGCCAGCTTCCCAGGTATTGCTAAATGCTAATCACATAAAACATTTATGAAACCATTATTGCCCACACAAAAGCACAAACATGGGTATTACATTGAAAAATTGTCTTTTGAAAAGGGAGTGCTCTTCCTCCTAACTATAATGTACAACTCGGATGAGTCTTGTGAAATCAATGAGCTTTCCTGACAACCCCAGTTCATTTCCAATGCCTTCTGCTGAAAGTGTTAGTCAAAGCCCACCTCACTCCTTCTCAGGAGCAAAATAACGTAACATGTTTGTGCAGGGCATGGGCTTTCTTTCATTGACTGACTCTGGATGAGCATTTGCTCAACTTGTTTCTGTAGGAAGGTGCTCTGAATACAAGGGGAAAAAGCTCTTATCTAGCAACTGCTCTAGACTGCCAGGTTCCTCCTTGTTTTTTGGCAACGCGCTTTTCCACTTGCACTGACTCATTTCAGGCAAACACCCTCATTCAGAAGTCAGGACTGTAATTCAGGAAATGCTTTCATCTTGTTATGACAGACAGATTTTTTTTATTAATTTTTCACTCTAAGATGGAAAGAATGACTGCCTTCTGTGTAGCTTGCAGGCACTCAGAAGCTTTGGGGGAAAAGAAAAAAAAAGGAGAGAATTAATAAGGACTTCATGCCTTTTCTATGCTCTCTATCTGGAAAAACCAGCTTTTAGCTACAAAGCCCAGGAGGACAACAGAGCCTGGATCTCCAGATCCACACAAGCACTGAAGTACATGTGGATGGGATTCATCTTTCCAAACTTTAGATAGATGTCTACAGTGTCCAAATCTGGGTTGAATACCTCACTGTCTACTCGTATTGTCAAGAAATAAACACTTGTAAGGTGTAGCTCAATAGGCTGGTGTCAGAGTTGACCACAAGGGTGAAGCAGTCTTTTCCAACTGAATCTAAAGAATGGCCACTTGAGGTGGAGAAGTCTATCTTCAGGCTGTCTGTGGTTGTTCCACCCAGCGCCTCTTGTTTGCCCAAAGCTTTGCAGACCCAAATGCCTTTGTGAATCTGGCCCATAATACCCTGGAGAAGAGCAGGTATGATGGGCCTTCCTTGTTATGCTGATCAGGAGGACAATCTACAATGTTCTCCTATGATGCACAGAGAACAAAGTTCAGCCTCCACCCACTCCCAGCCCCACCCTGTCCCCTGCCTCTCTGCTTGCTTCTGGCCATGGAGGGTATTATAGTTTGAGCAGCTACAGAGTAATAATTACTATTTGTGCGCATTCTTTTCGTTGCCATATTTTTTAGAAGCCACTCTTGATCTTGTTCAAAGCGTGACTCACGGAGGATAACAACTCCTGGGACAAATAAATGGCACTGTTTAGCAGCATAAGCCTCACTTTCCAGTTGAATTTGTATGTATTTGTACGCTTCCCAAAGCAAGGCTGGAAACCAACTTTAGCTGTGCAGTGATGAGGTTGGAGGGAAGGATTGAGGGAAGGAGGGAAGGAGAACAATAAGATTTTAGATACCTAGAACAGGGAGCATACGGTTAGACAAGAATAACCCATATACACCAAAAGCCAGAGACAGCTAAGGATCAGTTACACACTGAGCCTCTAATGATCTGCTTACATCAAAAGCCCTTTCAAGGCACAGCAACATACCTGCCCTGCAAAGGCTCCTGAGCTACGGGATAATGTAATCATCCGTATAATATCCTTTCCCTTTTGTGAGTAGTTTAAGCAAAGAAAAGCAGCCGCTTTGACTCTAGTATTAAGCCTCATCTTGAACAATAACTAGGAACAATAATGCCACATTATTTGCCAAAATGTGCTCTGTGTGTGTAGGCAGAATGATTCTACCTGGGATATTTGGGCATTCTCTGCACAACTTCAGTATATTTTTATATATTTTTTTATTTCACAGTGTAGTTTCGTGGGAGCTGGGAAGTAATTCTCAAATCGGTTAAATTCATCTTATTTGTTTCACGAGCAGGTATTTAGATGAGCTTTGTCTCCTTAAATCTCTTAATATAAAGAGTAAACTAGATTGCCTGTGAGTGTATTGAGTGTGTTAAGAATGCTGGATTGTATTGCAAAGGAGTTCAGGGCTGTAATGTTATCACTCAGCAGGAATGGATCCCATCAGAAGGCACATGGCGTGCCATGACGTAGCCAGCCTTAGACCACAAAAGCAGACTTTTCTCTGTGAATTAGACAAACCACACAAAAGGCAACAATAGCTAGCATAAACACTATTTAATACTATTCACAGGCTATTGAAGAGATGGGCGTTGACTAAGAATTGCAGCAAAGCCAGTACATTGTTGTCAGATGAAAGGACGCCTAATGAACAGGAAGCATCATTTGAGCAGGCTGACAGTAACCATATAACTGCAGGATTGTGGGACTG
This sequence comes from Colius striatus, assembly GCF_028858725.1. Lineage (NCBI taxonomy): Eukaryota > Metazoa > Chordata > Aves > Coliiformes > Coliidae > Colius > Colius striatus. The sequence continues at coordinate 51,905,152 of NC_084759.1, forward strand.
GCATTTACCCCATGGGTCTTTACAGTCAAAAAAATAAAGAGAAATTAAAGCATAAGGAATCCTTTTTTGTAGGCACTTAAAGCCCATAAAGCAACACAGAAAGTGTACAATTGTCTTTTCATGATTTGTCTGTGCTTCAGCTAATCAAAAAAAAAAGGACTTTTGGGGTGCAGTAACTATAGGTTCCGTGTCACAAAATAAACCCTTCAAACAATAGAAGATTTGGGTATTTGTAAATTGTCCCAGTTGAAATAAGAGCCACATTTATTTCTTGCTCAGCTATCACAAACTAGGTTCTAGCAATAGCTCTCTTAGTAATGTCCTGATGATAAACACTTTTGTACTTGCCCCAACAACCAGGCTAAACAAATGTTCTTGCAGTGGCTCTAATTTGCTAATGTGTAACCACAGAAGGACCCAAAGTAAGTAGATTCCCTTCTGATACAATTATTTCAGCTATGGTCTCCCATCCCCGTGATCGCACACAGAAAATATCTTCATTTTGCTCCTGCTTTGTGCTTTAACCTCTTAAATCATGAACTTAGATGCAAACAAAATGCTAAAACTCCTTTCTGTCTAGACCTCAGCCACGACAGAAAGACCTTGGGTTCTTAGACAACAGAGATCTGAGAGTCAAATTTTGTTAACAAGAGTTTTTCTGAGTAAGACTGAAAATATTTTAGGACTAGCATGTTTCAAAATGTGCTTTGGGAAACCGAATCTGGAATAATGTCCACAGAAAGACCTCTAGGCCACTTAGGCCTGTTATTTGGCAAAAGGCTGTGATGAATAGCATTGTGGCCAGGAAGAGGATATTATTATGTGCTGAAACTAAAGAACTGGCTCTGTGTTGTTTGCCACTGTCTGAGCAGGGACAGTGGCGTTATGTATACATATATGCATATATATGCACGCACGCACAAGAACGTATATATATATATATGTGTGCGTACGTATATATAAATATGGACCGGAAGATCAGGTCCTGATTTCTCAGCAGCCTGCCCTAGTAATACAGCAACCAGTGCACATGAAGGGCTGCAGAAGGATGGATCTACATCTCTTTACTCCGGCTTTTGCACACTTCAACCACAGAGACCCCCCCCAAACAACCTTTTTGACAGGGATACTGTGAGCAGGAGGCAAAGCAAGTTTTGAGTAACAAAGTATATTCCATATCACAGTTTAACCCCCTTCTCCACTAACCCCTGTCAGCTCTTTCAGTAGGTGCACTGTAACACACTCAGAGAAAAGAAAGAGAAAACAGGTGTCGAGGGAATGAAAACCTGAGATCCTTTTCCACATGAAACAGCTGTGAAAAGGCAATCCACGCTGAACTGTGTTTCAGAGGATTCCGCCTAAATTGCCCCCTTAAGGATTTCATTTTCTTTACAAAAATTCAACTACTTGAAAATTAGTTCTACATTAAAAATTCTCTGAATGAACAAATGAGGGACCCAGCCAGCTCCTGACTCACTATCAGCCCAATTTACCTCACCCACGCAAACCTTTTGATATGTTCTGAATGAGAGCATTGGTTATGCAGTTGACTTTATACGCTGTTTATTAACTGGCAGAAGGAGACCAAAAGAAACACTTGAATTATAGCACGCTGTGCCATTACACTGTGTTTAAACATCCCTTTTATGTTTATATAAATATATTTAAACGTACATTAAAATAGAGAAGATGGTTTTCACCAACAGAGTTGGGAGAAACTGATTCATCTAGTTCTGGAAATACATAAAATATCATTATGAAAAAATTCATTGAACTTCAGCTGGTAAGCTGGTCAGTTAACATTTAGGAGGGCACAGCTAAGATTTTCCAGGCAGCACAAACCAAGTAGGATGTGCATGAGAGTGAGCAGACGAATAGCTGATTTCAGCTTTAACCACTGAGTGACTAGTGTAGTTTATCATACGTTTAAGGCTGGAAAAGAAAAACAAAAGGAAAGAAACAAAAAGAAAGAAAAGAAATAGAAGTTTAATTAAATGCCATGGATGCAGTATAATGCAAATCTCACAAATAGAGCATAATTGGTTTAGCAGAGAGATCCAATGCCATAAATAACCATTCATAATCATATACAATTAACATATCAATAGTTCTTTTTTGAGTTATAGTCCATAAGCTAAGTTAGTTTTTCACTAGAGAAGTCTGGCAAAACCAAGCTGTTAATTAAACCCTTTTCAGAATTTGGTGCCATATTTCGACTCCTCTACAGAAAAGTCTGAACCTATTATACTGTCCCTCTCCTTCACAAGCAGAAGGACACATTTTTTTTGCCTATTTAATACCACATAAATCTTCAGAGAGGAGAAAGCCAGCAATCTGAAGCCTTTCCACTACAGCTGTACAGTATGGTAGTGGGACAATGCAGTAGAGCGGAGACGTCGACTTTTTGCATGGCATCGAACAGAGCTTCTGCCTGACTGAAAAAAGACTTAATGATAACTTGACACAGTGTTAAGAGAACTCAGTCCCAGCTAAGGGTTTATGTACTTCAGGTGATAGTTGTAAGAATAGGTTAAATATCCTCTTTTCCTCAGAGTCAAGGCCCCTCTTTGGTGTATATTAACAATATTTCAACCCTGGTTTCTCAGCAAAAGAAAAGAGCTCATTTTAAAATGGCAAAGAGTTTGCCAGTTACCTGCAAAAAATGCCGAGAGCTGAGTACTCCCAAATTAAAGGGGAATTAGGAAACCTTTAACTGGTTGCACAAAGGGCTGAAAATCTGACCTCAGAATTACTTCAAAGAAAGGTGTTTCTCCGAGCAGCTGGAGTCCCTGCTCTGCTTTGAACAGATGACATGCAGACGGGCTTGCTTTCCAACTTTTACCTTTCCTGGGGTTTGCCTTTATTACTAACTTCACAAAACATTACTCCACAAAACAAACACTGAGTCCTTCTTGACCAACTGCTCCTTGGACTGCCATGGACCTTCCTACATCCTGCTCCTCTCTGTCCCCCTCCGTATTGCCTGCTCAACTCCCACTTCAGCAGAAGATGTCTGATGGCTCTATGGAGGCTTCAACTGTTGGAAAGGAAGGTGACTAAATAGCTTAGGCCTCTGTCATCCTGCTCACTTCCCCCTTTTTCAGCCACATGTTATGTGAGTGTGCAATGATGCTGGGTTTGTTTTTAATTTACAGGTACATTATCTTTTAATGAGAACTCTACTGAATATCCTGAGAGCAACTTTGTGGCCACACAGGTGACAAGATTTTATCTTCATGTCGACATGTTTTCACCCTTACCTACAAATCAGTCAGGCAAAACCATGAGGAACAACAACCGTGTTTAGCTCAGTTGTAACAACAGAGTTTATTGTTAAAACTACTGCTTTTTGAGCTGGCACTCATCTCATTACAAAGAACTTGAGGACACAAAAAGCTACCAGGATTGTCTCTCAAAAGAATGATGTCAAGCTCCAACAGCAGGTACATTTTTAAGAAGAGATGATGCCTTTCTTGCTCTTTGAATGTTGCTATATTACCAACAAATCAGATTAAACAGAAATAATAGTTAGAACAGACATCATAGGAGCTATAAAACATTTTCTGAGCAAATGTTCCTTCCAAACACTGTGTTGAAATGAAATGGGACTTCAAGACAAAAAAAATGAATAGTGAAATGTCACCTTTCACCCCCTTAATTCTAATGCTACGCTCGGGTCTGTGGACTCTCTTACCAATGTTTCATTAACAGCGCTGTAGGAGGAATAGGGAGTTTGATTGATGGGGCCAATGTTACACTAAGCTAGTTGATTATTTCATATTGGATGTCATACAAAGATATCTAATGGCACTTAAATAATTAGCTAATGTAAACCAGAAAACATTTAAATCATGAGATAATAGTGCTTCCTAATCTCTGAATAAGTTGAACTTTCAAAACCAGACCTAAATCCAGAGTTTCCAAATTGCCTAATACCAGTTCAAAACCAAGGGACATGGAAAAACAACAGTCTGCTAGTCAACACTGTGACCTTATGGCCACAGATCTGAGAGCTTAATCTTTTGCTAGGATGTGATGACGTTCCTCATTAATTTAATGCGGTTTTCTTCTTCAGAAGCAGAACAGCACACATAGTGGAATTTATTCCTCACACCTGTATGCATGCTCTGCATTGTGTGTACTCTGTGTGATTCTGTGAATGAAGCTTCATGGGCAGACACAAGTGACACTGAAGACGGCGAGTGCCAAAGTAAATAATGTTTCTACTTCATTTTGAGCGCAGGTCTGTGTCCTCTACCGACTGGTGAATGTGAGCACAAGCCTTTGTTCAAGTGAGGGCCTGAGGAGACATCTGGAGAATACCACAAGGGAATTTTAGATCCAAAAAGGGAATGAGTGAGCCAAGCTCAGACCTATTATGAAAGCAAACGTTGTTGCAGGACATCGCTTCAGGGGCTGATAGGACACATGGAGGCAGCTGAGTCAGTCATAATCAATCTGTTCCTCTGGCAAAGTGAGCCATTTCTCTGTTTCCCATTGAGATATTTTTACAGTCATCACCTGATTGATGATGTCTTTCTCAAAGAGCCCTGATGTTGTCTAATGAAATGAGCTATTCATGCAATATAAGTATATGCCCTTAAGTATGCAGTTTCAGCAATGTGCCTTTGTGGCCAAGAAAGCCAATGATATCCTGGGAATCATCAAGAAAAGTGTGTCCAGCAGGTCGAGGGAGGTTCTTTTCCCCCTCTACTCTGCCCTAGTGAGGCCTCATCTGCGGTCCTGTGTTCAGTTCTGGGCTCCCCAGCTCAAGAGGGACAGAGAATTTCTGGAGAGAGTCCAGTGCAGGGCCACCAAGACGATCAGGGGAATGGAACATCTTCCTTATGAGGAAAGGCTGTGGGAACTGGGGCTGTTCAGCTTGAAGAAGAGGAGACTGAGGGAGGACCTTATTAATACTTACAATTATTTACAACGTGTATGTCAAGAGGATGAGGCAACACTTTTTTTCTGTAGTATGCAGTGATAGGACTAGATAGACAAAAGCTGGAACACAAAAAGTTCCACTTAAGGAAAAACTTATTTCCTCTGAGGATGATGGAGCCCTGGCACAGGCTGCCCAGGGAGGGTGTGGAGTCTCCTTCTCTGGAGGTTTTCAAAACCCAACTGAATGCATTCCTGTGTGATCTGATCTAGGTGGACCTACTTGAGCAAGGGAGTTGGACTAGATGATCTCTAAAGGTCCCTTCCATCCCCTACCATTGTATGATTCTATGATTCTAAGTATGGGCAGTCTGAAGACCATCATGAACACCACAAGCAGCTGCAGGTGCCTGAGAGGTAGCCATGTGGTGCAGCTTTTCGGTCACTAAATGTAGCTAATATTCATTCACATGGGTAGTACCTGGTTGTCCAAACACAAAAGTCTAGGGTCATTTTAGACGTCTAGCAGTATCCAAGACAGCTGTGTAGAGATTACTGATCTGACCCACATCCCTACAGTGTAGCTGAAGGCCAGGTGGGACATTCTATGCCTATGTTTAGATAACTTACTGACAGTCATAAACACAGTATGGAGTGTAAAGAGACAGAGTTTGCAAAACAGCTGTGTTGTAAAATGACATGTGGAGAAAGGGAACTGTGAAAAGCTCATAAATGGAGATTTGCTGATGATAACTCTTTCAAGAGCACCAGGAGCAGGATTTGGAGTAACGTAAATTAAAGGATGTGTGTGGGAGGATTTGTGAAGAACGGTGACAGGTTTGCAGCAGTGGGTGAGAAACACATTTTTGCCCATGGTGGCTCACCCGCCTAAGCTGCAGGAGGATGCTCTGCTCTGTAAGAGCCAAGGAGAGTGACGTGTCAGGAGTAACACAGCTGTGGAGCAGACCAATGGACAGATGAGAAGAAGTCTAGCAGAGCAGAGGTCTCCATGGGAGAATTTCAATTCAAATTTTAATCCAAATTTAAAATTACCGAAGTGAAAAGACTTTCTGAATCTCAAGAGAGGAGAGGAGAGGGAGAGGAGAGGAGAGGAGAGGAGAGGAGAGGAGAGGAGAGGAGAGGAGAGGAGAGGAGAGGAGAGGAGAGGAGAGGAGAGGAGAGGAGAGGAGAGGAGAGGAGAGGAGAGGAGAGGAGAGGAGAGGAAAGGAAAGGAAAGGAAAGGAAAGGAAAGGAAAGGAAAGGAAAGGAAAGGAAAGGAAAGGAAAGGAAAGGAAAGGAAAGGAAAGGAAAGGAAAGGAAAGGAAAGGAAAGGAAAGGAAAGGAAAGGAAAGGAAAGGAAAGGAAAGGAAAGGAAAGGAAAGGAAAGGAAGAAGCACCCCTAACCAGAGTTTCATTGAAAACTGTGTTTTACAGATAGCTGGAGCTACACAAGCTCTGATTTTCTACTCAAATAAAGAGTTTCCCCACTGCTGAACTGGAGTCACTCTCAGAGCCTTTATTTCATTGCACCTGGTATGTAGGCAACACAAGAGTGTCCTACTTCTGCTGCCCCTAACAAGAAGGGCTATTCAATGAGAACCTTTGCTATCCTAACCCTCACTCTGGGATGGGCCATTCTGGGGTAATGGACATTCTGAACACTTCTGTTCAGATCTTCCTTTTGTCTTAACTTCCTTTCCTCCATAGGATTTTTGTTCTTTTTTTTTTTTTACTTTTTCCAAAAGACACTGCACAGTCCAGAAATTCCCTGCTCCTTGTGTTGCATGTCTGGAATCCTAACAAGTCAAACCACAGGAGTTAAGCCAAAAATTTGAATGGAGACAATTAAATTCTTCAACACTTGCAAAAACTAAGGAGTCATAATTTATATGAACTTTAAAATCCACCCCATCTGTTAGTACATCTCTAACAATGTGATTTGTCATAGTAAGAAGCAATTTAATGAAATGTATAAAAACTAGTCTCATACTGTTTTATACATAAAATATATTTTTATTATAATTAGTCACCTGAACAAAAGATTATGAAGCAATTATAAATGACAACACTTACAGAATTTAAATGCAGTACAAGCAAAATACTTTGTCCATAAAGAATCAATTAACACAGAATATTTAAATGGGAGAATAGAGTTTTATTTAGGTATTCTATTTTTCTTCAAGAAAGACAAAGTTTTGCAAAAGGAAAGCGGTTATGTACAGTATTGGAGACTGATTCAGGGTCAATTAAAAGGCTCCTGCTGATTTCAGTGGCTTTCAACCAGCTTCCTCAGTGTGCCACTATGCTGAAGAGCTCCCTCATTGAGCCAATAGAAGGAATCAATGGCCTTTTACACTAAGAGAAGAATAACCCACCCGGATTAAATTGATCTCACTGCCTGGACTATGTAAAAAGTTCACATTAAAGCTGCCCATTATCATATGAATAAACAAACCTCTCTAATGCTGCTATTGTTTTTTGGCCATTTCCATGTTGTTTTGTTGTGGGTTGTTTTTTGTCTTTTGGTTTTTTTACTTGATGGCAGCAGACACACCTGTAGTATTTTATTTCTGATCTAGAAAACAGAAAGCTCTTTGGTTAAGTGTAATACTTTCAGCTGTGAGGTGGTGGTGTTTCTGTGCACAGATTAACCAAGAAAGCGTGAGGAAAAAAGGGAACTTTAAAAATACAGTGTTAAACCCAGACACAATGAAAGAGAGGAAGGAGATGGGTTTTATGCCATAAGAAGAAACAGCAGTAAAACCACAGAAACAAAAAGAAGGCCAAGAGAGGGATTGGTGAGGAGCCTTGTTTCTGACCTGACTGACCCAGAAGGAGACGGTTCCTGTTGGAAATTTAGCAGGAGCCACTGGTAGTTACCAAATGGCCTTCTGCACAGGAACAGCTCTCTGCAGCCTCCCAGAAGGAACAACCAGACAAAACCAATTAGAGTCAGAGCAGATTATAATGTCATCCTTCTAATTTTAGAATGAATTTCTAATATGTCTCAGAAACTCAAACCTGCTTCTTCCCTTTTCTGCAGCTACAGTCACTTAAGTTTTCTTCTGCTTTCCAGCAATGAGGATTTTGTTTATAACGTTGAAAAGACAAATTCCAAAGAGCTTTTGTTTGAATTCCTGGAGATTCTTTTTTTTTTTTTCCTTTTTCCTTATTTGTGACTCTCAAACTAAGAATTTCAGTCATGTAAATATAAGTTGCCAACTTTATATTATGCTTGTCTGTTCTCTTTATTTCTTTCATCAATTCTTACTCCTGTGATGTAGGAAAAGGACAGGCTACAATAAAAAAGAGTAAAATTTTCCAGAAAGTAGCACACAAAAAAGTAGTGTTCCTGCTTAGTCTTCTTTTTACCAATTTATGCCCAAAATCTAGCTAATAAATATCACCCACAGCTAGGAGCACTGTAGCCCTGCACATCTCTATATTGACTCCTAAGCAGAAAAGGAACGACATTGTTCATAACTCGAACATCACTACCATATTTCATGTCCAACACTTAAAAATAAAAACCAGAACCCCAAAGCCTTCATTATTTAAGTTAAACAATGAAATTGTTACTGTGTTGCTTCAAGCCCTGCTTTGCTCCCAGTGTCTTAGAACATCTTTTTTTTTTTTCCTGGAGAGTGATGAGGAATACATTTTATAAGGCACAGATATATGTAAAGCAAGGCCTCTTTAGATCAGCTCCAGGATTACAGGTTGGCATGAAATTTGAAAAAAAAAAAAAAAAAAGAGAGGAAAAAAAAGAAAAAGAAGGGATTATGCCTGGAAAATGTGAGAAAAAGCAGTTTCATCTCACTGTCAAGATAAGTTACAGGGAGGCAGGTTTAAAAAGCTGTCCTTTGCCTTTCCTGTTACCTGGGAAATGCTCAAAATAAAGAAAAATCAAATGTGAAAATGCCTCAGCTTGTGCTAGCAAGCCAGAGCAGTGTTGACAGGATTACAGAAGTTGCCTAATTAATTCCCTCTTTGCTAATATCCACTCCAGGAACGCCACTTTAACTGGTAAACAAGCAACAATTCAGGGAGCTAAACTCAGGAGCTAAATACCAAATCTGAATGCTCTTGTTTTCCACTGGTGCTTGGCCACTACCAAAGCTGCTCCTGTGGGCAGCAGGGATGGGTTTGTGGCAAGGGCAGCCCCTATCTCCTTCCTCACTCATCCCCTTTCATTCACACAGGAACACCACAGAGGTGTCAGACAGCAATTGCCCGACTGTCTCCCCAAAGGCAGGATGAGCCTTCTCCCCCTCTTCCACCAGGGCTTGGAAGGGGGAAAGGCATAACTTAACCCTGATTTTAATTTGTTTTTCTTTAAGAAAGTACGAATTGTTCATCAGGTCTGCACACATGCTTCTGGGATATTTGCTTTCCACACAGCCCCGTGAGGAGAGGGATGCTTGTCCCTCCCAGGAGACGCAACTGATGCACTACCTGTGTGAGCCCATACTGTCATACAGGTGTGACAGCAACCAGCAGTTAGATCTCTTATGTGGCATGAATGTATTTGCACTTGATTTGCAAATTGTGACTCATTCCTTGCCATATTATAGAGAATAAAATTCTAGTCCTATGTTTACACATCGAAAGAAGCAGAAAATGCTACAGTTTATGGGTTTTCCCCCTTCCTTTATTAAAAAAAATCAGAAATAAGAAAAATCTAGCCAAAAATAATAGCAGGAAGCTTTAATAAATCCAGTTTTCTGAAACCAAAATGAATTTTGATCTCCTAGAACTACCCAGTGACAGGATAGCAACCGCTTTGTATCTTTGTCTCTCTTCTAAAGAAATAATAATAAAACCAACTTACAGCTCATACAGCTACCCCAGTTCATTGCTATATTCATTTGCATGCACATTTTATTCCTACCCTTCTACCCTGTATTTGTGTCCTCTAGATGGTTAACTCCACAGGGAAGGGATTATATCTTTCCTCTTTTAAATAGTTCTAAGCATAATGCCCCCCTGACTGATTCCTTTGGACACCACCATAATACAAATATAAATATTTACTACCACTGTTAGCACCTAGGAAGAATTACCCCAAATAACTGTACAATCATAGACAGTAAAATTTTAAAGATCCTAGTGCAGGAAATGTATGTGAATTGCTGTTAAGTATTGATCCACATATGAGCGATACCTGTAAGATGTGCAGCCATCCGGGTTAGTTGCTATAACTCCTTATTTGCTGGCATCATCAGGGCTCTATATCACTGCTAACCTATACATGCAGTAGGTTATGTGCCCCACACTGTGTGAATTATTTTCTTTTTCAAGGAACTCACTATTAACAGGGGGAGAAATTACAACCTTTGTCCAGGAAGCCCTACGCCTGTGCAGTCCTCCTCCCTTTCATTTACAGAGAGACGCACTAAAAGCCAACTGTATGCAAAGCCTCTCTGTAATAAAGGTATAACACAGGGGACTACTTGTAAATGACTGATTTTCTCTTTTCTGCTCAGTTCCCAGCTATATATTACACATTATGTTCTAGTGTAAAATGGAAATTATATACTTGCCACATGGCAAAAGTTTTCATGACCACTGACTCCACTTCCCACGGTTAAATCCACCTTTTTTTTCCCTAATGCACACAGGCACACATATCCTTTTAAAGTTAAATGAAATACAGTATCAAATGAAAATGATATTATGGCAGGTGTCTCAGTTCCAAATTGTTTTTCTTAGCTTGATAGCAAGCTTTTACTCCAGGAAAAACAGTCTGTCTTGCCAGTAATTCTTTATTACACAAGGTTTTAGGTAAAACAGTTGTATGAACAGTGAAGGAGTTTGCTTTCTCCTTTGATCTCTAAAATGGGTTCATCTCTAAAGTACAGCCGCTCTTCAGTGCTGGAAATTAGGTGGCAATCCTTGGGGACAGACACTTTCTTGCCTGTGCAAAAACCAGTGCAGATGAGTTGCACTTGTAGTGTCTTCAGATGACGTTGCTGATTCGGTCTCCCCTGGAGGCTCCCCTGCAAAACCCCAGGCTGATGTTATCATACCAATAACCACAAAGTGATGACTGGACACCCTTTTGTCTATGCTATCTCAGTGGCTTTCTGACCACACGGTAATCTCTGTTCCTCAAACATAGGCACTGGACCTGATACCAAGATGAAGGTGTGGGCTGGAGTGTCCCTCTTTGGATACCCTCAGGAAGCACAGAGCTTGGTGTAGTGCATGGCTTCTGCACAGTGGGTAGACCTGACTGTAAGGAGAAGTTGCAGAAGCCTTATGGGCAGCTTCCTTCTGCTTGTCAGGGAACATCTGCACCAGACTTCTCTTTCCTGTCCTTTAGATGGCTGCACATGGGCTGACTGCTCTGAAGTTTTGTCTCAGTCAAGGTAGAAAAATATGCACTTTTTAGAGGAAAAGTTCCTGTAGAGGTATCTTTGTGATAAGATGAATCTCCTCTCAAATTGCTTCTTCCCATCCTTCATTGATGTCTAGCTAAATGCCACCTCTGGCTGGCACATACATTTCAGGTGGACAAGTGGCATCATGAACCTGCACTTTTTTTAGTTCTAAGTTGAGAACTGTACATCAACCTTGCAAAAGTCCTCTGATGTGAAGTAAACAGGAGTCAATCTACTCAAGCTACTTGCTCTGTTATTATCCTTAGACTGAGATTGAATCCTGTTTCCAGTTCTTGTATTTCCCATTGCTTCTCAGGCAAGGTTTTCTTTCTCCTCCTCACAGTTCTCTTGCATCAGTCCATGCACAAGGTGAACCACCCCATGGAGTTACCTAGATTGTATCTCAGATACTGAGATCACCCCAGGAGATATTCTGAAATGTATATTAACCGAAAATGAGACTAAAAATATTTTTTTTGCAGCAAGTTAGGTCTGCAGATTGAGTCAACACATGAAAGTTGTTGACTTTTAAGCAGTGACCCAACCTCTTCGTTTTGCCTAACTAGAAGCCCTTGTATTTGATCGCTAAACCCATAGCTTTGATTCAGCACACAGGGTAACAACGTTTGTCTTTACCTTCTGTTAATGCAGATAGTTGGCGTTTGTCCAGAGTCACTGAATATCACTTAACTTTACCATGAGACTGTGTTCAGCTGCTTGCTTAATTTCTCAAAGGTACTGGAACTTGGCTGCATTATTTTATTAGCATTTCATTAGCATGTCTAGAAGACTGTTTTTCAACAATTTCAACCTAGCGTTTGAGGCTGTAAAGCTGTTTGGAAGATAAAGTCATCTTCCGTTGTGATGACAGAGGCCAAGTCCTCTCTAACCTTTGGCTGTGCGTGGAGAGGCTCCCAGAGTGGTGGTCATGGTCACTGAAATTTAGCGCCAATGAGCACGTTGTGGGGATGGGCATCATGGGCGGCGGACACAGGCACAATGCCCCGGGCTGGAGCCAGGATGCGGCAGGGTTGGTGAATGCCACGAACAGGCGTTTGGCAGCACTCCCAGGTCCTATAGTCTAGACACAGCCAGTGGCCTAATTAGCAGCTGAATAAAAGTTAGGCTGGAACTTTAATGTTTCTCAAGTACTTTTGTTGTTTCCTGGCAGACTTTCTGGCCTGTGTGGAGGAGCACCCATACTCCAGCCTGATATGAATGTTCAATAAGACTCACAGAGGCTCGCTCTGGTGGGGTTCACAACCTGATGAGAGGTGCCCAGGCTCACATTCACTGCTTTGGGGTATTTTACCTGTCCTCCTTGGCCTTTCCACAGCAGGTCCTGTTGGTCTTGTGTGATACCTCTGTCCTGGTTTAGACCCATCAGGGAACAAAAGACCACGATTAGCCTCAAGTACCAAAGACCTGAGGATTGCCAAAGGACAGGGAGAGCTTAATTGCTGCTTAAGGTTCAGGACAAAACAGACCAGGCTACTGGTTTGGGGAAGAAAACAGAAAATAATTTAACACAACACCAACTAAAACATGACCATAAACCCCCAAAACATAACCAAAATAAAACAAAACAGAGTGGTACAACAATGAAGAGTCCAACCAGCCCTTTAAGAACACCTTCTCCCCACTCTTCCCCTCTTCCTGGTACTACTGGCTCAATCAAGCCTCAGCCTTGGCTTTAGACTTGGTTTCTGACAAGTACTGTATAGATTACAGAACCTAGCAATTTGGCCCAAGGAAAAGGCAAAACCTGGAGAAATAAATAAAAAAAAAATCAGTGTTAATAAGTGTTGACTGATAAGGTCATCACAGACCACTCTTCCCAGGCAGTGGGAAAAGTTCAAGAGTAGCTGTGCACTAATTTCACATGGAAAAGAGGAATATTTTGCCCAGTTAAAACCAGTGGGGACCTATTTAGAGGTGAAAGGTTGGATGACAAGAAGTTGTGAAGGTCCTTACCAATGAAAACAAGAAGTTTTTTTTCATGCAGTAAAAAAAAAGAGAGAATGAGTGGGAAAAAAAAAAAAAAGAGCTCCACACCTGACTAGGTGGGAGTAGGACAATAAAGCATTTCCCAAGTTCATAGAAAAAGATTTTGCAGGATCTCCCTTGCATGAAAAAGCTCTGCCTCCTGAGTATAATATTTTTGCCAAAGATTGCCTTTCCTCTTAAAAATCATAGAATCATGGAATCATAGAAAGATTTGGGTTGGAAGGGACCTTAAGGAGCATCTAAGTCCAACTCCCCTGTCATAAGCAGGAACACCTTCCAGTACTCGAGGTTGTTAAAAGCCCCATCCGACCTGGCCTTGAACACTCACAGGGAAGGGGCATTCACAGCCTCTCTGGGCAACCTGTTGCAATGCTTCACCACACTCACAGTAAAGAATTCCTTCCTTATATGTAATCTAAATCTCTCCTCTTTCAGTTGAAAGCCATTACCTCTTGTCTTGCAGGCCTCTTTAGGTACTGGAAGGCTACTGGAAGGTCTCCCCAGAGACATCTCTAGGATGAACAATCCCAGCTTTTGGCCTGTCTTCATAAGAGAGGTGCTCCAGCCCCTGGATCATCTTCATGGCTGTCCTCAAGACTTGCTCCAACAGGTCCATGTCCTTCATATGTTGAGGACCCCAGAGCTGGGTGAGGTACTCAGGTGGGATCTCATGAGTGGAAAGGAAGAATCACCTCAATCGACTTGTCGGTTTCACTTCTTTTGGTGCTGTCCTGGATACCGTTGGCCTTCTGGGTGCAAGTGGACACTGACAGGTCATGTTGAGTTTCTCATTCACCAGCATCCGCAGTCTTTCTTCTCAGGGCTGCCCTCAATCCATTCTCCATCCAGCCTGTATTTCTGTTTGCGACTGTCCTGACCCATGTGCAGGACCCTGTATTTGGCCTTGTTGAACTTTATGAGATTTACATGGTCGCACCTTTCAGGCCTGTCAAAGTACCTCTGGATGCCATTCCTTCTCTCCAGTGCTTTGACCTCAGCACACAGTTTAGTGTCATTGGCAGACTTGCTGAGGGTGCACTCAGTCCCACTATCTATGTCACTGACAAAGATGCTGAGCAGTGCCAGTCTCAATACCGACCACTGAGGAACGTTACTTGCCAGCAGTCTCCACTTGGACATCAAGCCATTGCAACTCTTTTGAGTGTGGCCACCCAGCCAGTTCCTTATCCACTAAGTGACCCATCTGTCTCATCAAATTAAATATTTTCCCCTTTGCTCCTTCACCTTCTTTCTCTCTGTGTCCCTCTCAGTAAATTTCCCTGCAAAGGAATGCTGGATTAAACAATTTCTCTGGTCCAAGTGGCAAAGCACTGATTGGCTCCTATTCTGTGAGACGGGGACGCAGCTTCTGGCCATCTTACAAGTTGTTATGCCTAGAAACATTTGTTGATTTAAACCAAAAAATATTAATAAAACACACTCTATATTTGTGCTTCATATGCTGCTAGTCTTAAAAGCAAACAGGTATTACACAGAAAGAGGTTTCTCAATAACTTTCTATTTCTGTTCCCACTACACTAACACAAGACTCTCTAAGGATATTCCACTAACAAACAGATGTTACCCACTGATATCCTTAAAAACCTTAAAACTTTTATATTCTCAATATATTTCATGAATGTCTCCTAAAAATAGAAATTTGCACAGTAGTAGCTCTCTTTCACCAGGCAAGGAGAGGCCATTTTGTCATCTGCTTTGAGATCCACTATTGCATGGGAAATGTGACTTTCCTGAATGCACTCAACTGTTTGGATTGGAGCAGATATTTAAAGTAAATAAACTAACAATGAACTTCACCAGCACAACTTTCCACTTATCGTTGTGAAAACCACTACACGTGAAGGGTGCTGCTGTCTGCACAAAAAGCTCTTCTCATTTTATACGTTAAAATCAGACTTGATTTTGTCAGAAATGACACAAAAAACAGTGTATTTTTAAGGAAAATGCATCAGTGATCTGTGCTTTGGTCAGAAAAAGATAGGCAGCCATTTGATTTTCATGAATACTGCCTATTCAAAGCCTGTAGTGAAGACTTCCTAGTTTGCCAGACAGTTGGTGGAGTCAGCCATGCCAAACTTGGCACATATTTAAGAGATATACAAACACAATGGATTAGTGGTATTTATATTTCACCCTTCACCTCTCACGGGGGTCATGTTCTCAGAAGAAGGTGACATCATTGTGAAACTCTACCCTGCTTAAGCCTCAAGCAACATGTCTCCTTATTTAAAGATCAGATTATCCCTTCTTCATTGTTTTGCATTTGATTTTGTTTCTTTTCTCCGTCTTGGGGAAGGGCAGCTCACTATTTTGAAGAGGTGATGGAGCATGTCAGGATTTAAGGAGTGAAAGGGAAGAGATTGGTTTGGGTTTTCTGCCTCTCCTTTGTGTGCTCTGAAGCTCAATATACTTAAAGTGGTGACTGCAGGTACATGGGCAGAAGAAACCTTTTGTATTCTTATAAACCCCACCGTTTTCTTGGTCTATACCTCTATAGTCAGAAGACAGGAAAGAAGTTCAAACAGTTTTTTAGCCGCTTTCCATTTCAATGGGTGTTTATTAGCGATATTGGCAAGTCTCAGAGGTCAGCATTTTTAAGTGCTGATAAGGAGTTTGATTCTCCTACTGATAACACAATGCAAAGAGCAATAGCAACTCTAGAAGTCCCTATTTTAAAGGAAACTAGAGGACTAGATGCTGCTCGTGTCTGAGTTTAGAGTCTTCTGCAAATGGTAGCTGGGTATTAACACACAGGGAACAACTGCAACCGTATTGCTTCTCCTGCTGACATCTCTTCTACATAGTTTATTGCTTCTATATACTTGTCAACTTCAGCAGATTTGTAAACTCTGCATAACTGGGGGGAAATGCCTATCTTTCTATGTCACCTTTAACTGAACTAGTTTGCAGGATAAGGAGAGCAAACCTGAACCCCACGTCATGAATCAAAGGAGTTTCTCATGTCAAGACTTTTTTAGTAGTTTTAAAAAATATTGCTAATATTAATTCATTGTATTTTATATTAATGGATGTGACAAGCACAGCAGATACAGTAATTTCGGGAGAAAACAGTTTCAAAGAAATATGGTAAAGCAAGTGACTCAGTGAGATATTGGCAATTCTGAGGGGAACTCATGTCATTGACCATATGGAGGTGACAAAGTATCACCTCAATGCACTGTTCAAAGATTAATATGAGAATAATGTCATCTTAAATGTCTGCCGAAAGCGCGGGTTATAATTATGTGAATATTTTGGATACTGTCTTCTTACTAAAGATGGGTGAATACTGTCATGAATGTTTGATCAGACGATTCACTGGATTCACTCACACCTCTTTTACACACTTTCTAAGAACTGCAGTGGATTTTAATTTTACTGGCATAAGCACTTGCAAAAAAAAAAGCAAATTTCAAGGTCATATATTTAAGTATTCATTGGAAAAGGCATTATAATTTAGCATGCATAACTATTCATGCTAGAAATACTTGTATAATTATCTCATTTGAGCCAACAGCAAGGTTTGAAATCAGAAAAGAAAATAAATGCCCTTAAAAAAGGGACTGCTTTCAAGGTACTGTCCTAGTCTCCTCCATCCTTTCATTGGATCAGTCACTACTAGGAAACTAAGAATGGGGAAATGCATTTCAGTCCTGGTCTTGCTCCCACAGAAGTCAGTGATAAAACTTCCACAGATTTCAGCAATGCTGCATCAGACCCTTCATCCATGTAAGCATTAAGTGAGGGAAGAGGAATAGCACTGCGCAAGATACAAGACCAATCATGATTTACTTAGAAGAAAAAACAACAATAGGAATTAACAAACACTTGCAGATATCTCTGTTAGCATGCATTGAACTACATACTGCAATGTTATATTTCTTTGTACCAAACTCTATATTCTTACAGTCTGTAGAAACTAAATTGGACTATTCCAGATCTGCATCTTCAGGCATGACACAGTGTGCAATTGAGCCTCCATAGCAGAGGGGACACACATGTGTCAAAGTATTTTTTTGACTTCCCATCCTTTTTAGTTTCACTCTGAAGTCCTTTACACTCTCGGTTTCTCTGGAGTAGGAGCAAGTTCCCCAAAAAGTACTCTTAGAAAAATGTACTTCTTTAAATAAGGCAATGGAGGAAATCTCATTACATCAACTTCAGTTTGGTATCTTAAATGATGTATTTGATATCTATAGATGTTATTCTTTTGTTTGCCATGTTTAAGTTTTTGTTATGGGGGGTGGTATTTTTGTGTCAATTTCTGCTTTCTTTATTAAGTATTGGAGTAGCAGTTGCTTTGCTATTTTTGCTTCCTATGAGTAACACAGGGCTTTTCCTGAGCCTTCAGGGATTTGATCCCAAGATTTGGTTTCTCTATATAAAGAAGCTCTTTTGTGTTGTTTCCACCTGAGCATCTAAACTCTGTTCAAAGAGAGGAGAAGGTAAAATGAAGAGTGAATCAGCATGTTATTAGATCTATTTGAATTAGTTTTAAGGAGAAGAGCACAGAGAGTCCTGTCTGGTGGAGAACATCTCATCAGGCAACAGCTTGTACATCAGCTCATGCATTATTTCCCTGCTAAAACTTGTCGAAATTACTACAGAGGACCAAAGTTTGAGGATGCTTGTGGATTGCAGCTTTCATCCTGTAAATCAATCTGTTATTCACCTAGTACATGCATGCATGCATCTCTGTATGCAAGGAAAAAAGGATTTTACTCTGGGGCATTTTTAAACTATGTGCTGTGAGATGTATCCTCCTTGCCCTCTGTCAGTCTAGAGATGGGGAAGTGTGACCCCCATGATGGTGCAGACACTCACGAAAAGTGAGTGTCTTGTGCTTACGGCTCAGAGCTGCACTCAGGAGTCCTTCAAGTCTTTATACTGGACCTAATTTGCAGAAGAAGTAAAATCTTGCAGACATTAACAACTGCAACAACAGCTGTAAAGACCCAGCACTTGTGAAAATAAAGCCTTGACTTCTGTGTTATGTTGTAGTAAAAGAATAAAAAAAACCCAGACCACGAAACAACCACCACCAAAACCCAACTAACCAAACCCTAAAAGGAAAACATAAAAATACCTAAAAATAGCTAAATAGCTAATCACAGAATCTCAAGGGTTGGAAGGGACCTCAAAAGATAGTGCAGTCCAACCCCTCTGCCTGAGTATGATCGGTTAAAATACTAAGCTCTCTTGTTAAACCAAAGTAATCCTTGGTACAAAGGATTGGGAGGGTGCACAAGGGACGTCTCCCAGTGGTGATGCTAGAAAAGTGAGAAGTCCAACTCAGACTGAAATCAGATGTGGAAACTGCATTATAGAGAGACACTAATTCTCCAGGGAGCGTGATAGTTGTCACCAATAAATACACCACCAAGGCCTGATGTACTCCGCTTCCGGTAACCCACCCATCCATCACACAGACGCCTACGCACATGCTTTAAAGCTCCCTAAAGTCCATGTCCAGCGCCCGATCCCGGCAAGGCCGAGGGACAAAACTAACCTTGCTACATGCTCGTAATCCCATTATCGGGCAGGATCAGGCCTTGATACTGAACGTACCATCTCGCTGCTGCTAATCAAAATGCAAATGGCTCACGCCACATTTGAGCAACAAACACCAGGAATATTTTCCGATTTCTTATCCCATAGAATTAAGAAATCTTTGAGGGTGTTTGTCAAGAGGAGGTTGCGTCAGTATCTTTTCCTGCGTTCCAGTTGTGCTAGCTATGTTAATGTACTACAATTTTAAACCCATGTTGTTCCGAAACCCTTCCATGTTGCGTTGGTTTTTTGTTTTCTCTCTCTTTTTTTTGTTTAAACAAAAAACATCTCTATCATTACATTTGCATTTTAAAAGACTGCGGATGTTATACTTACAATGAGTATTATTTACATTTCAGATTTCCATAGATCTGCACCAACTGGCTTTGCTGGATCCCTGATACAATCACGCTCTCCATTATCCGCCTTCTTCTGCTACAAAGATAATTCACTTTACCTCCAAACTTTGCTAGTCATGCTTTGTATAATAACTCATGTCTTACTATCCCTCGCAAGTTCGGCGGCTCGTTAATATAGCGCTTACAGAGAGGGTGCACTACATATTGATCTAATTAAACGTTTTTGAATCAGGACAACAATAGTAATGGGATTAATTATTGTAATTTGTGCAGCAGAAGTATATACATAAATAGGCAATTTCCCCCCTCCCCCCTTATAGCGTGCAGAAAATGAATTTCAGACATTAGGACCTGAGAGACCAGAGAGCTACAGCTGCTGAGCTAGTGTCCCTCCCATAGTCCTGGCCAGCAGTTCTGACATCCCTGCACAAAGTAATCACAGATCACAGCATTTAATCACTGAAAACAAGCACTCCAGAGGACAGCAGTGTCAATATCCCACTCTCTCATTATCTGTTTGGATTGCACATCCACACTGTCAGATAAACAGAGTGGAAAATTAAGATTAAAAATATGGTAATTTCATTTCAGGCAGCAGGCACCACTCACTGCCCCTATTATGCTATTGATTACCTCTGAATTCAATTTTTCTTTCAATGCAAACTTTAATCTGTTTGCTACCCAGCAATTCAACTCCCCAAGGGCTATTTGAGAGTAAGTAACCATTTAATCTGATGCTAACTGAAAAATCACCGTCCTTAATGAATTGTGTAAATCATTCAGCTCTAAAGCACCTTTGACTTCTATTTCATTTTTTATTTTCTACTCAATATAGGAAGGGATCGGCGTGTGAATAATTACAAAGTAGCAAGTATTTTTAAATAGAGCAAATATGATAAAAACCCTATTATAGTGGGGCATGTGTAATGAACAGTACTTTTTAATTTCAAAATAGCTATTCATTAAAAAAGAATGGGAGATTAAAAAGAGAGGCTCAAAGCTCAAGGTAAAAGTTGATAGACATTGTAATTACATGGTTAATTTCAAAGATTTATATGCTGTTATGATTTAAAAGGAATTTTTATGACCTGACATTTTCATTTGAGAAGATTTTTTATTTAAAATTAATCTTCTAGCTCCTATTCTTAATTATTTCTTGGCAAGCGATAAATGGGAATACAAAAAATGCCCTATATCAAATTTTCAGCAGAATAAATGCATGTGAATTTGTGAACAGCAATAAAGTGGTCCTACTTACCGTAGCTGAATCACTTTACATTGAAATCCCAGGCTAAAATAAATTCTTTGTATATGGAAATTATTGACACTTTTAGGGAGCCTCTTAAGCTGCAGATTCACACCGCGATTTTTATTTTCCCAAGTAGGAAATTCAAGACACTTTGGCTAAACCGGAATCGCCTTTCTGCTTTGCAATTCATCTTTCGGCACACCTTTCCTCCTCCTCAACTTTGACGGGTTTTCTTTCCAGCTCTCAACAAAGGGACTGGCAATCTGGGCAAGGACTTTGCCTCCCAAATTTCCTCCAGCCTCGGCGGCAGGGAGGGAAGCCGGGTGCTGATTCAGGCCAGATGTAGGCTCAGGTGCTTGTTTACAGCCGGCTGGCAAAGGCAGGGTGTCTCTGTCTCTGGGCTGGGCAGGCTGTGCCCTGGGGATGCTGCCCTGTCCCGTCCACACTCTCAGGATAAACAGGAGCTCCGCTATATGTCCAAGCGCTGTCACGACATCCTTCCCTTGATGCCCATGACCGTGACTTTTGTTGTGACTGAGCTGAGCACACAGCCTGTTATTAAAGCTTCCCAGGGTCCCTCTGATTTTCCCAGCACTGAGAGAGCACATCCTGTGCCACCAGGCAGGGCTCCCGTTCCTTCCTCCACTGGGTCCTGAGTGGGATGCAGGATGTTGGGATGCAGGATAAGGGGTGTAGGATATGGGACATGGGATGCAGGGTGTGGGATGAGCTACGAGGGACGCAGGATACAGATTGCGGGGTGCAAAATGCTCTCTCCTTCATGGTGCAGCAAGCAGAGAGGTAAAGCAGCACATCCCAAAATGTATCTCCTGCTAACACACAGCACTGCAGACAGTCACAACAAGAAACCTGAAGGCAGACCCCATTCCTAGTCCTGGTCGTGGCCCTCCCTCTGCAACATGGATCAGGCAAAAGCAAGCATGTGGGGGCTGGAGGCTTTTTGCACGTTATCTGTCAGAAGGTACCAGTTTGTCTGCCCTCCCTCTGCAGACTCCCCAAATCCACATGGCCCCACTGCTTTCAGATGGAGCCTCACGGCTGCCAAGGGATCCCTGCCAGGTCAGAGGGATTGGCAACGTCCATTTTCTCTACAGCGGCAGCATATTGATTGAGAGGAAAGATGGTCTCTGCCTCCCTGGCACTGCAGGGAGTGATCCCAGCGGCAGTGGGGCAGGGGCTGAGGGTGGTTTGCTCCTACATCGCCTGCTCCCCAGCAAATGGGCAAGGCCAGAACCCACTGGTCTCTTTGCCCTTGGGAGGGCAAAGGTGGTTGGCAGTGATTGGCGGCGGTGGCAGTTATTGTGACAACAGTGGTAGTATTCAGGGTGCCAGGCAGGGTTCCCCGTGGCCAGGCTGAGTGCACACAGGCCAGCATGTATCCGCATGTCAGCAGCATCCTCCTCTCTGTTTGCACACACTAGTCCACAACACACGCAGGGCAATCGGTATGTGAGAAATTGCAAAGCTGCATACTGAATTACACTTTTATGCCTTCCAGACATACTCACCTGGATTTTCTGTCCCATCCCATACTCTTCTCTATTGGCTTTGCTCTCTCTATTCTCAAGCACGATACAGTTGACAGCAGCTGCCTTTTACTTTTTTTTCCCTTTTTAAATTTGACCCACCATGTAAAATATCTATCCTTTCCTACCAAATCCCTGATTCTGTGAGTGGTTAAAGGTCTAGAGCATTTTGTGTCCTCAGCTAGCACAAGAGGCCACCGTTACCCCCACCACTACCCTCACCACATCTCCTGCCACCAGCTGACATCCAGCTCCTCACTGCGGCAGGTATTACAGAATCATACAGAATCACAGAATCTCAAGGGTTGGAAGGGACCTCGAAAGATCATCTAGTCCAACTCCTCTGTCAGAGCAGGACCACCTAGAGTAGGTCACACAGGAACTCGTTCAGGTGGGTTTTGAACGTTTCCAGAGGAGACTCAACAATACGTCTGGACAGCCTGCTCCAGTGCTCCGTACAGAAAGCTACTGAAACCTGCCCAATGCTCTTGAGGCCTTCTGGCTTCTCCAGGACTCCAATAGCCAAGACTCAACACAAGGCTCACTTGGCACCAGCTTGAAGACTATCTGAGCTGCAAGTGGAAGATGGAAAGGTTTCCAACAAGTGAGGGGGAAATTTTAGCTTTCTTGCTAAATGCTTGCTTGTCATCCTGGAAATTCCTGAGCTTTCTTATAGCATAGAATTATGACAGCATGATGTATGGGAAAGGTTTTAAAGTGGGAAAAAAACCCCAGCCTATTCATGTGGTTGATTTGCACTCTCAGTTTTGCTACAGGTACTGTACAGAGTTGAAGTCAATAAGGCTACCAACATGAAGAAAGTGTTGCCGGTGTTTACAGAGCCCCAGGTCATCTGGCTTTAGAGGCAGGAGGCTGGAGTGCCAGTAACGTTATTAAAAACTCTCTGCGATTGTTCCAAAATTTTTCTTTAATAAAAGGTAGCGTATACAGAATAGCCCGTGTTGGGGCAGAGCATAAAGGTTTTGCTGGCACTTGTTTGGGAAAGGATGCATTAACTGATGTCTTATGACCCAAAGCATGATTGAAAAAAACCAAAAATTATACCACACAGAAAGTATTTCGTGGAAACACAGCCGGCACTGGAAGCTTGCACACGCTGCAAGCCTGTCTGAAGGTACACAGACCTTAAATAGCCTTATTCTCCTTTCAAAAAATCATAGGCATCTGGTACTTAAGATTTAGGCTGAATTTTGAGCAGTTTTGTGCTATGCTTGCTAGGTGCGTCTGTTTTTCATTCCTCTAGTGGTGGGGCTAGCATTTAAGGTCCTACTAGAGCTGTTATCCGTGTGTCTCGAAAATTCAGATCGTTACATTCAGAAAGAAAGCATAAATAAGCATTTTGAAATACTTAAATTATCTATATAACTACATATAAGTATAGAATTGTGTCCGGTTTAGAAAAGCCAGCACAAAATTCATTTGCATGAAGGGGACTCTCTTGCTAAATCATTTCTCAAAATGAGACTTAAGCCCCTCAGGCTCTAGGTGATTTACATTTTTCTAATTTAATCAAAAAAACCTGTAAAATTATCAAAACAATCCTCTGGCTTGTGCGTGGTGTATAATACACCCACAAGATGAAATGGTAAAAACTAGTCTTTTTTCTATCTATACCAAAAAATAGACATGTAAGTATGTAAGAGCACATACACAAGTGGTAAATGTGTAGCTAATATACCATACGTATCTATGAAAGAGAAATGTTGAGCTGTGCAACATATACTGCAAATACATTGCATGTGCCTACTTTACGTCATGGGTGTTACGGTAACATACAATTGTACGTTAAAGACACGCTACTTATGTTGAATATCCTTTGTACGCAAACCCTGAGTATTTATTGAAAGCTGAAATAGTCCCTGGGAATGGGAAAAGGAGTCCTCCCTCCCCTTTGTTTCACGTTGCCCAGAAAGGATCCCCAGGCAGATGAGGAGAGGTGTGTGTGCAGTTTTTAGCAGCCTAGGAGGAGACTTGTTTTTTTTTTTGTCAGAAAGAAGCACGTTGCTAGACTGTCCTCTTGAGTTACTCCCTCTCTTCAGGATTTTTGGAGCCTGTGAACAGGAGAAGGCAGATCCTCCTTGGAGCAGAGCTCAGCTTTTTATCACTTGGATTGTGTGCCTCCTCAGAAGCTTTTTGCTCAGCTCTCCTGCTGCTGCATTTCAGCAGTGATTGGATTTGTGCTTTCCAGGTGTATCTGTTCTGCATTTGACTTACCAAAGCTTGTCTAGGCAGGAGGCAGCTGAGATCTTCTGAGCAAAGCCCCTTGCAGACTGGGAGTGCTTACCAGCAGCAGACTGTGATTTTACATGTGCTTTTTCAGTCTCTAACTTTCTTGCCCCTCAACATGCATGTAGTCACCCCTCTAATCCAACAGATACACTTGCCATAAAAATGAAACAGAGGGAAGACCACTGCCTGCCACTTCTCATGTGCCTCTTCCAGACCTGATCCTGTGATTTTTACAGCATCAGCAGCCACGACTTTTCAGCAGTTTGGTCACAAGTGTAGACCTGGCCACTAGTTTGTGATTTGTTTTGTTTCCAGATGGTGCTTTCATGCTCTGCACACACAAGTGGGATCACTCCAGTGGGCTTGGCACTCCAGTACAGCCAAAATGTCTTTGCAAGGACTCCCTATTCAGACACAGGAGTGTTGTGGTCAAGGGCCTGTGTCCCCATGGGTCAGATTTGCCCCTTCCAGAAACAGTGTAAGAGCTCAAACTCCTTCCTCAGACTTCTCCAAATTTCCTTGTATCACTTACATGATATGTAAAGATCATCTGCTAGCCAGAGACCCCTGATGGAAGTTTCTACTATCTGCAATACCTAGACACAGATGCAGTGAATAAGAGCAGGCTCATGAAAACCCTCGGTGCCTCTGCCTTATGCAATGTGAAACGGGGCTGATGGAGATGACAGACAGCACCGGTTTAGGTTGAGGCTCCCACACTGTAATGTCCTAGTCTAGAAGAGGTATAAGGCTGCCTCATTCTTGTCTGGTTTCAGCTTAAGGCTATCAGCATAACAGGAAAATATATGTGTGTGTGTGTTTGCACATAGTTCCCTTTATTTGTGCTAGAGATTCCTCCTCTGGGAACACAAGAGAGCCTGTAATGCATCTCCTTCATTACAGTGGTCAGTGCTGATGCTCTGTCACAGTTGGAGAAAAATGCATGTATGCAGAGTAATTTTAAATTAATATCTTTTACCACGTCGGTGCTGAAAACTGCCTCAAAAGCTGTTATGATCCATCATGGCAATGAGCACTTATGGACTTTTAAGTCCACAAATTAGATGTTGTGCTGAGGAGGTAGAGGCAATTATGTTAAGCTCAGTGTGTGGAGCCTCAGCCTCACAAATCCAACTTCAGCACACGCCTCCCAGCATGCTAAACTCCAGCATTTGCTCTTTGTGTATTTATTTATTTACAGGTGGAGGTGAAGCTATTAAAACTGTACATGTAAATAAAATAAATTCTGAAAGAGAGGTAAAGATAAAATGTTCTCTTTTTTTTGTGTGGGGGTTTTTTTTTCCCAAAGAACCCTCTCCATGAACTTTCATCTGTGAGAAAATTAGGCATCCTCAGTACCGTAGTTTCCAATTAGCAGAGACTACAGACGCGTATACACGCACAGAGCCACACACACAAACTTCTTGACACTAAGAAAACCCAGGAAAACAAAAATCTGCAGTGGCAGTTTCACAACATTTCGTTTTAAAAAAATCCCATCTGGATGGGAACCTCACAGCCCAAGTATCTGCAGAGTTAGCACGTTTTTACAGCTCTCCTAAGTCTCTGCAAAGTTGTTTTAATTGGAAACACCTACAGACATTTAAAAGTAAAAGAATGAAAATCACATCATAGAAGAAAACAATATCAGACTCCATTTTTTTTGCCAGGGTTTATATAGGTAACTAAACCGCTCTGTGTCTGTCACATTGTCCTTTTGCCTGTCCAGCCCATGGATGGAAGATGATTCCATGAGTACAGCATCAACTCTTCTGGGCCTCAAAAATTCATCGGTTCCTCTCATTTCATTGATGTTAGTGTAACATTTTTCTTCTTAGAATAGGAGTGTAAAGTGGGAAATGGGGCAAAATCTTTATACCTCTCCTAGAAAAACAGAGTGAGCGTGTTTTCCACTGTGTTTTTGAAAAGCTTTGCCTAATGACCTGATGAAACAGAAGCTATGAAACTTCCTGTCATTACCTAAACCCCAAAGGTTGGAAAGAGAGAGGAAAGCACTGCTCATTACCTCCCCAAATCTTTGACAAGGGTGCTTTATTGCTACTTCCCGAGAAGCCTCCAGTTTTACCAACAGTTTCTCCAAAAACATGCAAGAGCTTGGGTCTCCAGAATATTGTCGCTTGTCCCAGAGAATTGGGGCAGTCTCAGAAAACAAAAAATACCAGACTTTGTATGGTGTTGGGCATGTGACATCCCTGGGATGGAAGGAAAGGTGTATGTCAGAGGGGAGAGGAACAGAGAGGAGGAACACTAGGAGCCAGGGGAAGCTGGAAGAAAGTTTTGGTTAGCTGGTTTCAAAACTGTTTAGGAAATAATGTTGTGGCTTAGAAGCACACACCGAAATGGACATTGTGCTCAGGGCTGATCCTTGGTTTCAAAACAGGCGAGAAGAGAGAGGATGAATGTTTGACTGAAAAATTGGGACGTCGATTTCGAGAAGAAAGAAATAATAGGAAACGTGGGCAAGGCAAATAAAATGCTACCTAGTAGACAATTTCTGCTGTATAAATTAAGGAGTTGTTAAAGGAAATACTTTATTACACAACCTAGGAACAATTATGTGGGACCTTAAGCCACAGATACCACTGAGGTTAGAAGAAGAAGATTTTAAAAATGGGCTAGTATTTATGTAGATGGCACGAATGTTGAGAGTTGTGGTACATTAGCTAGAAGAAAATACAGGTTATTTTCCCACACAAGGAGAATTGTCTTACATGGAAACTGTTTAAAAAATGATTATGCATGATGTCCATGTCTTGTGGTTGCAGAGGCCTCTGAGCAGAAGCCAGGGGCCATTGCCTCAAACTGCAATGCCATGTCTAAGCAGGATGGTATGGAGGCTCCCCACAGGATCATGGGCTGCACACATCTTTGCAGGCTTGTTCCTCTGGAAGGCTCCTTGGTAGCTACTTGCTCTGCTGTAAGGCATTGACCTGCCCTCCTGCCCACTCTCTAGGCCCCCAAAAATCTCTGGATGAGTATTTATGGCTGAGGACATTGGAGGTGGCTGAGGGACCACAGGATTCTCAACTGAAGTCTTGAGACATAAGAGGGAAGGCAAGGAGCTCTTGGCCTCACAAGTAGTCAGTCACATACAGCCCATACAGTTTTTTTTAACTCAATAATGTGAGTTAAGAGGCAAGTTTCCCTTAAGAACAATTAAGACTAATTCTCCACAATACAGTTTCTTACCTCCTTGTCCAGCACATACAGTGCTGGCTCTGATTTCAGACAATGCACAACGCTACCTACCCACTGTTTCTGGTTTTTTCACTACAAAGACACATGATAAATGGCATGGCTTGGGGATACTGCTTTGCTGCCTTTCCTCCTCTTCTTGTTGTATGCGGTCTGTTGATGCTGTCTAGCTAGACTTTGTTTTGCTGAGCTACTGCGTGTTTCAGAAATGTTTATTGCTATACAGGCAATAAATAAGCACTAAATTATGTACAAATAACAACAAATATTAAATCTGCTAGACCACACTTCTGGAAATCTCGGCAAAATGGCTTGGAGGTGGGACGTCTCTACCATGTGGGTGGCTTACTTTTGAAATATAGTGCATGGATGAACAGCAAAAGGCTCTGTACAGCCATGAAATGCATCCCAGAAGACTGTCACTGCAAGAGATCTTCCTAAACAGATTAAAATATTTGTTTGAAAGGTAAAAATTAGTACCAACATGCACTCTGTACCAAGGTAAATTCCCTGGGGACACTCCCTGGAATGTCAAAGCTTTGAGCTGGAGCACAGTGTGAAGATCCTTATGTGAGCAGCAGAAAAAGCAGTGGGGGAGTTGATAGTGCTATAGGTCCAGATGCAGTGCCTGAGCTGGGCTGAGAAGGGCAGCTGAGTCACTCAAGTACAGTGTTGCAGTAGCCCAACTGTGCTGCTCCTGGGAGTCTCCAGGACACCAGCAGCCAAGCCGAGCCCTGGGACCAGCAGAAAAAAAAGCCTCCACCATCGATGATCCAACAAATCCTAACAAAACTGTGACTCCAACACCTAACAAAACCAGTGACTTGCACAACAGCGTTGCGTGTACTCCCTTCAGCATTTGCCCACCATCTCCCTGGTCTCATATAGTTTGACATCTCTGCATGGTAATTCACCTTAACCAAGAAGGTAGGAAGATGCTGCCCTCCAAACTGCACCCTGCACTTCATCAGTTCTCTTGGCAGCAGAAATAGCTGACTAGTAATTCCCACCCTGGTCCCTTTATGTTACAATGTGCCTTTCCTTGCCTGCTTGCTGTCACTCGCTCTCTCCCAACACCCGAAAAAGATGCTGGGTAAGAACCCCAGTAGCTGGAGTTGCCTGACCACATACCAGAGGTGGTACCTATGTTTCACCTCATTACTCTTCGTTTCTATGGGGTTGCACACACAGCTCTCGATACTTCACACAAGTTTCTGTGAGTTGCACCTCCTCTCCCAGCACTGGGACAGGGAGCTTGGGGACTCTAGAACACGTGGAGCAAAGGCATGTCTCCACCCCAGGCCTAACCCTACAGCAAAACTATACACAGGTCACTGTCACAGATGTATTAAAGCCTCAAAGATGGACTTGCTGAAGAGATTTAAATAGTGCTTTGAGACTAATAGATAGCTTCACAGGGTGAAATGTGCCAGCCTAGAGTAGATCCTCAGCATATAAAGAATCAATGACTGTAAACTAGGAGTGGAAATTGGAAGAGGCAAAGCACAGTGCAGAACTGAAAAGAAATCACTGAGCAACTAATATGATAGGGGAGGAATTGAAATGGAGAAATACATTCTATTTCTGTGCCCAAAACAGCTGAAAATGTGAGGAGAAGATTTTCTTGGGGGAAAAAAAAATATTTAAAAGTAGTAAAAGACTTTCCATTAAAAAAATGTTGAGGAAAACCTTCACACAGCTATGAGAGAAAAGAAAAAAAGGTTGCCTATGATCATGCTGCAAAGGAACTTGCCTCCAAATCCAAAATGCGTCACGATGATAAATGGAAAGAAGTTAAACCTCCAAATGCTATGACTATTCTCAGTTCTGTTCTGGACAGATGTTTGATGTATTGTATCTCTCTGTGACAGAGACCTGAGGGTTCTGAGGGCTTTTTCTTTTTTTTTTTTTATAAAATGTTTAATATTTTAGCAAAACCTGTATAACTTGTCATGCCAGCAAGGTATTTTTTAATTAAAATGAAATGTATGTATGTGGGGTGAGCCAGAGTTTATGAGGAGCTTCTTCAGGGGGGAAAAAAAATGAATCAGTCCAGGATTTTCAAGGATTCAAGGCTAAGCTTGAGCTTACTAACTCAGGAAGAATGTAAATTAGAGCTTACTTAGCAGACAAGGAAACCTGGTCTGTTGAAGTGGCCTCCTGGCAGCCATGGGGACAACATGGATGGGCACAAGGAGCAGCGAGCAACACTCGGCACAGCGAAGTCACAGCCTGGTGCCAGTTAAACGGCAGCCTTAGGGCTACCCCATGTAGCAACCTGGGTAAAAGCTACAGGGCTAGCGGCTGCAGAGCAGGAGAAGGGCCAGAGTACACACACATGCCTGTTCAGACTGGGAAAGTCCTCTTGGAGGGGCTGGAATGGCAGTCAGGGACTGGCAGACCCACAAAACTTTAGCCTTTACCCCATTGAAAAGATAGTCTTGCTGCTTGGATGGAAGCTCTTTGGAAACCAGGAACAAACTGTCCCCCTTCTGACAATTTTCTTAAGCTGTAAAAGAGATGCATTTGGCAGGTCTGAGAAGCTGTTGGCTTTCCTCTGCATGAGAGGCTGTTGATAGGAAATAATTTTATAATAGCATTATGTTGTATTACATATTTTTATATACAGCACATTTAGCATCATGTTATAAAATTAATACTTACACTAAACAATAGCATGTTTTCCAGTGATCACAAAAGTAGGGCCCTTATAAAAGTACAACAGAAGGTATTAAAAGACCTTTGCCTTCATACGACCTGATCTAGGTGACCCTGCTTCTGCAGAGGGGTTGGACTAGATGATCTCTAAAAATCCCTTCCAATCCCTACCATTCTATGACTCTATGATTCTGTGATTCAGTTTTCCACCATCAACACCGCTACACTTTATTGAGACCAAAGTAAAAGTCTTCCCTAATTCCTGGAGTTTGCCAGTGAATTCATCTCCGAGGGGGAATGCTAATCACTGAGGAATCTGGTTGAGAAACAGCATAGGACTAGGATTAGACTGAGCATAGGACTAGGATTAGAGACTGATGAACAAGGGAGATGACTCTTATTTTTTTAAAGGCAACGGTGTATAACCATGTACCAGGAAACAAAAGAAACGTAATTGATGGTAAGGGCAAACGATGAGAGGCGTAAGTTTATTTCTCCTCACAACACTTAGCAAATGCTACAGATACATTGTATTTTCATATCATTCATATTAATTTCCTGAGCACACACTGTGGTCTGTCTTTTTCTTATCCAGGTAGATGAAGAGTGTTCCTCATTTTTTAATTATTATTACTTTCTGTGGCTTTTTTAGTTTTCCTTCTTCCGTTGATTTCAAAGTGTGATATGTTTGTAATAAGCAGTTGTCCTCTCTGAAATCTTTCTTCACAAACAATACATATGAATCATCGTTTTTCAACCTTGTTCTGAACCATTTCAAAATTAATAGACTAATTAGTAACCTGGTAAACTATTACCATAACCATTTAAAAAAACCCAACCTCTTTGGTGTGGCCAGAAGCTGCTACTGAGATAACATCCGTGACAGTCTTTTGCAACCCTCTGCCACAACCTGAGACATGAAAGCTGTTCTGCTATGTGCTGAAGCATGCTCTTGTGGTGGGACCCGGAGTGCCAACTATGAAATGGTGACTCACCTTCCACGGGATGTGGCGATCCTCTCCTCAAATATTTCACATAGCTGGATCCCTACTCATCCTGCCTAACTTGAGGCGACCAGCTGCGATCCATGGAGAGCTGCAGTCTCAAGCCCTCGCCACACCGAAGGCGCCTGAGGTGGCAAAGCTCCTCCAAGAGGTATCACAGTACAAGGATGCACGCCTGGCCTGAACAGCGACATGTATTCAGCTGTTGGGCAGAAGCAGGGAGGTGCTGCTCCAGCTTTCGTCTAGCTAAATTTCACTGGATTTTTCATCGCCCTTGCAATGCTGGATATCACCCTCCTGGCAGCATGCAGATATCCTGTCCCTGTCCTGGCTATTTCTCTCTTTCTGTAGTCTGAAATCTTCAGTGACACCAGTGTCTGCATTAGTGCAATGCCACTGAGGGATTTTTTTAATACCGCCAAAGCAGGACACAGCCACTATGTGATGATCCTATATCCAGCTTTATCTTCAGCCTCTCCCCACTACCCAGGGTGTTAACCAGATAATATTTCTATCCATCTTGTGCAAGATGAATATTTCTAAACTGGCTGTCCCAGTCTCACAGTCTGCAGCGCTGTGTCCGCAGCACTCTTCTTCTCCCACTCTTCAGGAGTCTTTTTTCTTTACCCTTCCCTAAGTAGGAACGACTCCAGAGGTGGCTTTTCCTATTACACCATCTCAAACAATCACCTTTAAGTCTATGTGCGGGCTGGTGAGGCAGAGCTCCCCTCGGACAGTGACATGCTTCTGTCCACTTAGGATTTTTCCATGCAATTATTTTGTGCTGCTCATCTTCTGTCTTAACATGGGCCTGACACCCTCCCATCACCCCCATCATGTTTTCACTGGCACAGGAACACCAGCAGCACGATGAAACGTGAGCTGTGCTTCCATCATGGGCATTCCCTGGAGGAGGAAGAACCCACCTCCTGCTCAAGCCATCAGAAACCCAGCAGCTTTCAGGTAATGTCCTTTGTGCTGCCATAGCACAGGAGAGGAACCAGCTTCTCCTTCCTGCTGATTTCACTGCTGAAAGCCCAGCGTGCCTCAGCAGTGGCATCCCATGTGCCACGATAACTCTTCCTGCAGAGGTTTATAGTTTTTGCCATTATTCCTCCAGCCGACTTCTTGGTAGTGAATTGAGCAGGAAATTGCTTCTTTTCCTTCCTCTAATTGATCCATTTATCAGCCTACAACAGTTTTTTGGTATTTTATGTAGGCTTAAAAAAATTCCATTGGTTATTTCCGTAAAGTTTAAAAAATCATCCTTCCTCAGTATATCAGCTTTTTTTTTCCCTCCATGTAACCTGCCTTCCTCTTTATTTAACCAAACAATTTCTAGTATTTGTAGTGAAAACCTTTCCTCCCTCCCTCCTTTCTTCCCTTCCTCTCTTCCGGTCTATGGCATCCCTCACTTGCCAAGCAAAGAATCCCCTGCCATTGGATCTCCAGAGCAGCTTGCGTCCCTAAGTCTATGCATCTACTGCTACTGCAGGCACACAGAGCTGCCCACTTATCCCTAGCCAGCCCTAGGACATACTCTCAGGTGTGACAACTTTGTTGCTTGTATCAGGACTATGTAGCTATTTACATGTG
The DNA here is from genome assembly GCF_028858725.1 of Colius striatus. NCBI lineage: Eukaryota > Metazoa > Chordata > Aves > Coliiformes > Coliidae > Colius > Colius striatus. The sequence continues at coordinate 51,937,876 of NC_084759.1, forward strand.
TGGAACAATCTGTAAGAGAAAATACTTTCTGTCACAAAACAAACACAAATGCTGTGCATTGGTTCCATCAGCAGGTTCCATGTAACTGATGACTGAGGCAGTGATGTCTCTTGTACTTTGTGGCAGCAGGGCTTTTGCTCCTGTAGAACAGTGCAGGTTTTGGATGCTCTCCTGATGCATTACATGAGGTAAATATTTGGCAAATGAGACTACTTGAGGGAGGCAGGTTATTGTTCTAGCACATTAACAGATACAGAATGAGCCAAGCACCTTGCAAGGGAAAAAGAGAAGAAGCTGTGGCACTGTCAGCAGCTGACCACCTGCCTGGCGAGGCTTGGGCTGTTGCAGAAGAAAAGGTGCTGGAAAACTCCAGATGAATTTCCCTCAAATGTGTCTGTGGATGGAATAAATCCTTACGCTTCTGAGTGACCCGGTCATCAAACTCCAAAGCAAAGTATGCACACACCCTCAGCTCTCAGCTTTCTTTGACTACCTGGAAATACATATTATCATGAAATCATGATATTATAAGGCTGTCTTGTCATGTTATATGTCTTGAGTCCTTCCTTTCCTATCACTTGAGGAAGAAACCCACTTCTCACCTCCCAGTTTTTCACAGCATAAGTTCAGCAACATTAACTCCTGGTTTTCTACAGACTTACAAATGATGACGGGTATCCCTCTGGAAATGGATTGACAGGTCTATATGGGTAGGTCTATATGGATTGACAGGTCTATATGCCTGTGTGTCTCCATTGGCAGCATGACCTGTGGAGTCAAACACAAGTGGAATCACTCCGTAACTCCGTCTCTGATCCCAGCTTCTCCTCTCTTGTGGAGCAGGCTGTCGTGACCTGGAAGTGTTCACATGGGAGTCTATGAAAGAAAGTAAAAGAGACAGAAAGAAGAGTTTATGTGGTGCAAAGCATCCTCCATATTCCCTAGAAATAACATAGTGCTCACGGCAGGACTGTCATGGAGCAGAAGACATTTGCTAACTTCCCCTGGGGACCTGTGTTGGGTCTCTGTAGAGAGACCCTTCCTCTATGAGGAAGGAAATAGGAAGACAGATGAGATGCAAAATATGATCTTTTTTTTCTTTCAGATTTCTCTGAATTAAAAATCAGACCTTTCAATTTAAAGTGATTTACATATAATTTAATTCCTTCTCTTGACAGAAGGTAAACTGTGGCCTGGGTAAAGGGTTTTTGCCTGACGTCTGCTTCTCATTCTTCCCCCTCCTTTGGTAGATAAAACCTTTCTGTCCGCACGCTCCTGATGTCGGACACCAAGGTACCTGGCCACCAGCATTTGGACACTCACAACAGCATAATGACAGATTACAGCAGGCATTATAACCTTCTGGTATCAAATATGGACAAAATAAAGATCGACAGGATAGCACAATTCATACTTGCTGCAGGCTGGCCAAAAAGTGCTCGGTATCAAGGGCTGCGGAGGGGTTGAGGTGCCACCTGGCCTACCAACCTAATTATTCAACACAGCTGGAGAGAATATGCATGGTGGCAAAGATGGCATCAGTGTTTCTGAATCCTCAAAGGCTGTCTGTGGAGAAAGTAAACTCTCTTGGGGCCTATTTTGAACCCAGCACGTTGTGTACCCATTGCTGACCAAAGGAAAAATAAATAGATAAATCAAACCACTTCCAGGTGGGCCTGATTCATGTGTAAATATACCCAGGGTGTACATGGTGAAAGATTTCACTTTTTTAGACTTTGTAGATGTCTGGTGCAATGTAACATGCAAATGTAACACCCATATGATCAGGATCCATGAGCAGAGCACAAATATAGAAGTAAATATAGTTTTTCTCCCCAGCAACTGAGATTTTAAGGACTATAGGTCAGCATCTCACTGCGGTAGGTCATTTGGCACATTCTACTCTAAAGAAACATCCTTCATGGAGTTACAACATTGATTTTAAAGCTCTTAATTACAGACCCATTGAGCCCAGGAACAAGGGTTTCATATCTTTCAATCAACTAAAGGAGCCTTCCTGACTGCGGCAGTATCTTCAAGAAAGGTGTCAGAGCTGAGTGTGGTCTGCATGTGGTCACTGGGAGAGCAGCACTGTATTACTCACAGAAATGTGGCAGGCATGTTGAGTTTCCAAATTGCATTCAGCTTTTCCAAGAAGTGCTCCTGGATTAATTTTTTTCATTCGGAGAGGAAAGGGATTCCCATAAGTCTGATCAAAGGGAAAGTCGAGCTAAACCGCTCAGAGAGATCCTTTCCTCCTTTGTGCCTTTTGAGCGTGGGGAAAAGTGATAAAGAAGTTCTTGCATCTCCCAAGGCAAGGTAGGCAAAGCACAGCTCCTGAGAGACACCATATCAAAGGGACAAGCCACGAGGTTAGCATGAGGCACCGCTCCATGTCACAAGCACTGCTCAGCTCCCCTTTACCCCAGCTGGCATCAGCTCACCAGGTATTATCTTGCGACAGTTTACTTCCATAGGCTGCAATTGGAAGCATTAAGACATTCCCTTTCATTGAGAAGAAGAAGAGCTCAAGTAAATAAAAAGGCCAAATTACCTGAGTGCACCAAGAACAAACATGAAAGGAAGAACTGAGAAGAGTCTGCATGGCATGCTGGGTTCTGTCATCAGATGACACCGCTGCTGGCGGTGCAAGGTCGTAGCAGCACCTTTCTGCTCAGGGAGTCTGTTGAAACAAAGCCTGGGACAATGGGACTCTCTGTTGAGCCAAGTGAGTTTTGTTGAGTCTCAAGATCAAAAGCTCCATGTTTTGGTGCTGCCTTTTATTTTTTCTTTCCCCTCTCTCCTAATTTCAAAGTCAAATGCTGGGATTCAAAACTGTATTTTCTGCAGCTGTTTAGAGAAAAAATGGAAGTGGTGAAGCAAAGGTGAAGCAAAATAATTTTCTGTAACAGAAGCAGACAGGGGGATATATTTTCCTCCCAGTGGTGTCCTGAAAGCATGGGAAGTCCTGATGGTGAGAGAAATTACAGCTGCTCCCTGCAGGGGCTCCAGCTAGGGTAGCTCACCAAGAAACGTGGTGAGATATAGCTGGGAAAAGAGGCCCAGATCCATCAGAGGGTCTTTATGGGACTGAGAATTTATGCCTGCTGCTAGCCCAGGTGTGGTGGCCGTCGCCAAGTCCACTGCCCCCCAGGGAAAGGCATCCCAGTGCCAAGCCAACCTTTGCAAAGAGCTGTCGTGTCAGTAGGTAGACGCTGGGCTCCAGGGAGCCATTAAAAACAGGGTAAGGAATGAGTAGCAACATATCAAAGACAATTACTTGTAAGCAGGTGAGGTTTTTTCCCCTAAGTTTTCTCTTCCTCATCCTTCAATAGAAAAATCCTGAGACATCATGGATGAAGCATAAAATATGGATAAAGGAGAAGGCTTAATTTATAGGGGAGCTTGAATTTTTAATCCTGCGCCCCAAAGAAACCACTGCCTAGGCAGCCAAATCCTATCTGCAGCGACTAATGAAGGCAGGAGGTACAGCACAGACCCCCATAGCAGCCCCATCTATCTAAGCTAGTGAATAAGCAGATGCTTTAGCCTTCTCCGCCCAGGAGGCTGAAATTCCCCTCATGAAGAGCCCTCTAACATTAATTGCAGAGACACAACCTGCCTTTTTATAAGACAAATTAATAATTTCCTTAATCCATCATCAGGAAATGGAAGGCTTTGATGCTTTAATTCCTTTCTTGTGACCATGGCAACAACAAAAAAGGAGGGGTGTGCGCGTTCATTTTCTCATCCATGAGAATTTCAGCAAATAGCATGTTGGCATTCTTTGTCTATATGTGAGTCTTTGCTGAAGGCAAGTCCAGAGAATTACACAAAAGGCAAGTAACAAAAATCAAGTGCCTGGAACATGATGGTAAGGTGGTGGGAGGAAAGCTGTAGCTTGGCTTGTGTGTACGTGTCTATGTGTATACGTGCATGTACGTGTCACATGGGTAAGTTTGCACACACACCACCAGCTGCGAAAGGAGTTTCTAGTAGCAGGATGGCAAGCCCTTTCAGCATCACATGCGACTTGCAGGTGCATGAGTAAACACTCTTTCCTCTCCAAATCACTTGGCCTCATTCATAGAACGGAGCCTGACCCGTGCTGCACTCTGCACTGCCAAGGAGGGTGTCAGCCGTCATGGGACAAAGCCATGCCAGGAGCGGGACCCGCTTCAAAGCACACCTGGCCGCAGCACTGTGTGAGCTCACACCCTCTAACTTAATGCCACACACAACACCTCTGCACTCTTCTCTTTAGGAGTACAGGCTCACTCCCTGCGTCCACAAGTTCCCTCTTACAAATGCCATCAGTTGGAGTAATTTAGGGCACACTCCAAGCCAGGATTCAAAAGGGCCATGATTTCACCCCTGCGGTTCACACACGAAAACGCTTGCAGCGCTGATACTAAAGGCGACTCCACTGCCACATTGGTTATTCTGCAATAAGGAGAGGCCGGATTCCTAGCATGTGAATCAGGCGGCATAGTCTGAAGGAGGCTGATTCATCCAAGTTTGGCTTTGCTGGAGCAAACGGAGGCAAGGCTTTGCCCAAGTGAAAGTATCAGACTAAGGATCTAAGGCACATAATCCCCAGAGTAAGTCGTCCAACTGGGAGGAGGCTGCATGCGGTTGCAATGAGGAGGCTGTGTCTCTTCAGGTCCGTGGCTAAAACACTGGTGATGAGCTGCCTGGTCTGCTCAAAGGAGATACTGTTCCTGCATTTGCGTTCTTTTGTACCTTAAGTCTACAGCATCTACTTTCCTCCACACACTGTTGGCACACAGTCCTCTTGCCAGCTGCTAAGATACCAAAAACATAATAAATGCGGGAAAATATCTGCTTTCACAGATATTAAATGAAAAAGTTTTCACTTTATGGTGCTATGGGAATACAGCATGATCACAGGTAGGCACACGAATATACTCCCAGACTTTGAATGGGCAAAGAAGCATCTAAAGGGCAAATCTGTATTCAACGCTGAGCACTCTCTGATCAACTCTGTGAACATGATGCTTAGCTAGTGACAAAGATTGGGACACTTTCCTTCTCTGGAGAGCAAACCTTGTTTGGTCTTTGATCATCCATGGCGAGACTTGGTTGGTAAGCACAGTGAGGCTAAATTTTACTAGCTTCACAAAGCAGCCCTCTAGATATAAGAGCCTAAGTAATCAAAGGAGAAAAGCACCTTTGAAAGGCACTGAGCTTGTTCAGCTGCTCCTCAGGGTTTCCTCACCAGCAGAACACCTCCCCAAAGATCATGTCCTAGACAACTCTACGGGTTCTCCAGACAACTGCTGCCTGTTGCATTTTTGCTGGATTGTTAAAATGCAAGGCAGTGTTTTGCTGATAGTGCCGAGAAATAGGGAATAGTTGCTGCAACCCTGCATTTCATAAAGCTGGGAAGCAACTTCCAAAGAGAATTCTTCATCAGCCCTGAACTAATGTGAGTTTGTTTGCATTCAAAGAGTAAGAAAAGTAGATTAAAAAAAAAAGGTATCACATCTCTTAGAGAGCCAGAGGTGCAGAAAGTCCCTGAAATCATACACTTCAGAGATAACACTCTCAAACAGTAGTGCAAACTGAAGATTATTTTCACTCAGAAATATGAACACCCATGTGTGTGGTAAGATACCTGAAAGTGGTTCAGTTATTCTGACATTGTGAGCTGATCTCCTCACAACAGAACTACAATTAAATACATTTAACTTTCGCTTCATGCTTCATCTGCATGCATTTCTTAAAATACACGTGGGCTCATTTAAAATCCAGGGAGTAATTATTCACTAGAAGATGGCTAGTCACCAACTGGTCCCACTTCAGCTGAAATACCTGCCTTCTGTATTTCATCCCAGCACCAAAACCCAAACATAAAAAAAGAGCAAGCTGGTACCCTGCTACCAGCACAAATTCCAAATGAAAAAAGAGTTTGAGCATCTCTACTGGCCACCATTTGGCTGAGATGCCTGTTTAAAAAGGTCCTAAGGCACTGTCCTGTCTCTGTAAGCGGCCAACAGGGAGTGAGGGTACCTACAGGAATCAGAGCCCTTTTGAGCCAGTGGTAACCTATTTACTTGGCTGCGTGGGTAGAGCTGATGAACATTGTAGTTTAGGCAAAATGAGCGTTCTCAGGAGGCTGGAGAGAGTCACAGATGTATATTTTGTTTACTGATATGGAGATTAGTTTTAGCACATATGTGTGTGTGTGTGTGGGCCTTGAGGATTAAGCGTGATTGTGCATTGATGGTCAATACTATTTGCATTTTATCATGTGTAAATGATATTAACACAGAAGTCATGACGCAATGTGTAGCAGCTTTCATTATCCCTCATTAAAGCAGTTCTCCCTTGCAAGTGCAAATGTACTGGAAGGCTGACCTAAATGTAGGAGAAACCAAATGCAAATCCTTATCTTAATGAACAAATACAATTAACCAAGTGTAAGAGTGTTGAGTATTGAAATGATCCTCTATAATACCTTCTTTCTTTTATTTCACTGTGATGAGCATCTCCTGATGGTATCAGAGCAGCATCTCATCACAGCACCTGGCAAAAACTACCTGAGGGTTCATGAAGCACCATATCTGGGCAGTCAGTCCAGGCCTAGGGTAATCAGCTGTTTCTAATGAGTTTGAACTTCCTCAGTGTCCACCAGCCTTCCAGGATGTCCCAAAAAAGATAATGAAGATGTGAATGAAGGGGCTCCAGGGGGTCTTTGCCATCCTTTGGGGACTACTCGCAAGAAAAGTGTGGCAAGGACAGTGGCGTCCTTTCTTCAGTTCGGTTTTGGTTGCTCCTTTGATTTGCAGTATCTGCTGCAATAAGCCAAAGCTTTCATGAAGACCTTGCTGCTGAGTTGCCTCCTCCTCTCTGGAGTGAGGTTTCTGTCTAGAAATAAAATAGATGGGCAAATTTCCATGGATGGAATGTTCTCAAAATAGGCTGCACACAAAATTTTCAAAGTTGCAAAACTGCATTTGTCCAAGATTTATTTCATATAATTGTTTGGATTGGCAAAGACCAAAGCTTAAGGTCATCTATTCCACCCCCTGCAGTAACCAGGGATGTCTTCAATGGGGCTCAGAGCTCCATCCAACCTGACCTTCAATGTTTCCAGGGACAAGGCACCTACCATCTCTAGGCAACTTGTCACAGTGTTTCACCACCTGCATTGTAAACAAAATTTCTTCCTTACATGTAGTCTAAATTTACCCTCTTTTAGTATAAAACTGTTTCCCCTTGTCCTGTTGCAACAGGCCCTTCTATTTGTTCCTGTCTTTCTTTACAGGCCCCCTTTCAGTCCTGGAAGGCTGCTTTAAGGCTTCCCTGGAGTCTTCTCTTCTCCAGGCTGAATAACCCCAACTCAGCTTGTCTTCACAAGAGAGGTGCTCCAGCTCTCTGACTATTTTCATGGTCCTCCTCTGGACCCACTCCAACATGTCCATGCCTGTCTTGTGCTGAAGACTTCTGAGCTGGATGCTGAGGTGGCGTCTCATTGAAGCAGAGGGGGAGAGTCAACTCCCTCAACCTGCTGGCCACACTTCACGTGATGCAGCCCAGGATACTGTTGACTTTCTGGACTGCAAGTGCACACTGCAAGCTCATGTTCATCTTTTTGTCTATCAGTATGCCCAAGTCTTTTCTGGTAGGGCTGCTCTTGATCTCTTCCTCTCCTAGCCTGTACTGATACTGGGGATTGCCCCGACCCAGGTGTAGGACCCTCCACTTGGCCTTGTTGAACCTCATGAGGTTCACATGGGCCCACTTCTTGAGCTTGTCCAGATCCCTCTGGATACCATCCTGTCCCTCAGTGTGTCAGTTGCACCATAGCTTGGTGTCATCTGCAAACTTCCTAAGGGCCCAGTCTGTGCCATTGATGAAGATATTAAACAGTACTGGTCCTAATATGTATCTCTGAGGGACATCACTTGTTATTGATTTCCTTCTGGACATTGAACCATTGACCGTTGTCCTCTGGATGTGACCATCTAAACAATTCTACATCCGTTGCACAGTCTGCCCATCAAATCCACATTTCTCCAATTTAGAGAGGAGGACGTTGTGGAGGACCATGTCAAAGCCCTTACATAAGTGCAGATAGACCACACCCGTAGCTCTTGCCTTGTCCGCTGATGCAGCCACTCTCATCACAGAAGGCCATTAGGTTGATCAGGCAGGACTTGATCAGGTGATACCATGCTGGCTGACTCAAATCACTTCCCTGTCCTCTATGTGCCTTAGTATAGCTTCTAGCAGGATTTGTTCCATGATCTTCCTGGGCACAGAAGTGAGTCTGTGGGGTAAGAACTTCCCAGTCCTCCTTTCTACCCTTTTCATGGGTGTAATATTTCCTTTTTTCCAGTCATTGGGGACTTCACCTGACTGCCATGACTTCTTAAGTATCATGGGGAGATACATGGATATATGGATAATCTCTTCATCGAGTACAAGTTATAAGAGTTGATGCTGATCCAGATTTGACTCCATTGATTTATAGGCACCATGTGCAACACATTTTAGCTTTGGGAAGCAGGCACTACTTCCCCCTCATTTAGGCCAGGGGACATTTTTCTCGATGGAAACTTGAATCCTTGTGTGATTCTGCATCAAAGGGACATCTGGGACTGTCTGGGCTTTTCCAGCCAGGGAGCTACATGAGAATTGATTGCCCAGACAATTTCAAATGAGTCTTCAAGGACTGCAATGATTAAGACTACTTGTGGAGGTTTATGTCTAATTTAAAGTCTTCTAAAGTTTTCATTGTAACAAAAACTGTCTCACCTGCTTATGCAATTATACAAGAACATCCTGCTAGATCTAGCCTCTATCCCCAGTATTTTTTCAAAGAGGAAAGTCATTTCAGCTGGATTTGACAACATGATTTCACGAGAGAAATTAAGATTAGATTCAGGAGACGTGGGCACTGAAATCCCTGACTTTTAGGTGATCTGGGCTCCAGTGTATTAAGAGCTGCACTCAGACTCCCTGCATGGTTGATGGTGAAAGTTGGGCGTTTCAGAGTCGAACCCAATGGAGCTGGCAGGATACAGTGGGATCTTCTTGAAGGCAGCACGCAGCTGCTTACGTTAAAGCAACAGGAAAAGTGGCGGGCAAGGGTGTATCTGCAATTCTCTCTTGCACTAAAAGCCCCTCGAGGCTGGAGTGAGGCAATCCTGTCTGCTTGGGATCCATTGTCTGAAATCTTCTCTTGGAGATTGGTACCTACGCCCTTTCTTTCAAAAGACTCCACATAGATCAATCTTTTAAAAACAAAGCAGGAAGAAGAAAAGGTGGTGATAGCTTTTATTATATAATGCCTGAGTATTCAAAGTATATGCTGAGGAAGTGGGAGGCCCGGGTTCCTCTCCCGCCTCGGCCTGAGGGGCCCAAACCCATGTCTCCCACAGCCCATGAGAGTGCCCCAACCACCAGGCTGGAGGCTACCTTGGGTGGAGGATCCTCCTCCTCCGCCCCTGATTTGAAAAAAATGACACTGCACCACAGTGAGGAGCTCCACTGCTCCACTTCAGATTCAGAGGCTGGGGGTGGCAGGGAAAGGCAAGGAGAGAGTACGTGCCTGAGGCTGAAACTTCAATCTGAAGCGTCTCACCAGGGAGTGAGGAGCCCCAGCCTCCCTCCTCCTTCCTTCCCTCCCTCCCCTGATGTCTGTTATCTCAGGAGGTTTACACACTGGCTGTGGGTTATGGCATTCACCTTCCTCCTCTCACCTTGGCACCGTGACTCTAGGAAAGGCTTCCAGCAAGGTAACAGGGCAATGGGTGGAGAGGGCCTTTCCTCTCAGGCCCGCCCTAGGCATTCTTGCCCCTTAGGGCACTTTCCTGGGAGGTAGCAAGCAGTCCTCCTTTGCCTCTCTCCCACTCCCTCTGTGGGTGCCCACACATGTGCACCTTTGGAACTAGGCTGTCACAGCATTGCATGGGGGTACCAGGCGCAGCTATTGGCATCTGCCGAGCTCCTAAGCAAGTAAAATACTCATTTTCTCTGTACCAGGGAGGCTTAGGTGAGAGTGAGGCACCAGGCAGCTCTGAGACATCACAGATCATGGCTCTGGGCACCTGTGTGAGCTCCAAGGTGGAGAGTCAGGTGCTTCTAGGGCTTCCAGACAATGACAGGGTTAAGTGGCAGCACAGTTTTCCAGACAGGCTTCCCCAACACATGGACTTCAGTTCAGTTTATACCCTTTGGTTTTGATCCTACCTACAGCAGAGGTTTCTTTCTTTCCAAGCGGGCACACTGGGTGGCAGACAGGGAATTAATATCCCCTCCCTGATGCCAGGCAATAAATCAGCTCCTCCTCACCAAAATCTGGGATTAATGACAATCCAGATAAATCAAAGTGGGAAATCAAGCTGTTTCCTCAACTTCACAGCAATGGGTTAGAGAAGAGGGACACAGTCAGCCTGCTTCACTCATTTATGGTATGATTAGGTGTTAAAACTCTAGCATGGCTGATATTTCTCCCAGTGCAAAATCAACTTTCTCAGTTAAAAAAGAAAAAAAAGGAAAAGAGAAAAATGAAAAGAAAAGAAAAAAGGAATTCAGCAAACAATTTAACAGCAGGGGCCAGTCTTTATTATAGTCCCCTCAGGATGGGCAAATGAAAGCCCTGAACAGTTACCAAGAACAGTAGCCACAGTTACAGTAACAGGGCTAAATATCATGTGAGTGCTCATCCACCAAGGAGAAGACATGCAAAGGCACATTAGACATAGCAAAACCTGACAGAAGTTTGCCTCAATGTCAGTTCCATGGGAAGGAAGAACTGATAACCACTTCTTGAGGGAGGAAGGCAATCCTGTCTGAAAGAAAGAAAGAAAAGAAAGAAAGAAAGGAAAAGGAAAAGCAGCCTTTCTGGTAAATCTCTGACAACAGCATCAGCAGCTCTGGCTGGTTTGTTGCCCATTCCTTTTGGCAGACCAGTAAAGTCACCTCCCAGAGATCTACACATCTCTCTGTTAAGTAATCGCTGTATTCACATTCATTAGGCTGCAGCCAAGGCAACTCCATTAGCTAATTACCTAACCCATCAGGAGGTCCTAGTAAGCACCGTGGGCTGTTCCACCTTCCTCGAAGGGCACCCAGGAGCTGCGAGGGCTGTCGCTCCAGCATGTGTGCCCTGAAAAGAGGAGAAAAGAGCAACTTTTTGTCAGTGAGACAGAGACCTCTGAGGGAAACCTCACTGTTGCTTCTTTCACACTCCAGGAAGCTGTCCCTAGAAATTCCTCCTTTTCAGAGGGCTCCTCCTCCAAAATAAGCCCAATTTCTCAAAATGGGCACAGGCAGCTTCAGTCAGCATGCTCTTAAGCACAACACCTGAAGAGAACAGGCTTCAGCCATGCCTGGCACAGCATAAACATCTGCTCTTCTGTACCAGCTGCACTCGGCCTTTCACTTTCTGCTTTCAGCAACAAGAACTGGTTCTGCACAGCATCTGTTGCAACTTCTTACGAGTGCAGAAATGCACAAAGAACCTAGGCAAGTAAAACCAGTGCAAGGAGACTCCTTCCAGCTTTGCTCCATCCCAGGAGACTGCAGGCAACTTGCTCTCTATGGTCTCTTGGCATGTGCAGAGGCACACTCTTATTTTCCCAAGGCCGTGATGGTCTCTATCATTCACTGCAGCAGAGCAGCAGAGACTTTTACATAGCACTGTGTGAAAAATGCAGGTTCTCTTCCCTTCTGTCAACGTATGTGCATGATGTGACATGCCATTCAGGCAGATCTAGCCTTACTGACATGGGTACTCACAAAAACAAACATGTGCCCAAAACCAGCTGGAGACAAAAGTTTAAATTGACAGGTATGGACATTTACATCAACCCACAGAGAGACAATACTATGTAGTTTCTCTCACCTATTATGAGTAGAACTGAAAAAAAATATCAAGAAACATTAACCCCATACATAAATGTGTCATCTATACAGAATGCTTAAAAGTAATTGCAAAAGGAGGATTTGTTGAGTAATTCCAAGCAAAAAACCAAAACAAAACAAAACAAAACAAGGGAATGATTGTCAGGAGACAACCTGGTTGTGGGAAGAGGCACTTAATTCACTGCCTGAATGACTCACAGTGAATTACTTGCATAATTCCACTCGTGGAAATCACCACTCTGCAAAAGGGCATACATGTTAAATCAACCAAAGCACAGAGCGGTCCATACTCTTGGTACAATGCTGGCAGGAAGACAGAATGAACAAAAATCCTCTCAGCTGGGCAGGGAGTGGAGGAAAATCCTCTATTTTGGCATCCTGGTAATGTTTTCAAGAGACAGTCTGATAGCACTCGCTTCACCCTATTCAGGCCTGGCATTTATGTTAAAAAGAAAATCCCAGCCTGTAATAGTCATAAGCAAACTCTTGTTGACAATGAAACTTTGACTAATAAATGCGAGGTGGCATTTCCCACCCAGCTCAATTAAATACCACAAGGTAATTATGGTCCTTTCCTGCAAAATACAGAGCTCCATGAAGAATGTCAGCTGGTGTGAACACAGGCAAGACATGATCACTCTTTATAACTACCCAAAAGGGTGTTGTAGTGAGGTGGGGGTTGATCTCTTCTCTCCAGTAACAAATGACAGAACTTGAGGAAATGGGCTCAAGTTGCACCAGGCAAGGTTCAGTATGGACATTAGGAAAATCTTTTTCACTGAGAGGGTTATTAAGCATTAGAATGAGCTGCCTGTTCCAATACAGGGATACGGTTTGGTTTAGTTTAGTGATGGGCTTGGCAATGTGAGGTTAGTGGTTGGACTCAATGATCTTTTCAACTGTAGGGATTCTATGATTCTTCTAAGATTTGCTTTCTTCAGGCCACTCTCAGGATAAATAACTCCTTCCTTTATTTGCTATCTGTGCTTGAACTGTGAGGTACAAAGCATATGGGAATTAAACAAAGGGGGATATTTTTTGCCATCCTACCCCTCTTCAAGTTTCCATAGCAAGTCTCCAAAACTAAAAAAATGCAGAAGAAAAGCAAAAAACATAGCAAGTCGTAGCTCCTTTGTAAGTCTCGTGTCTGGCATGCTCCACCAGCCATACTCCAGGCATCGAATTGAGATGTCAGAGTGACCAGGTGATACATATCCCCTTAGCTGCACCACAGTAATTTACACTGTGTTATCTGGGAGCTTTTTCCCCAGGTATACTCAATGCAGAGGCTTCAGCTTGTATGGCAAGGCTGTTCTCTTAGGAGTTATACTGCTTCCGAGGAAAACCTTGGTCTACAAGGAGTAGACCAAATGTTGCAGGATGGCAGGGCACAGAGAGCATCCCATCCAAAGTCCACATGGTAGTGAGAGTCCCAAGGATAGCAGTGGCATCCTTGAGGAGGCAAGAGACAAATGTTTGCTTTTGTAGAGCTGCCCAACAACTACAGCACCAGCTGCCAACAGCAGGCCCGTGTGCTGTGGGAGCTGCAGTCTCAGCCACCACTGCCCAGTTGGGGTGAGAGAACAGGACTGAACACAAGCAAAACATCTTTCTGCCCAGGGAGACCTCCAAAGCCCTGAAGCAGAATGCCCAACTCCTCCAGGTGTTTCTACTGGCAATTGTTAAATGAAATGCATAAATAGTCCCAGGAACTGGGACCTGAACCTGGGATTCTCTTCATCCCAGAGGAAATGGTCCCTCGCCTTCTTCACTCATGGGGAATATTCCCATCAAAATTGTCCTGAATCTTAAGCTTCAGCAGTGCAGAAGACAGAAAGACCCACACGGGTCTCTCGGGGTATGAGAAAGCCTGCAATCCTCACCTCCTGCTTCCCAAATGTGTGCTCTGAAGAAAAGAGAGTATCCCACACAGGTGGGGGACAAGGGCCCAGCTTTTAACTCAGCCATGTTTGAAGAAAACAGGTATGATCCAAGTGCCCTGAACTGAGCCCACCCAGTTAACTCGGAGCAGGCCATGCCCTGGCTCCTGAACGGCAGTGGGACTACCTCTGGTTTCTTCTCAAGTTTACTGTCCTTTACAACCTGTGCTGGAGCAGTGGCTGAGATCCACAGGGAGTTCTGTGTCTCAAAACAGACAAGGCTATTGATTCCAGGCAATTTTGGGAGTTAAATGGTGCTGACAATGGAAACCTGATTTCAGAAGCCAGACTAGGCCCGTATTTTTTACACATTAATATTGCTCCAAATCCATGAAAAGCTCTATACACCGAGTTTATGAAATTCATGCCTATTTTGTGGGGAAACTCATAAACCCACAATTTTGGCTTTGCTATTAGGCAGTTTTCTTTCAGGTGAGCACACAGCCCCTGCTTCTAAAAGAAAATTACATTAACATGGGAGCACAGGGATCCAGCAAGTGCACATTCTGGGAGGATGCTGCACATCCCGCAAGCACCCTGCGTGGCGACAGCCTAAGCCGACGTCACTGACAGGCAATTCAGAAAGCTGCATGGTGGTTGGGAGACAGATTCTTGGGAGAAACATGAGAAATTTTTAACACATGCTCCAGCATCATGTTATAAAAGGACAGACGACAGTTCATCTTGCATCAAGTCCTGGAACTTGATGCACCGGGGGGATTATTGACAAATGCATAATTCATCTTCTACTAAAAACCTGCATTAAAATTAAGTGCTTGAGACAGTTGGTAGACATAGGGAGGAACTTTGAGCACTTTTCAGAAACAAGCAGTTTTAGAGTGTCTTGTTAAATGAAGCAACTCATCAGACAGAAGTACAAGATTGAGAGGTGACACCAGATTTTGGAGCTGTGCTGCTAACCCATTTGATTTATGTGTCCATTAACCTTTTGCCTCTTAGTTGTCCAGTCCAATGAGCTCGCAAGCTGCTTGAGTGACAGACTGCACCCAGTCTGCACTTGTGCAACCGCAGTGGTTCTTTTGTCACAGTTTTTGAAAACCTGTTTGAATTACTTTACAGCCTTTGTCATCGAAGCAAAAAGCTTGATAACGTCATCTGAAGGATTTCAGACCGCAGATGATTGGTAAAACAAAAGCTGGAATGTGTTATATCTCTAAACGGAGGACTTGCAGCTCTTGGAGCTGGTGATGACATCAAGAGGCCTTTGGGGATGTCAGGCATGACCTGACTTAGCTCAGCCTGGCATTTCTCCCTTCAACCACACATTCACAATGATGACAGACCTCTGCACGCTTCTGAGAAACGCCTTTTATTGTATGGCAGGAGTTGTCACATGAACATCAACAAAAGAAATAATTCCACAGCAGTATCAAAATCAAATTATTACATGAGTGCAAAAAACCAAAACAAAACCAGAGTTAAAAAGATGAAAAAGCAGTGCACTGTTACACCGTGTAAAACATACACAGAAAGCCACATCCTTCTGTTAATGTGTCAGATGCTCAACACCATCACAGGAAAGAAGAGATCTCCATTCTTTCTCCCCATCTCCAAACAGGAAAACTTTAAAGTGAAATATTTCAAAGGGTCAGACCAACACAGAAAGCAGCATTTTCAGGACAGTTTCTTTGACTCTTGGATCTTTTTTCCATCTTCTGATTCTTTGTGCAACCACATTTTAGACACGTATTGAGAAGATTAAATGAAACCATCAACATCAACTTAAGCAGCATTACCGATGTTGGTCAGAAAGTCCTCCTTCTACCAAAGGGCAGTATGAATGGTACCACAGACTATGCGTATCTGGCAAATGAGCTCTGGTTCAGTTCACTTAAGACAATTTTGCCCTGAAAACAAGCAAAACGGGAGATAACCTATCCTTGAGAAGTGTGTCGGTTTTGACTCTCCCAGTGGTCACCTTTTGAGGAGTGGAGCAAAGGTATACCCAAATGAACGCCTGAAGAACAATCCTTGAGATCAGAAGTAGAAGCTGTTCCTTGTCTTTTACACCAAACAAACACCAGTTCTGTAACTGATGATTTTCAGTATTGCTGTATAAAATGATATTGATTAGAAACAAGACTCTGGAATTACTTTAAGGCACCTCACGGTGAAGACATATTTTAAAGGCTTGAATAACTCCGAAGACTGAGTTCTTTTTTTTCAAGATCCTCAGGAAGGAATGCAGCTGATGTGGTAACATGATTTGCCATTTCCAAATAAAGCGTGACATTTTTCAACGTGGAGGTTTAAGAACTATTTGAACTTTTCTTTAAACGGAAACAGAAACTGCTTTGCTGGAAAGTTAACTTGTTCATTAAAGACTTTCACCAAACGAAGGCCTTTCTCATCCCTGAAGCAGGTTTTGTCACTCAGGTACATTGTATTTTTTTACTCGACTCAAATGAAACTGGTCAATCTTAGCTACCAGTCATCTAAACAAAACAACTTATCGATGGCAAAACCAACCAAAGAATCCAAAAGCCAACTTCCTGATTGAAATATTTTGTTACTTGAAAGGTAAAAAGATGATATAATGCCAATGACAGACACAAATGGCTCACGATCACTTGTTCTACTCAGCAATTTATGGGTTTTAGGTGTGATTTTGTAACAAAATTACTTTATCCTACATTGATATTTGATACCTACAGCCAGTAATGTCCTGCCAAAACATGTGAAGAAGGAGAATCAGCATTTTTAGAGATACCTAACATTTTTGTGCACATTCAAAAAGCTACAGGATCAAATTAATTCTAGCTCATAGACTGATTGCTAGATCTGTCAGGGTCTCATACCACTGAGTCTGCAGCAGCCAGCGTTTTGGAGCTCTGCTCTGAAATATAACTTACCATAGATTCATTTCAGAGCTGAAATGAACTAAGACTGTAATTATACCCTTGGTTTACGCATGCATATCTCCGTGGTTCTCATAAAAAAATACAGACTCAAAGTATACAGCCTTGAGACTGTGGTCTTCTCCCAGAGCATTTAAAAGCCTCAGGGTATTATGATCCATCATACTAAGAACTAATTATTTAGAAATAAAAATAATTCACTATTGTAAAACACAGACTCTGGATTTGTCCACACTTCTCCATAAAAAAAGGTAAACAAATGGGCTCAAGCACCAGGCTCTAGAAAGCGTTGACACTGCCTTTCTGGTCAGCTCACCTAAGCTCTGTTTTGGACCACTCCAGCCAGGTCTCTCCATGACAAAGCTTGAGCAATGGTTCACACTGTGGATCCCTTCCAGAAAGTCAGTTACAGACAGGATCACGCAGGTTGAACTTATTTTATGCTTCACAGTTTGCTTGCATTATCCCACGTGACTTTATGCACTCAAACGCTGCTCTCCTTCTTCACATAACCTCTGCAATACAAACACTACTCTGCTGAGGTGCAGAATAGGCTTGTCCTTATCTCAGATAATTTGAATTGACGAAGGAAGCACAGTAAAACACATTAGATGGTAACTGCGTGCTAGGTCTGTAAGTGGACCGCGTGAGCCTGAGGAAGACAAAGTGGAGGTGGCTGGTGTGCTCTCAGAAGGGTTAGTCATAAGCACCCCTTGCACGAGCCAATCTGAGCCACGTGGCTTTGGGGACAGGTAGCTGTCGGTGACTGTTGTTTAGCACCAGACGTGGCACAAGCCTCATGATGGGCATGACTGCACCCAGTTCAGTTCCACTGATCTCAAGGGAATTTGTTATTGTGTAAGGTGCCACAGAAGAAACATCAGAACCTGCCAAAAGCAAGCTAAGGACAAGAGGTCCTCTCTCCCAAGATCTCAGAGAAGGACAGCAATTCTCACTGCAGGGAGGATTCTACCTTTCACTGCTGGGCTGGCTGACTCCCGAGCAGACCAAAATCCATCTGTACAAGCTCTTGTGCTGAGGCACAGGCTTTGGCCTTGACAAGGAAAGGGTGATTTTGTTAGTTAGTTATTTGCTGGTAGAACTGCTTGAAATGAGAAACATTTGTGTTTTCCATGTCCTGAAGAGATCCGTTGCCTTTCAGTCTCTCCTGTGCCCTCCAAACAGTAAGATGAATAGATTTCTTTTTTGCTGGACCTCAAAGAGTAGGTATCTCAATAAACCCGAAAAAATCTGAAGGAGCACAGCACTTGCTTGATTTTTATTATTTCTTTTAAACATAGAAACAGTGCCTTTGTATTAAAGCGTTTTGCTGAATCAGGATATAACTCGCAAATGCCAAACCCCTTTCTCTCACCGCATGCCTCTCACTATCAGCAACCGCCACTAAAATCTACAAGTTGCACTTTTTCTACCTGTTCTGGTGGGATGGTAACTTCAAACAGCTCGAGTTCAATAACACCCCTGATGCAAAACTTTAAATATACTAAGGTTACATATTTTTAACATATATTTAATGAATTTGTTATGTACCCTGCAGTTACAGCTTTGGCTTGAAGGCACAAATATTAAGGCACAATAAATGCAAATAATGTATACATTTCAATGTGCTGTGTTGAAGATAACTTTGCACTACACAGTATTTAGGTATAATGACATGTCATTCAAATATTTCCTCAAGTTATTTTAATACCTTTTTTTCTTTGATAACCTGCATAAAAAGAGGAATGTATGTTAAATTATTTAAATACTTACTCAGTGCAAATGTGGTAGTTTTCTTCTAAAGTACAGAAGATTGGGATTGATTTTTCAGCATTTGGATTTCAGCAGAATAAACTAATATTTACATTCATCTCAAACAGCATTATTTGAATTATTTATTAAAAAAATAAGTATATATAGTACTTTTTGCTATCAAAAAGAAAAAGTATTTTTGGCTTGTTCAATTTTTTTTTTCCTACCAACCTGCATAGCTACTTATGACACGTAGAAAGACTGCTGAACTACACAATCAACTTGTATCCTATCGAATCTGCTGTTTACACACAGCTGTCCTGCTAAAGCCACACTGAAAACATTTTGGTTTTTCTCACCCTCAAAATACTCCTGAAAAAAGGATGCACTCCATCTTTTTGTTTTAGTAAGACGCTCCAAATATGCACCCTAGACCTGTTAGGTGTCCTGCACCTGTTTAAATAAAAGAGATCTCTGCCATGTAACTTTCAAATAAAAACTGACTGCCTAATTTCCTTAGCAATACATAGTTGGAAACGGAAACATATTGCACTGAAATTAAAGAAAGAAAGGAACAGTAAAATATTTCTTCTCAGTATTAAATAGGAAGGATGTCCAGTGCAAAGAATCGCCTCCTACCCTTTCCTCTCCCGCTGACACTTGCAAATATTGCCACTGAATTTAGATGACTTAAGGTTTACATTCTATGGGAAACAGTTACAAGTTATATTAGGAATCACAGTGCAGTTTCAGTTATGCACAATCCTGAGGAAGGATCCGAGGAGGAGTCTGTGGCAAGCTGACCATTTTGAACAACTTCTGGGTAATTCTTACTGAAGTACACCTAGGAAAAAGATCAGATTCTGTGAGTAATTATGCATCCAACACCTTTCAGTTTCAAATAAAACTTCTGGAGACAAACACCCGTCCTTAAGGAACCCCAAAAGGAACTTTAGGCCGGTGGCATTCAGTTACTCTGTGTCACTGAAAAATTAGTAAAATTACTATACAGTCTTACGTTATAACAAAGCGTGAGAAAAATCCCACACAACCTGTAGATCCACTCAAAGTCTCGTAATTCAGATAAATAGATACGTTTTATCACTTTACATTAAGCTGATAAGTAAAACCATTTTAGTAGCTCAAAACATGGAGATAAATTAAAAACAGGATGACAAAGAAGCTGTGAAATCTTGCGTCTGCACAAGGGTTTCTCATTTTCACACATAAAATGAACACAATGGATTTGGATGTTAATATCAGGTTGTAATCCCTATATTTTACAAACTATGATTGACAACCATTGAAACTTGGAGGTATATGTATGGAATATCCCAGCGTTTAATTTGTGCTGCAGAGCAGTTATAGGGCCTATAGAAATGTGATCTCTGGATAGTGAACCACAATAATGAAAGAAGAAGCAAAAGCTTTAACAATGACTCAACCAAGCAACTTCTCTAAAATGTAAGATGATACCAAATAATAGGACAGTTCTTTGCCAAGCCTTTGAGTTCCTGAATTCTACCAATTTCTAGCTCAACTAGAAGAGATACAGGTTTACTGATAAATGTATAATCAGAACATAAAGGAAATGAAATGCTGTCAAGTCTCACTGTTCCACAATCACCAGTTTTTAGTAGCTGTATCATATCTCTGTTCCTTGACAGATGCGCATAACAAAATGAAATAATGTCAAGACTTGTGTGCTCTTATCTAAAAATGTGTTTGGGTGAAAAAGGACTTCAAATGCAATTTTTTCAAAGAAGAATGTGAAAAGTTTTGTTTGAGTCTTTTAAAACCAGAAAATACACTATCTTTCTGAAGCTGACACGTGTCATGAGTTAGGCCTCATAGTCAGGGCTGCTTTGACTAGGGCTTATGAAACATTTCTCCAATTTATGTTTGTGACTGTTGTCAACAAAGTTCAATTTGTTTGATAATAATGTCCTTTTCATCATATACATGAATACATGTATAAGACACGCGGGATAAAAAAGAAACAGTCGTTCATAAAAACATTCCTGTCAGCACCGCTGTCGCCTTTTGTGCACACGTGCTAACGCAGGGTATCTGCATCTTTAGAAGTTTCAGAGGATATTAAGGTCTGATTTGAATCAGCAAAAGAGCTGGAAGTCCTGTTAAGAGGCATCCCTCAACAATCAGCCACGAGCGGGTACAAGAGAGGCAAATTCATCAGGTGCCTGCCCGCACACACGCTGCAGAGACGGCAGCTCCCGTTGTGTATTCCCATCCCGTTCCTGGTTTAAAACACTAAACTTTTAATGCCACTTTTGAATGCCATTTTTTTTTTAATGACATAAATGACAAGTTAATAGAAAACCTTTGGCACGTTACTGGAGACGTAATGAAAGAGCAGCTGCTTTTCAACTGTCTCACTGCAAGTCTTTCCCTGAGCCCAATCCCTCAAGATAGTAAATGCCCAAGTCTTCATGCAAGTTTCTTCAACTGCCAACTGAGCTACAATCTGTTTAAAAGTAGTCACTGAGGTGAGATAACACTCTGTATTTTAATATTTACACATCTTCCATAGCTTTAAAATAAAATAATCCTCTTTTTTGTCCCCCCACAAAGAATTCAAAACCCGATTTCACAGAAAATCAGCCCTATCCTGACGCCAACAACGCGTGTGGAAAAGCCTTTCTGAATGCTTCCAAGAGCAGAGAGAACACACCAACTTTTGTTTATCTGAATAATAGAGTGCTTTTTTTTTTTTTGTCTTTTTTTTCTTTCCTTTTTAACTGGTTGATGACTATTTCTCACTTTCCCATAGGATTTTCCCCTAACGGCTTCTTGTAAGCTGAGCAAAGACAAAAACACGGTCTGGTGTTGTCAAGCACAACTCCACTGCAGTCAGGTTCACAGCCCAGTTAGTGCATACTCATCAGTCTCCAATTTGAGCTGTGCCTGCTGTGTCATTTTCTTTGACATTTGTCCAAAAAAAAGGGGATACTAAGTGACCAAGAGACACACATGGAGACACACACGGATAGCAATGTTGGATCACTTGGGAAGCCCAAGCTAAGGTTCTAGCAGTAGCTCAGTCTTGCAATGCTTAGCTAGGAAGCCCACTAATTTATTTTGAGAAGTAGATTTCTTTAAAGAAGTCCACATTAGATTTTCAATTGAAGATGTGTAGTCCCTCTTCATTTGCCCTACAAGGTTATACGCAGAATCCATACTGTTCCAGAAAATGCATTTAAAAATCTCACCTTACTGAAAGAAGCTCTTGGTACAAATTTGTTCTGCACAAGAATCAGGTCCAAAATGCAATAAATCAAATAGTTGTTGCCAAGGCATGACCACGTTCCAAACCATTTTGCTTAGCAACCCACTGTAATGCCTTTTGAAAAGTATGTATATATGTCATATTACAATTTCTTTTAATGTGCAGCATGCTGTTTTTGAACAAGAGAAAAAAAGCTGTTCTTCATAAAAGCAGTTCTTAGTAACCACAGTAGGAATGTATGAGGCCAACAGCAATACATGTAACAGACTTACTAGTGCAAAAAGAAAAGCCTTAGAATCAGATCTTCTGACTAAGCAACTTCTCTGAAAGCATGCACGAAGCACAAGGGACAGTAGCAACAAAAACCTTGAATCGATGTCCAAGTCCTTCAAACAGAAAGAAGTGTAACTGTGTTCCTGGGTAACTGCTGACTGGAGATACAATCTCTCAATTCCATATTTTTTGGGCTGAGTGTGGATATGCCCCATGCTTTGCATTCTTGGCAGATGCTAAAGCTTGTATCTGCCTTCTAGCCTGGGAGTTAGCAAACTTTTTCATCAAACCACATTTCAGCAGAGACTGGTTCCTGGATCTCTTCCCTTCCTGTACAAAATCGCATAACATTGATGTGGTAACTGCAGATGACTGTATGGGCAAGGAACATCAGGCAATTATTTTTTTTATATATTTTGGATTATCTTTGAATGCAATTGTGCAACTGGGGATGGCTGCAAGGAAGGAAGGAGAGGCAGCATGACATGGCTAAATCTGTACAGATGACAGCTGGACAGCCTCACCTCTTGCCATTCCAAGGATTTAGCCTTAAGAAGTTGGCTTTCACTTTACGAACACCAGTCATAGTGAATTTGAAGCCATCCTTTTAAATATTCATTTCTATATCCTCCAGATTGTCATACACATACCATAAAGAGCAACAAAAAAACTGCCCAAAAAACCCCACGGCGAACCCGTTCCTATCTAGTAGTCACAGAATCACACTGCAGCAGTGGAGGACAGCAGGATTCGTTACGTAGTCTAGTTAAGGACAAAGCTCTTGCCTCAGTTCTGCGATCAATGCCACACAGGAATTTGTACTGTAGGCTCTCTGCTACAAAGCTTTGCTTGGAAAAATCTTTAATTTAAAAAAAAAGAAAATTTTAAAAAATCACAAAGAAGTTTCAGCAGCTCTTAAAAAAATAAATAAATCTAAGAATATGAACAGACACAGAACATTCTTCCCTAATCTCCAAAAAGTCCAGTAAAACAGCCTCCAGTCATGAGCTTGCAGATTCCACAACAGCACCATTTTTTCATTTTTCCTCCAACTTGCTGGAAATGCATCTAGTTTTACTAGGAAAGAGCCAGGCACCTGCCTTTATGTGTTGCTTCCCATGCATCAGCTTCCCGTTTCCAGAGGAAATGGTCTGGAGTTTGTGTTCCCCTAGCTCTGCTCCACACAACCAGCAACTTGAGGAGAGGGAAGCGTAACAGCTAGAGAGAAGACCTTTGCCTCTTGGTGCGATGAAAAGGCCCTCTTTGATCACTGCATGCCTAGTACCAGTGCCTGCCTCGTGTGCTGGATGTAAAGTTTACATGACTACGAAGCGAGCTGCTGCCAAACTGAGGATGGCCAGTCGCAACTGAAGCGATGCTGAAACTTCACTGACACTGAGAGAAATAAAATCTTGCTCTGGACATCCTGTGTGGGAAGTTAACGAGCGAAACGAAATGAAGCCAAAAGCTAGTCAGAACGAGTTCCTCAATCACAGGTCATTTTTTCTTTATCTTCTTATCTCTGCTTCAGCTTTCCATTTGAAAACTGGAGATGATATAGCCTCACCTCAGAGGCATATTATGAAAATTAATCCATTGATGTTTCTTAAACACTTTGATTGCCAGAGGAATGCTCACAATTACATTAATAATTCTGTACTCAGAGTAGGATTTGAATAGTAAGCAGTAAATCAGGCACAGAGCCTTTTAGGGAACAAAGAGGCAACGAAACATTCAACAGCTGTTTCTTAATTGAGCCCTGCTCATCCTATGTGCAGAATAGAGCAAGGGTACAAGAAAAAAAGTCATAGAAAGCTCAAAAGTAAGAATGTGATCACACCCCCAGAGACCATAATACAACAAGCAGGTACCAAACCTCAAACTAAAAGTTGACAGTCCCTTTTAAAAATACAGAAATAACAGATAAACACTGGACTCTGCAGTCCCAACGTGTTTTTACAGCCAAGTTTTTTCTAAGATCAATGCCCAGCACAGGTGAGTATGTCATGTATTATTCACACTTACCATTTTGTGTACACACAGAAGGATGCAAGAAATCCAAACAGTCTTTCAACTTGGTGTACATAAATACACTTATCATTTGGAAGTCTGTGCATATCCCACTTAAAACGGCACTGAAAACGATGGCTTTGCCTTGCAAAGCCGACAGATTCTTTAGTGGAAGGCTTGCTGTAACACTGAATATGCTAACTTGAGATAAACAAGCTGCAGAGACAAACTTAATTACCCCTTCTTCTAAAATTACCCGTTTTGCTGTTTCAATCAGAGAAGCTGCTTCTGTCTTGCCCACTTGTTGCACCATTTTGTAAAACAAGCCATCTTGTTCTTGCAGCAAAATGTAAGGTTCACCATATTCTTTCAGTCTTCCCGCATCTAAAACCTGTTAAATCAGCAGAAACCAACATATTAACATAAGAAAATCAAAACCAGAGACTAAAAGCAAGTGGGGAGGAATGTATGCACTTTAGGTGCAAAGATGAATTTTGCATCCTGAAAATGAAGTACGTCCTCTTCAACCTAGCCTAGCACTTTTTCAGTTTATAGACTAGTTGTACAATTGAGTGCCCTACAGCCACTCCACCTATAGGAATCCAATGCAAAGTTATGCAGAATATGGAAATACAATGTTTGTGAAGCCAACAAAGCAGATTATAAGATTCATTGTGTAAGAAAGAAACAAAGAGCCCTAAAATGTGCTCTGAAGTAAACAGCTGTGGGTAAAAATCACGCAATAACCACGGTTAAGGAAGAATAAGTAGGTCTTTTGGATTAGAGGAGGTGAAGATGTAATTAAAGAAAATTAAGGCGTTGCTGAAAAGATAAACAATTTCTTGCATCAGTTTTTGCCAACTATGTGTTACAAAGATACTTACCTTGGACCTATACTTTCTACATAAAAAAAGATGAGATGCCATCAGAGACATAGGTATCCAAAAGAGAGGAAGTGAGAAGAGAAAAAGAACAGAGAAATAAAAAAGGTGTTAAGTCAGCAAGTGACAGAGGATATACAGAGTCTGAAACAAAAAATAAATCAGAAAAGCTTAAGGGTAAACTGACTGGAACTCTAAGAAAATGTGGGGAGTTGGACTAGATGATCTCTAAAGGTCCCTTCCAACCCCTACCACTCTATGATTGCATGAAAACATTCTCAAACTAGCAACTCTGTTCAAGGACTGCATGGCAGCAAATATTGCACTTACATTTTTAAACACCTTACATGATTCATTCAGGGAACTTTTAGACCAGCATATATATTTTGAGGTAAGACATCAACTGAGTTAAAACTATCATTAAAAGATTAGTAGAAAACACATATCACAGGTAAAATTTGTTCTTCACAGTTTTAGCCAAAGTAAATTGTACCTCAAAAATCTGATACAACTCTTAATGCACCACAAGAAAACTAAAGGAGAATTGCTTTATGAGGATTTCCAGAAAGGTATTTGGTGTAAGTGAATAGCTGCGCTACAAGTGACAAATCTTTTTCAAGACTGTGTACACAAAACAGAGATTAGAAATAAACAGTGTATTTTAATTTGTGGAAAGCTAGGAACTGGTGGGAACCACATCGTTCTGGCATCTGTAGTAGCTCTGCATGTGTTAAGTCATCAGAAAAAGGAGTTATCAGAAATGTGGCAAACCTGCAAATGACACAGAAATGTGTAGGTATGTCTAGACCAAAGGAGGCTCAGATACACCTAACTAACCTAAGAGAATGAGAAACACAATAGCAGGGCAAAGTCAATATTGACAAATGCAATGCACTCAAATACCTAACTGGCTTGTAAATTAATGGTATTGACTCAAGAAAGAGATTTGGGTATCAGTCTGAAGGTTCAATACTTTGGTCAAAGTGTAAAAGCAGTGAAGTAGAAAAGAAGAACAAAAAAAAGCAAAAAAGAGAAAGAATTTATGTGAGAAAAAGTAATTCCAAAAATATTTTTGCCCTTATACAAACAAAAAACTGAATACACATGGCATGCTATTGAAAAAGATAATGCCACACCAGACAAGGCTTCAGGGACTCACAATCCAAGCCATAATTGTGATGTGCATAGCTGTAAGACAAAAAAACCCCTCAATATCTAAAAAACTGGAGCTGTTGATTTCAGGAAAGAAATGAAATGAATGAAAGGTATTATGGGGACGATTTCCAAAATAACAAAAACAGTTTGCAAAGTCCAGTTTGAAAGAAGAAACTCCAATAAGCTTGGAGACAAAGCTGAAGTCCTGTGAGGAAACTTTCAAACGTGCACATTGTCTTAAAGTGCAAGTCCTTAAAGCAAAACACAGTGAGGGCCAAGAGCTGGGCAGATCTCCCAGTGTAGTCTGGACCCTTGGCACTGACAACACCCGCCATGAAGCAGGACAGCTGAGCAGATGCCTCTGCCAGCGCTGGTGTGGGAACTGCATGCTGCCAAGATGGCTGGCGACTGGTTTGACACCACGGACTCAGAGCCAGGGGAAAGGCCCCCACGCCCCTTGGCTTCCGGTTCAACTGAGTACGTGGAATTTGCATCAAAATGACTCGGCCAACAACAGCAGCCTAATTACATCTAATTTTATAAACTGTATGCACAGAAACCTACAAGAAGTTATTTGCTATTTCCAAAAGCTCGTATCTGAAAGCACCCAGCTCATACCACGATCTTCCTTTGCAAGTAATTTCCAGCACTGTTTGACATCTAGCTGAGGAAAGTGCTCGTGGAAAAATCTTTACGTGTCAGTCATATTGCACAGCACAACATACAGTCATTTGATACACAACAGATGTAGTACTTCACCTGCAAAAGTACACTTGCACACATGCTGATCTTTCAGTTTGCCTTGCCCTATCTCATTTAAAGCATTAATTGCAGAAATAATTTTAATCACAATCTTTTCTATACTGCAGCATGTCACAGCAAAGGCCGGCTTCCTTAAAAATGCAACACCTGAATCTATCATACCTTCAAGACCCGCCTGGACATGTTCCCATGTGACCTGATCTAGGTGGACCTCCTTCTGCAGGGGGGTTGGACTCGATCTCTAAAGGTCCTTTCCAACCCCTACCATTCTACAATTCTATGATTCTAATACGTAACAGTCAAACTGGGGTTCCAATGCATAGGACATCCCTGGTGCCTTGAATAAATAAAGTTTTATCAGCACAGCACTAGATGATGTAGCCACTCCTTAAGAAAGAAAATAAACAGCACCTTCCTTCAATCTATCTGTCACACAGCTATTTGTGCCTAGAAAAAAAAAATCCATTCACATTTGAAACAAATCTTTATTCAGATCCTTTATTGGGAAATAAAACTAAACTTGTGTTATGAAAACAGAACACACATAGGGAGAACAAGCCGTGCTACTTCTTTTAAAAATCTGAAATGCAAAATAAAGAATGAAACTGAACAGACAATACAATTCCTACAAGTCAGGAACACTCTGTAAACCCTATTCACCAAGGAAAAACACTGTTTCTACTAACTGCTGTCATCTGTGGGACAATGGAGAAAATTTGAGCTTCTTTACTTGGTGGTTATATATTTATGCATTTATCAAAAAGCACTTAGACAAAGAGACAGGTACTCTTCTTTGAAGAAATATGTGCCGATAAAATTTAAATAAACAAACAGGTACTTCAGTTAAGGCTTTGCATGCTCTTACTCACTGACTCCAAGCCAAATTAAAATCATTAGGACTTCAAAAAGCCAGCTAATCATTCAGGAAAGGTGGAATCTGATGTTTACCAGCCATGTATTTTCTGATCGACTTGCATGCAAAAGCTTATCGCTGCACAATACAACCAAATCGAACCCAGATGTGCTCCAAGGCAGTTGTACCAGTGGAACTTGATACAGAAAAGCCAGAGAAGCTTGTAGCTGGCGAAATCAGATCGGCGGCGTGATTCTAGAAGACACATGCAGGAGCACGGGACTCTGAATCAGACTGAGATTTCATTATAGGCTTTAATGCAGATATTGTGAGAGGGGGATTATGGACAAACCATTCAACTTTTCAGCTCCCTGGTCCAAGTGTTTGTAAAACACACCAAACAGAGACTCATAATGTGGGAGTTAACAGCCTGTGAAACATTTAGATAGCCCAGAGTAAAATAAAAATAACCACAAAGAAGCTAGTTAAACCCAGAGCAACCATAGTAAACTAAGGCCAGAATCTCCACTGTCTTGCACTGGCAGATTCCTTTACCTCACTTGCACTGTTGTTGCCTTTGTAGCCACATCCTTATGACTTCAACAGGACTTTCTCAAGTGGAAGAGTAACTCCCAACAGTCCAAAATCTACCAAATCAGCTGCTGGTGATCATGAGAAAGAAAGCATGTAGGAAAACTCTTATTCAATGGAATTTGTTAACATCCTAAGCTTCACCTAAGTAAGGTGAAATCGCTCTTAGAGCTCTCCAAATTATCCTCACTCAATTAGCATTGTTTAGACATCTTAAGTTCAAATGGGGCTCAAAGACTATATTCTTCTTGAGTAAAAGTCTCTCAAGCCATCTAATTCCACTCCATCTGATGTTTCATCCTGGTTGAACAGTCTGCAGCAGTGACTACTCATTCTAGCTGTGAGGGATAAGCACTATGTTGTGTAGAAGGCAACAGCTTTGCAAAACACTTTGTTTGACACAGAGGCACAGAATAACATTAGCATGAGACTAAAAATCATGGCAGGGACAGACAGAGGAATAAAGTATTTGAATTTGACTGACTTGCAAAGGCAAACCTGAACATTTAAATGTGCTTCGTTAAGTCTAACCAGCACAGGACTACTTGTCTCTGTCATAAAAATGTTCCTGAACCATATGTGTGTAAGACTTGGCAACTACAAAATAGTTGTCTGTTTTGCCTCATCTGTACCCTATCGG
Source organism: Colius striatus (assembly GCF_028858725.1). Classification (NCBI taxonomy): domain Eukaryota; kingdom Metazoa; phylum Chordata; class Aves; order Coliiformes; family Coliidae; genus Colius; species Colius striatus. The sequence continues at coordinate 51,966,757 of NC_084759.1, forward strand.
GGTATCTACCTCCACTTTACCACAGTCCCCCCCCTGCCCAACGACCAAATTTCCCAGTATTTCTATTTTGTAGCCTCATAGTTTAATATATTAATCACCATAAAAAAGCAGACAAGGGAAGGCAAAAAGGAAAACATAAAATGGGGAAAGAAAAATTAGAGATCCATTTCACAAAGAGAAGCAAAGTTCAAGACAATGAATGAAGAAGATTCTACATTAGAATAGTCCAGCTTCCAGCAGAGACCTAGGCAGCAGAACCAGGACAGCTTCTTTTCTCCCTGATGGGTCCTGCAACTAATGGTTCTGCTGCACAGGACTTTGGAAAAGCAAACACTCATTTGTAAGTGAATTTAAAATCTTCTTTGTGGATTAATGCAAGTATCCACAGTAGCCACAGAAAGAATATGGACTTTTAAAAATGTTGTAACGAATGCCATGTACTTATGGCTACCCATAGACACAAAAAAGAAAGTTCTAAATCCTGCATTTTCTAACTTTCAGCAACAAAGGCAGACAAACCAAGAGAACAATAGTTATAAAACATTCTGAGAAAAAGACAGTCCAAGGTTGGAAGTATTCAGCAACAGAGGAGGGAGGCATGGGAATTTATTTCAATTATTATTGAGGAATGACTAGTATTCCTATTCACGTTCATCTTCACCATAAAGCCAGAGGGAAAATGGGACATTTAAAGAGCTGATCATAAATGTTTTTATTTCCTATTCAAAAGGAAAATAATTCAAGCAAATTATCTCCTAGGGAATACATCTGATTTAATTTAGACTTGGAGAAGACATCACCAAACAACAAAATTATTAAAGTTCAAAACTCCACTAGGAGTACAACTTTGAACAATGTTTTCCTCAGAGAGCATACATCAAGATGATCTTCAATAAAGTCCTGGGAAGAGGAGAATATTCAGGAGATGCTTCTGGTTACATCACTATTATAAGAAATATATTTACCCAAGACAATACATGGCTTTGTGGGAAAGAGTCAACAGCCTCTGCTCAAGTTGGCATTAAGTTCAGATGCAAGCATGTTCTGTCTCTTCCATCTCATCATGGTTTGTCAAAACACATCAGAAACACGTACGTGCTTCTCTGAAGAATCATTCATAAATATCAGTCTATCTAAACAGGTTTGCAAACATCGAAGAACATTGAGAAGGCTGCAAATATAACTCAGGAATCATTTTAAAGTGGGTTTTTTTTTGTTCTTTTTAAGGTTTTTTTCTCCCCTCCTTTTTTAAAAAAAAAAATATTTGGTGGTGGAACTTTGTTTGGTTGTCTTGTGGGGGAAGCTGTTTGGGTGTTTTTTTTCACTCTTCAGGTTTAATTTAAGCATTCTCCAAGCTCTTTCTGGGTTCTTATATCAAATACTCTAGTAACTCCAGACAAATTTGGTGTCAAACAAGGTACATTATATATTTCATGTGTACAAACAAAGCAGAGTACACTTGGGCATTCAACTTCTCATAATACAATTTTTTTGTTTGTTTTCAGACTTTTCAGCTTCACCTCAGCAGATCTTAACTTTGTGGTAACAATGCCAAAGCCGCCTGTGGTCACTGGGATTTGACATGCACCCCCTGCTTACCTTCTCTGCTTCACAGAAAAGGCAACTTCAGACATTTTGTTCTGAATTTTTTCTCAAGCTGTAACTTAGGGAAAATTGAGCGTGCTACACTGCATGGTAAATTGTTCCACATATGAGTTATCTTTCCTTTTTTTGCAGAGGCTTAAAAATCTATCTTCTTTTTCTCCATCTGATGGCACATCACTGTAAGCTGGCTGGAATGTTGTGGGAAAAAATACCAGTTATGTATACAGTCATGAGTCTTGTTCTACTACTAATCTTTCACTGTTAACTCCTGTATCTTGTTGGAGGAAAGAAGACTGTTAACCAGTCATTGCAGACATTTCTTGTATTGTCCAGTATCCTCACCTCAAAACATCTGACACACCAGTGCAAGTTCAACCTTTCCCTTAGAGAGCATGAAGGGACTTCATGCCAGTTCTTACCAACACCTGTGCATGCTGACAAAACTCTTCCTTAGTCAATCGGTAATGACTGTTTCCATCACTGTAAAGCCACATTTCTCAATTGGGATTGCAGAATGTGTCAAATGTGGCCCTGAAGCGATAAAAGATATACTTATATATACTTAAGAAATCCCACTCTTTAATAAGGCTTTCGAGGGTCTTAGAAAGTTAGATAAGCTACAAGGATATTATATTTTTCAAGAGGTTAAGGAATACTGTTGCAGATGACTGAGCATGTCTCTTGGTTTTATCAGTTTCTGATGACAATGAACTTGTGGCTCTGCTGCCAGGCACACAGTTTTACCTTATCAGAAACTCTCTGCTCAAAGCATCAGACACCAGCATGTCCTTGGCTAATTTCCTTTTGAACAAGTAATTTCTGAGAGAGAGAAAAAAAATCATTCTCTAAAGATGTGTTTGTATTTCTAGTATGGTCTGGATTCCATACCATTGTCTTTAAAGAAACATGATCCAACTGTCCTGTCCTTATACTGACAGAAACACATTGACACACAAATGCCTGACAGAATGAGAGATCAAGGTTCATCCAACATTAGCTTCACTTCCTGCAGTAATTGAAATCTAGCTCTTCATTTGAATGCTCTCAGCTGAAGTACTGGCTCAATAATTAGTTGTTTTATTTAGGCAAAAGAAGAATCTTGTTGGGCAGCCCTCTTGAAATGGGAGCAGCTTTTAAGAATTTAAAGATGCCAATGTTTTGCAGAGGTGTGGCTTAAAACTGGCAGAGAGAATCAACAATCCTCATATCTTTTCAAGCTCATTGGGATTTTCACTCATTTTAGAGACAGCTGGTCCAGGTGTGATATTTACAACTGTTGTAGACACTTTATTTCAGTTGTCAAACTTGCTTCCATACATAACCACGACACACAGCTCAGTATTTTATGCAAAACTTGGCCTGAACACTAATATAATATCTTCTCTTAATGACAAAGATACCTAAATTAGCTTTAAAAAGAGTGTATTCCCTGTTGATATTCATTGAATTCAATTGTTAAATTCCAAGAAAGAATGTGGAAGGATTTGCTTTTCCCTTGTGATTTGCTAAACATCAATTGAATTTCAGAAGATTTACTTTGCCAGCCCTTATAGTTTAGAGTTGAGATCTTTGCTAAGTTTTCACATTTGATCCTGAAAATTTGGACATCCAGACAATTCACTAATCATCTTACAGAACACATGTACACAAGCAATGTTTTTGCTGGGTATATACTGACATGGATACTCAGGTAGGCTCACATCGAGTATTCTTTTACCTCCTGTTTGCAAGACATGTCATCTATCACCACTAATTTCTATCTTCTGCTCCATTCAGATCTACTTCTGTAACTACTCTTCATTTTCTTATCTTCACACTCCTCTACCCAATATTATTTCTAATATTCCCTAGTCCACATTTTCAAGACAGAGGGTTAGTCAAGAAAAAGGAGTTTTATTTGTTCCTTTTGAAGAATGACAGCAGGTGCACACATATGAATGTAGCAACTTTTCTGTAGATTACTGGATTGATTCACAAGATATTTTAAGGTTTCTATGAAGAATTAGGTACCTATGTATCTTTGAGTAACTGATCCTTTGTTTCAAAAATCTGGCTTTCATTCAAGCTACTATAATCTACTAAGCTCCCTTTATACTCTTTTAACAGAATAGGCTTCAATAGCACAATATCCAATAATATTTCACCACATTCCAGGTACTGTGCTAACATACGGTCAAAAACCCTTTCAGCTCTGTGTTACGAAACACACCTACATGCCCCCAATCGCCATTTTACACCTTTGCAGCTGTACTACTACAGAATTTTGAAGGACTGAACAACAGCTCTGAATGTATCCCTAATTATTTTTGCTTTTCACAGTTTAATATTTTACCATTCCAGGCTCCAGGAAAATTGATGTTCTTGGCAATTAGCTTCTCTTAGACATCTTATACACTTGACAGCCTGTACCTGACAGTAGGTAGCGCTCCACTAAAGAAACAGTCTTACATGTACACACTTAAGATGAAAGAGTCAACACTAATGGCAGCACACACAGTTTTCACAAAGAACTGTTCTATAACCAGGACTCCGTGTTTCTTTACACTGAAACTTATGTAATTCCCCCAAAACAGAAGGACTAAGATTTACTGTAAAGCACATTGGTTTTCCAGCAATGATATTCAAGTAAGTGGCAAAAAAGCCACCAAAAGATGAGGCAATAGACCACAGTATTTATGGCTTTAACTCAGTACTACTAAGTGAAGTGTATCACCACCTTCTTATGTTCTCTGTATTTCCACCTGAAGCTGGATCCCCGCAGTGAAAGCTCACATGAAGGCATCAGTAGGGAAGCTGAAGCTCCCTAACTCCAAAAGCTCTGCTTCTCGCTGGGCTGCAGATTCAGAGTCCCTCATACTTATTCTCCCTCTAGTTCCACGACTCTTGTATTTCTGGCAGCACAATGCTTCAAAAGGAATGGCGGAGACTGGCCTTAACCTGACGGCCCTGTGCATGCTGGTGGGTATGACCTCTTCCTGGGAATGGGAAGGGTTGCATCCGGACATCCTTAGACAGAGGACAACACAGAGCATGGATTCCTGCAGTTCCTGGAAGACCGCTGTCATCCCCATGCTAAGGAAGGGCAGCACTGCCGTCACTTATCACAGAATGGTAGGGGTTGGAAGGGACCTTTTGAGATCATCTAGTCCACACCCCCTGCAGAAGCAGGTTCATCTAGATCAGGTCACGTAGGAACGTGTCCAGGCGGGTCTTGAAGACCTCCAAAGAAGGAGACTCCACAACCCCTCTGGGCAGCCTGTTCCACTGCTCACTTAGGTGTCTTAACATTGTTGCCTCACCATCAAGTGGATGAATGAAGGAGACCGATGTGCTACTACAACTGGGTCAGCTACCAGAACTCCAGAGAGACACAAACATTCAGGCCTTGTCTGCCACATAGCATTTTCTGCCTAGCTGCAGGTGACTCCCCTTTCACCATGCAAACTGCCTGGATCTCACTCTCGAGTTTCCCCTTTGCTTTCAAGATGCTTACACCTACTCTTGGTGGACTGATTGCCTTGCTAAAGGTTAGATGTCTATATGCATGAAACACAGTGCCTGATTTACGAGGCCCAGATGTTCCACCAAGGTAAATGTAACGCCAGAAAACTGAGAACGAGGGAGGCTTACCGGAAAGACGTGGGAAGTCATTTTCTAGACCAAAAAAACAACTTAAGTCTGGCTGTGAAGCACATTGTATTGTTACCTTGAATATCAGTCATTTCAGAATGTAACCACAACAGGTTTTCCCATAAATAAATCAAATCTTTTCCCATCATTCTCGTCATCAAAAACTTCCTATTTGAATGACAGTTTTTAATTACTAGATCAAGTTCTGCTTGCATAAAGAGTTTCTATTTCAAAGCAGCATTGTGCTGATATGAAAAGTCTCTGTGGAGAAACATCCTTGTCATTCGAAAATGCACAGGTTTTGACTACTCCGTGGCTTTCCTTTTGAGATCATGGCATAGCATACAGCACAAACAACTGCATCAGGCTCTTTCCTGATGCATATCACAGAATCATAGAATGGCAGGGGTTGGAAGGGACTCCTAAAGACCATCCAGTCCAACCCCCCTGCTCAAGCAGATCCACCCAGATCAGGTCACACAGGAACACATCCAGGCAGGTCTTGAAGACCTCTAAAGGAAGGAGACTCTACAATCTCCCTGGGCAGCCTGTGCCAGGGTTCCCTCACCCTCACAGTAAAGAAGTTTTTCCGTAAGTGGAACTTTTTGTGTTCCAGCTTTTGTCCATAACCCCTAGTCCTATCACTGGACATTACAGAAAAAAAGTGTTGCCACATCCTCTTGACATACACCTTTGAAATACTTGTAAGTATTAATGAGGTCCCCCTCTAAGTCTCCTCCAGGCTGAACAGCCCCAGTTCCCACAGCCTTTCCTCATAAGATTCTCCAGTCCTCTGATTATCTTGGTGGCCCTGCCCTGGACTCTCTCCAGAAGTTCTCTGTCCCTCTTGAGCTGGGGAGCCCAGAACTGGACACAGGACTCCAGATGAGGCCTCACCATGGCAGAGTAGAGAGGGAGAAGAATCTCCCTTAACCTGCTGGCCACACTCTTCTTGATGCACCCCAGGATGCCATTGGCCTTCTTGACCACGAGGGCACATTGCTGGCTCATATTTAGCTTATTATCAATCAGGACTCCCAGGTCTCTCTCTGCAGAGCTACTCTCCAGCAGGTCAATCCCCAGCCTGTACTGGTGCGTGGGATTGTTCCTTCCCAGGTGCAGGACTCTGCACTTGTCCTTGTTGAATCTCATGAGGTTCCTCTCTGCCCAGCTCTCAAGCCGGATGAGATCCCGCTGAAAGGCAGCACAGCCTTCTGGGGAATCAGCCAGTCCTCCCAGTTTGGTGTCATCAGCCAACTTGCTGATGACCCCTCATTCAGGTCACTGGTGAAGATGTTCACATACTTAATTTGTTGCTGATCCACTATGTCCCTGGGCAAGCCCCAATGTCTGTAAGCAGCTGTTTTCCCCTCTTTAAAAACACAGTTTCTAAAAATTATTTCTGAATCTGGGGAAGGAAGCAAAGAGGAGGGGAAGGAGGGGGTGATGGGAGATTTTACAAGATCCCATTGGAGGTCTTAGGACTGGTGCCTTAGCTGCCTGTCGTGGTTTAATCCCAGCTGGCAAATAAGCACCACACAGTCAGTCAGTCACTCACTCCCCTCCCCGTGGAATGGGGGAGAGAACTGGAAGGCTGCTGGGTTTGGTGAGATGCATATGCAATTTATGTAAAAGGTCCTTGCCCTCTAAGGTGAGGACAGGACAGGGAAGCAGCTGTTGTGGTGGTGCGGTAGTTATGTGGAATGAGGGTCCAGTGAAACAAGCCCGAGTTGAGCTTCTGCCAGGATTTGCCATCACAGAAGAAACAATTGCAGCATTTATCCTACCCTCCCTTTCTGCCAGGGATCCCTTGCCAAAGAGCTAAAATGGGTACTGCCAGCACCTGATGGGAGGAGTTACAACTTGGGTTCTCAAACTAATGAAGAAAAAGGAATGAGAAAATGTCCCATGAGCAGCACAGAGGGGGGGGAAAAAAATAAAAGCACATTTGAAAACCGCTGGATTATAATTTTATGGCAGTATTATTTGATGGTCTGACTTAGCAAGTCTTTCCAACTTCAGTTCCAAAGATTGTATGGATACTTCCCTATCTCACCCAGGTGTTTGAAGTTTAATTAATTAATGTTTGTAAAGAGCATTACAATTTCCAGATGAAAGGTCCCATGCAAGTGCAATGTAGTATTACTCATTGAGGTGATTGGGTTAGAGAGTATCACGTTACACAATACAGCTCTTCCCTCAATGATTTTAAGCGTTTGAAGTTCTGATAAAATGTGTTTATCACTAAGACAGATATAATGGAAATACTCTTAAGGCGTGACCTGGATTATGAAACCAGAGGTATGGTTTTGGGAATGGAACAAACGAGAATTAAAACAACTCCTCGGGCCAGATTTGTCTACAGTTGTATAAAATGTATTCCGGTCTTCCTTTTTTTTCCTCTTCCAGTAGGCTTTTCTTCTCTTCTAAAATAGAACTGCTTATTACTGTGGGTGTGAGCAGACATGCAACAGTTCACGTTCAGTTCCTATTTCCATACTCATCCAACTTGACATTTTCTCATGACTTTCTCAATATTATTTTCTGTTCAAATTTTTTTAAAAAAGAAGTTTGGATTAAACCTAACAGGGAACCTTTTTCTTACTTTTTTTGACAGTTCTGCTTCAACCAGGAATTAGATTGAATTAAATCAAAAGCTTGCGGACAACACAAAAAATGGAGACTGTAGTTGATAGACTTAAGACAGGGTTGACATTCAGAGGTATTTAGATCCATAGACAGGCTAAAGGAATAGGTCAGCATGAACTTCAGGACACTCAACCGTGACAGATGCAGAGTCCTGAATCTGGAAAGGACTGACTCCCTGCACCACAGCCAGTTGGGAAGTAACTGCCTAGCAGTCAGCTGTGCTGAAAAGGAGGTGGGTTTCTGGTGTTCAGTAAGCACTGTGCTATGGTTATCAACAGGCACACAGATCTAGGGAATTGCTTTATTCAGTGCTCATCAGATCAGATCAGATCTGGAATATGGTGATCAGTTTTCACCTCTCAGTACAAGAAAGATGAGGGTAAATTCGTGCAAGTTAAAAACAGAGTCACCAGGGTGGACAGTGGACTGGAGCACTTAACCTATGGAGGAGAGGCTGACAGAGCAGGGCTTCTACATCCTGGAGAACAGATGGCTTCAGGGGACTAAACAGTAATCTTCTCAGTAACTTCCTTGTAGGTATGGGAAGACAGAAGCAGGCTCTTTAGTGAGAGATACAATGGGAAATCAAGAAACAATAAACTGAAGGGAGGCTTCGACTGGATATAAGGAAAGAAAAGGACTGCCTGGCAGATGACTAAGCTTTGGGGCAGGTTGCCCAGAGAGATTGCGGAATCTCCATCTTTCAAGGTTTTCAAGACCCAGTTGGAAGAAGCCCCGAGCAATTTGATCTGAAATCAGTGCTGACCCTGCTTTGAGCAGGAGATTAGTCTAGAAACTCCTGAGGTTCCTTTCAATCTGATTCAATGGGGAGGGAAGGAAACCCTGGTTTATGCTCAGGTTATATATACTTGTTCAGGAATGGGCTTGGACTTTACTGATTAAGACAGCTGAATAAGTTTGCTCAAACCTTGTTTTAATAATAACTTTACACATTATTTGTAATACGTGTTAATGTGTCAACTGCCAGGTTTCGTCTTTCTTCTTCTTCCCTCATTTTCTAACAAACTTACCATGATAGCAAACAACAGAGATCTGGGATGGCTTACACATGAATGTATTATTGCACCTAGAGGTCTCAGTCAAAGGAGACCAAACCCAGAGTTTTTAATACTACCAGGTAATGGAAGAACAATGCACTTCAGTTTTTAGAAAAGGGTCTGCATCAAATTAAAGTTGTGAATTATGAAAACACATTATCAACTAAACACGTTTTACAATAAACTGAAAGCTTTCTCTAGCCGAGTCTTCTCAATTTTTGTGACACTTAAGTAAATGATTAATTTTCCATGAATGCTGTTATTACTGTTAATGTAATTACTCATTAATAGAGGGACATTATTTTTCCTTGCATTTTTAACAAACATTTTTCTTATTCTCCCAAAATTCTGCTATATTCGCACTGGGAGTTACATGCCTGAGTAAACCAAGTAATTAAAAGAGTAACAAAATCACACCTGCCATAACTCTGATCACTCTAAACATGCAATCCTATTTCTGATTTGTCCAGACACAAAATCAATACCTGAATAAGGATCTCAAGAAAACAGGTTTGTTAAGAGGTCACCTGTCAGTTTAATCCTTCTTTCTTGTCCTCTGTTTCCCACCTTCCTCTATCCCCCCAAAAATTACAGAAATCTGTAAGATCAAAATGAATGCAATGCAAAAAAGATGAAAAATATTTAAGAGTTACTAATGACTGCAGACTCAAAGGCACATCTTGCAAAATTGTTCCTTAATACTCTGAAGAGATCAAATACACTAAAAAAAGACTATTGTAGACAATCTATGAACACAAATGGACTATTGGGAAACTAGAAATATTGTTAGTGGCAAAAATGAAACAACATAATGTTAAGACTAATGTACAGACTCTAAAAATGCAGAAGAGTAGCTATATATTTGGTAATAATACTAAGCAGTTTGGGGAGAAGGGCGATTTCTGTGCTTTGTTCCAATCATTTTTGCAAAAAAAAAGTAAACAAACCATCTAGTTTTCATTATAACTGCAAGACATTAAAGGTAAAACTCTGAAAACACCTTCATGGAAAGAGCATTCTGTGCATAACATGTTAATGGTAGTTAATGAACCAAAACCCACAGAAATCTCTTTGGACAGCTAACAAACACACACAGCTATTAATTAGGTCACAGTTGTTTCCTCACGAATCTTTTGTTCGCTTTAGTTGTAGAAAACACCAACATATCCATTAGACCTGTGGGGAGGTATTCACTAGAGAAGAAAATATTTATTTATTATATGTTAAATGCTTGCAATTATATGACTACTTATGGCAGTTCTGCTGGTTTCTCTCTTTGTAAGTAAACTATAATCACTCAGTTCGCAATCTATTCTACTCCTTGGAACACCACTCACCTCAGCAGATCCAATTGTTTCATTTTGTGTACTTCGGGCAACCATTGTAAACTCAATCAGAAATGTTAGAATGCTTTGTGCATCCAGTAAAAAAACAAAACATGGAAAGAATTAACATGCTTCATTTTCACAAAACAAAAGCTCAAGGAGGTAGGGTTTTTTTTTCCTAAGGTTACCACCAAGAGGTGAAGGATAATTTCTGCTTGAAGCCCAGTTAAATTTGAGTTCCACTCACGAACACAGTTTGCCCACTACGCCAGTTAATTCATTAACTGGCTGGAAAGAAAATGTTTGCAAAGGGCTCCTGCTCCTTACTGCAGAAAATTGCAAAACTGCAGGCTGCACATCATTTCAAGGACACAAACCAGCCCCATTTTCTGAGAGCCTAGGGGAGACCGTTGCCTTTATGAAAATAATCAGCAAGTACTTCCTAATTTCTGTGCATGTGCACTGCACTGTGGGCCAGACAAGATGGCAGAGAGGGTATTTCAGAGTGTCAGAGTATACAACTGTTCTGTTGGGGACAAAGATGGCAGAGGCTGCTGGATTGGTACTGCTTCACCTTTTCTGTTTGAATCTTGCTTTAGAAAGCTGGCCATGTTCATTACCTCACCAGTCTAGTTCCACTTCTCCCACCACCACCCTTGCCCCAGGGCAGCTGCTGCCTCCTTCCCTCCATGTCTCCTGCCCCAGAACCTCTACCACTTCCTCCTCACACATCCCACACCACTATTTTCACTGCCTCCCTCAGCCCACTGAGAGAGCCCAAGTTAATAAACCTGACCAAATCCAGCTGACTGTCCAGAGCCTCTTGGGTGTGTCTTCCCAGGCTGCTGGGGCTGGCAGACTTTATTTGGTCAAGGTCTGCTGCTGCAGTTCACCTGCAATGGGTTCATACCTCACAAGTTGGAAACCACAGGGCCAGACAACATAAGAAATCTTTTCAGGTCATTGCTTCTACAGTTTTGACTTGCCAATCACAGTAACTAGGACAACTAGGTTAACCAGGATACGTCTGAAGTATGACTTAAACCCCTGCCCACTTTTGAATCAAAATTAAGAAGAAAGAAGTCAACAATGTGATTCTTCTTCAGGAAACAAATAAACAAAAATTTAAGCAGCTCACTGTCTTACCATAATCCTGTCACTGTCAATAATAGTGTTCAACCGGTGCGCGATGGTCAGCACTGTGCAGTGAGCAAACTTCTCACGGATTGTCCTTTGAATGAACTCATCTGTTCTGAAACACAGCAAGAGCAATGCAGACAAAAATCAGATGTTTGCACGGATAACTGAAAGGCAGGCAGCTTTTATGACTTCATCAAACATGACTGTATAAGCAGGAAATATGCTCATGGAGTCATTACATTGCTTCCTCCTCTCTTTATATTAAATGACTTGGAGGCATACCATGAAACAGTCCAAAATCTATCCTCTCATACTTGAGGAGTAAAGAGTGTCTTTCTGCAAGCAGAGCAATAGGCTTCATTCAGGAGACTAATTTCCCAGGCTATGATTACACAAAGAAAAAAATTCTGCAGAGTCAGACATTGCTACAGATTTCTACACGTAAAAAAAGGTTGTTGCTATTTTCTTTCAAGCTTCAGTTTGTGCAAGCAGCGAAGAAAAGTTGGTGAAAGTAAACACTCTTAATTGCAAATCAACTGAAGAATGAACACAAGATGGCCTATAACTAAGGTTCTTGACTTCAGCATCAAAGGTGGATTAAATAAAGCAGGCGGCTGGTAAACTGAACTCCAGAAGGACTGGAGCAGCTCAAGAACCTGCACACAGGAAAAAAAGAAAGCTTGGCATATTCCACAAATCAAAAGTGCTAACTGAAACATACAACTTGGGAAAAGGGATAAAAGCTTCCAAGCCAAGAGCCTCAAACTATTGTATGTATCAACCACTTAAGAAAAGGATATCAGGAGGAAACATAAGACTTGTAGAGAATGGAAACTAAGAGCATAGATGCTGAAGTACAGGGTTAAAGTGGTAGCTGTCAGCAATAGAGCTGAGAACTGTGAAAAGGAAACACAATTGTACCAAAAGACATATACAGCCCTAAAATGTTCTCTAGCTGTATAAACAAGCATTAAAGCAAAGGAGGCACAATACTGGAGATCATTCAAGTAACCATCTGTACACCACCTCTGACACCACCTAACCAGTCAGGCTTAAATGCGTGAATCTACCAAGTCCTCTAGTCAATGAAAGGGGAAAGGCACGACTGTGAGGTGAAGGGGAGCACCTGGATTAGGCAGCCATCAGGTGATGAATGCCCTCTAGAGGCACCTGACAGCCCACATTGCACAGGAAGCCTAGGCTCCCAACCTGGGCACAAAGCTAGGCCAAGCAAATACTCACATGCTGCCCATCAGCCTTCAGTTAAAAAGATGAGTGGTGACAATGGGGAAAAAGTTTCAGAAACGAAAAATCTCATCCAAGATAGAAGGAAGGCACAAAGAACTCAAAATATACTGAGGTTAATTGGACCAGGGAAGCTCCAGCCTAGAAGTTGGGCACTTGAAGGCATGGGTCTCATTTCCAGGATTTCTATTAAAACACAACACTGTACTTTTATAATGACTGGAGAATAATAAATGCTGTAGATAGGGTTAAAACAAGACAAAGGAGACAGCTGGGTAAACTGATATATTTAGGCAGCCATGCTGGCTTCAACCAGTTGCTTGCAAAGCCTTAATTTTTCAAATTGTTACAAGTAACTGGAAAATCAAGTAAAATATGGCAAAGATGCATGCAACAGATGTCTTCCTCTGACAAATTATTATTTTTTAGACAGAACTAGTACTCTACATTGAATCTGTCTGCACATGATAAATATTTGGTATCACTTCATAAATTAGGCAAAAATAATTGTTCTGATGCCACCAAGTCAGTGGGCACTAACAATAAAAAGTGGACAAAAACAACTTTGGAAGAACGGGATGACTTAGACAATGGAATAACCATTAAGTTTCCACAGTGGAAAGCACAAGCTCAAGCTCTGAAGGACTGAACACATCTTCTGTTAAAAAATAAGCTGAAGCAATTAACATGACAAAAGAATAGACAGATCCCTGCTGACAAACAGTTAAGCAAGAGCTCCCATCCATGCTGTCTGTCATCTTCACCTGGGGACAGAAACAGTTAAGTCATGAGCTTACTGACAACTGGGTTCTGGGCCACAGTCTTAGAAGGCTTGGTCCTTCTGCTCCTACTTTCTAAAACAAGCTAAAGTACAGGGTGGAAAGCTGATGTTCCTCAACTCTTCCTTTTGAACCAAGGCCAGTATGACATCAGGGAAAGAGACAGGAGGAGAAGTGAGGACAGAGCCCAGACACTTTAATCCTGTGTGTTAACAGTCTCCTTAAAAAAGGAAGTTTTTTATCATTAATGCCCAGCATCATGGTGCTTTTACCATGGTGTTAATGCATGTATGTTTTTTCTCTCCACTCTCCAGTGGCAACGTCTCAGTGGCTAGACTACTCTTACTTTCAAAAGAAAAAAAAATCAGGGCCATAAATAGAAATGCTCAGCAGGGAAGAGGTTCATAGTCAGTGGGATGTGTTTTCTGCAATGGTTAGAACGGCAAAAGGGAAACAAAAAGGTTTGATATTTACTAGAATTATGTAAAGGAAGTGTTTTTCTTTCCTTTATGGTTAAACTCAGGTGAGGTTTCCTGCAAAGCTACTACAGAGCACTGAGAATCACAGGCTGCTCAGAAATTTGAAAACAACTTTTTAAGGGGCTCAAAATGATTTGTAACTGTCAGGTTATTCTTAATGTTATCTGAAGAATATTCCTCATCCTTGAACATCCCTGTGCTCTGCATTCATTTATTGTATCTTCCTTTATTACACACATTCCTTATAGCACCACCTCTTCCTACATTTACAATAGAAAACATTTCTCATTCTTAGACAGATACTATCAAACTATTATCTTAAACAGGTATTTCTTGAATATAAGCTTATCCCTAATAAGAAACCGCTGGCCATATTGTGGGTGTGACATGTTGTAAAATGAGACTACAAACTAATCACAAAGAGATTCATCTTGAAATATCACAGTTAAGAAATCTCATGCATACACATTCGCTGATACAGACTTGACCAGATCCTCTCTAAGGTGCACAGTAGATCTTGGAGTACAGTTTTTGGGATGGTAGGCAGAAGCACCATCAGTAATCCCCAAGGGTGTCTCAGAAGAACGTAGGAAAGGCAGGAAAATGTAAAAGACTAAGAAAAGGTTCTGTGCTGACAGAGTCTAGAGACTATACTATATGCCGATTAGAGCCATCTACTCTCTAGAAAAGTGCCAAAAGAAGAAGCATTTCTAGTGCCTACTCATACTGAGAAAGCAGTCAGGCAAGTGCCAAATGATTCCACCACCCACCTCAGTGGATAAATTCCCATCATCTTTCAGGCACGTTAGAAACCAAAGATGCAACCTGATTACCAAAACCAGGGCTGCTAGATGACAAAAGCTCAACCATGATCTGATAATACGAAAATGGGAACCACGATACTACCCGTCACGAGGAACAGTACAATAAGAAAGCACAAAATGGTGATATAGCTGTTCCACTGGCATCACAGGATCTAACACCAAGTTTCACAGCTACCCAAGATCTGGTGTAACCTGAATTAGTTGACTCTGTAAAAAGAAAACTATCTGAAGAGCAAGAATAAATATGATCTAAATGAGAAGCAACAAAGCTGCTGAAAAGAACACTGGGTAAGTCATTATCTTCAGTCTAATGTCCTCATGGGATTGCCCTGGAAGCATATCTCACGCTACATAACTCCTTTAGATAATTTCTGCAAAGGGGAAACAGTTAGAGACAGCAGTTAGACGTGATGAAAAGTTAAACCTTACATGGTTAAGCTGGCTAATGAACTGAACTACGTGCAATAGTTGTTTTTACTAGACTCAATGAACAACCAATGTAAAAATGTGGCAGTGGACTGGTCTCAACAAGTTTTGTCCTCTGTAAGCAGTAAAACCACAACTTAACGCGTAACACTGTAGTCAGTGTACAGAAAGCTTACCAAGTTCAACACAGTATTTTTAAAAAGTCTCAGTTACTAAGGATTTTGTTTCAATATATCACCAATGTGCCTAGAAAGACCTTCAGGTCTTCTGCTCTAGACTTCATACAACTTTCCAGAAAGGATTAACTGCTTTAAAATGACTCTATTCTTCACAATGAGAATACCAGCTTCAGGATCAAGAAGATAAGATCAAACTAAATGTCTGTCAGTCATCATGTAAAACATGCAAGTAGTCTAACTTAGGGCAACTGACTGTATGACAAGCTCCTCCTCTCCATCATGACAGTACTGACACACCTGCAGCATGCAGAGCAGTTGACAGCTACGTGGAACAAAGAGGAAAACAAGAGTACATACGGGAGCAGGAAGATGTAAGAAGGAGGAAGAAGGATGAACTCCAAATTCCTTCCCTTCACACTTCTGCTGAGCTTCACTCAGCAGCAAACAAGAATGATCTAGCTGATTTGGAGAAATATGGCAGGGAGTCCCTCAGACCTGTGGGAAGGGCACTGCACCTCTCACCCTGCTGTCACATCCACTGCCTCATGCCACCTCACCCCTCTTTCTCCTGCTCGCAACCCCAAACCCTGCCTTCTAACATTTGCTTCCAGGTTGAACTGGAGCAGGGATGCAGCTGCAGCAGTAGTTGACTCAAAGAGATCAAGAGACAGAAAAACAACTCCAGAGCTGGCGGCAGCTCCTCATGGTTTCCTGTCCCAGGTGCTTGACATGAGGTATGCTTGCCACCAGGCTAGAGACAAGGGTGCCAGGTATGGGGGTTGTGCATCAGAAGAGGAGGAGGCTTTCCTTACATGCCAAAAATGCCTCCCTAACTGCTCAGTTAAGCAACCCACATCAGCATTTCCTGATGAGCGTCCTATCAGATTGCGCAGCTGGAAAATACTTGGCTCTAGGTATAGCAACACATTAAGGAAAAGGTAATAATGACTGTAATGCAAACTGAATTCAAAGAAGAAGTTCCAAGTTATTATTTGTATTGTTAAACCTAGAGTTGATACAAACAAACATTTACCTTATTATAATATATATTGCAGTATACATTAATCAAGATCAATTAAATGGATAGTGCAAGTTGAGAACACACACATGTGAGATGCCAAAATAAGGATGAATAAGATGGTATTAAATTTCCACAGCTATGATTAATCACAGTTAATCTATCAGAGCTCAGCCAAAAATAAACTAATAGTAAAAAAAAAAAAAAAAAGAGAACCTCTGGGAAGGGAATGCACTTCTGCACTTCTCTAAAGGTTTTAGAAATACTCTGTCAGCTGAACTGCAAAGCTACCCTAGTGGCACCACTTCTCCCCCAAGAAGATGTTATAAAAATGAGTCACGCCCAGATGACATACAAAATCCTTAATGCATCTGTTTGAGGGACTTGCTGTGTTATTGTCCTCTTTGGACTTTGAGTTCTCCCTCAAGCCATAGTTTGTTGGAACTATATATTCAGCTCAGACTAATTGATGCAGTACGTTTGCAGCATTGTTTCCAAAATATTTCCACCAGCGTTTCAAATGTTTCAAAAATTAACAGTGGGGGTACTTAGCTATTGGAACAATTTAACAAGGATTGTCATTGAATTTTTTTTTCTATTGAGGTTGGATGTTCTTCTAAAAGTATACTCTAGTTCAAACAGGAACGAATTCAGGAAAGTTCTCTCAGCCTGAGTTATACAAGAAAATAATGAATGATAAACGAGTCCCTCCTGTAGCTTTAAACGTCTCCAAATCTGTTTTGCAATCCCTGTGTTGTTTAGGACTGCTTACCTTCCCCCTGCCCCCCTTTTTATCTATAACTTATTACACCAACATCTGAGCCATCTGAAGAGACAGCACTCATAACCAGAAGTACCTGTGTTTGCTTATAGCCATTTTTACCTTTCTAGATTTAGGAGTGTGTGGTGGGATTAATTAATAAATTAAAATATATCTATTTCCAAGAGACATTTCTTCCACAAATCAATAGAACTGATATGTCATGGCTATTCTGTTGTTGTCGATGTGAATTTCCAAGGAGGTTGTTGTCTTCTTGTCTATGGCTGCAGACAAATAAACTCTCAATATTAATTTCTCTACTCTACGGAATGCACTGAAATTTGGGATATTTTGAGCACTTAGTTTATACCATCTGCTCTGTAGCCAAAGCTGAACTGCCCCATTTTGAATAGACAATTATGATATTATCATTAAAAACCATAAAACACCAATACAAGCTACAGAAAAAAGCATTAAGTTCACCTCTTCAGTACCGATGATTGTGTTAGAAGAAAAAACAGCTCATCTTAACATGACAGGTATTGTTTTTACCTTGGGTCTACATTTGCTGTTGCTTCATCGATGATAAGGATCCGATTTTTTTTTAGAACCGCTCTGGCAAGACACACCAGCTGTCTCTGACCAACACTAAAATTAGACCCAGATTCTGCCAGCTGCATCTCCATTTTATTAGGTAGATCTTCCACAACCTCCTTCAGCTGCACCTGTTGACATGTCAACATGTTGTAGGATGAGTAACTCTCTTTTAAATCAGCCATTGTGTGTATGATGACACAACAATAAGTATGCAAGGTTTACCTTTTATATTCTGACACAAAATGCCAAGTTGGATTACACAGTGTGTCAGTTATTAGAATTCTAAAGACATTAAAGCACATTGTTAAGAATCTATTAATGTTCATTAAAACTAAGATATGAATCAAAATGCAACCAAAGTATCATCCCAAAGGATAATTTTTTCATAAAAGACTTATATAACATATACAGTGTACACGTACATGAACACACACACACACACATACAAACACACATACAATAGTCTACCTCTTTCTAACAACAGCTATGCCCTTATCAAATCTGATGAAAGCATCTAAAACCTAACAGCACACAAGCACTGTAGTGTTATTTGGCTTGCAAATATCAGATGTGCAGTGTTGGAATTAATAAGTCACCTCTTCCAAGGCATTCCACAGTTCTTCATCGGTGTGTTCATTGAAAGGATCTAAGTTTTTCCTCATTGTTCCAGTGAATAAAACAGGCTCCTAAAACCCAGTGAAATTAGCATTGCATTATAAACACAGGTTTTACATTGCAACAGGTGATTTAATAATAACCAGAACTAACCTGTATCAACAATAGCACTGAAATATCCAACAACAAGCTGTTTTTATGAAATGTAAAGGAGTATTTCACAATAGCATGCTAGGGGTGGGGGGGGTAGGGTGGTGGGAGGCAAATCTATGAAGATAATATACCAAACAGGACAGGTCTGTTTGCAAATTGCTGTGCACAGTTATGTTGGTACTCAAATGGGCACTTACATGCCACTGTTCTGATGCCACAAGCTATATATATATATATATATACTTACAAGAAATCATTGCTATCCTCATGGTATTGTTAGTGAAAATCAGCAACTATCACTGTCACACTCCTAAATTACGTGTGTGTCATTCTGAAAATTTGTTTTTAAAGTGCATAAACCAGAGAGGAATCAAAGGGCTCACAATGTCTTCTTGGTTTTCCTTCTCTCTTTGTGGGCTTTGCTTTTTTTAAAAAAATATTTTTTTAATGTGTTACCATTAAAGCCCTTCAATTTTACCACCAGAACTGAAGAGGAACTGCTTTCACTGTTTCAACACAACACAAACACGTACTGCCACAGCATCAAAGCAAACTTACTTAGAACTACAACACCATTGGGCAAAGCTCTACCTCAAAATACACCAGTGTGTCATATCAGCACCTTCTCCCATTCAGGAACCAATGTGGGTTTCCTGTGGTCAAAGCAAGTTTTGTTATACTTCAGCTCCCAGTCAGACCAGTAACTGATCATTAATGGAACTGGCAAAAAATCAGTTCACACTGGAAAATGTAGTGTTTGAGAAGTGGGAAGACACCTTTTGGTCCGGAACTCCTTAAGCAGGAGATCAGCACTCATTCACATGAACTGACAGACCTGACAGTCATGCACTAACACGACTTGAGGGCTAAACTCTTAATACCACACATAAAGACTGCAAGTCAAAAGCTGTAATCATGCTCATCATAAATAGAGACCATTTGTCATGTTGTCAGTCTTCTTTAAATTGCAGAAATTGTATGCAAAATGTTTTCTTCTCCCCTAGGAAATAATGTCTAACCTAAATTGGATAACTTCAGCTTACTCTGAGATTAACCTTTGTCGGAACTTATGCCCCATCTAAGCCTGGTGATACCCAGCTCCAAAGGGCTGCAGCATATCAGAACAGAATTTGGATCTTAACCTTTTCATTGTGTCTTCATTTCTAAACCACTCTGAGTGGTATCAAAGGATTAAGAAAGACAGAACATGCCACAAGCAACGTAAAAGAACATACACATTTCTTGACATAAAATGCCAATGATTTGAAAGTATCTGTTGTATTAACATGTCACTAAAAACCTGTTGAATGAACAAAAGGATTAAAAAAACCCCCATTAATAGGTTAAAGAACAGTTTTCTTCAAAAACCCTAGAAAGTTAATTTGTTTAACAATATATATTTTGATACACCATTTGGTGTGTTTTGAAGGTATTGTTACATTGATTTTTCTTTTCAATCCACTTTTATAGGTTAGCAAAATAAGAGGCTGAATTTATAAAGTGTTCATAACTATTATAAAAGTCCTAACAACAGACATGTACTGCAACAGGAGATAAGGATATTTTTAATTACCATTTCTGACACAGATTATTATTTAAATTAGTCTGGTTTATGAGAGGAAAGTAATAAGACAAACCTGTAAATAATTGTTGTAAAAATGCTTGCAGTCAGGGAGGCAGTCAACATTTGCATAGAAAAGATTTACAAACACAACCTTCACACAGCTCCATCCAAGCAAGCAATTAGAAGCCTAAGCACATTTTTATTTCTCCAGGTAGCTATTTAAACTTACATATAAGAAAACTTCAGTCTTGCCTCATCACTCTCTAGGAACTGTTCTGTTTAGCATGTTTTATGTTACAATTTTAATAAGCATCTCTCCCTCTGGTTTCTTAGCTTCCCACGTAATTGTGAAGATATTTGCTGCAAATAACTATCTGATGTTACATTACTATATCTAGTATTGACACTACTATTAACATGTTACAAGACAATGCCTATCACCAAGTTTACTGGAGTGTAAGCCTTATCCCAAATCCTCCTCTTCTTACTACCACCACTTCATGGTTTTGCTTATTTTTAGTGGAAACAAGTCATCCCTTAGGTAGAAAAGAAACGTCACCTGATAGTCTTTGGCACCTTTATATGACAGGATTTTAATTACGGTCCCAAAGGGTTTTAAACTTTATAAAAGTCACAGAATTTAACTGAATTAAAATAGTTTTACAACTATGTCAATAGACCAATGTATGAAAAAATCCACCCATATATAATTAAATGTAGTGAACTCTGAGCATCTGCATCACTCAACATGTAGCAATTGTATCTCGCCAGTAGCTAACACTGAACACAAACAAAGAAAATAGAACTTAAATCCAAGTAAAGTCCTCTTTACATACAAAAGATGACTAGTTCCTGTGAGTACCTCAACTGTGCAACAACAATGCCTTCAGCATGCAGAAACAAAAGACATCCTGCATTAGGCAACAATCCAATTGCTGGGGAAGTACCTTTTCTTTCTTATTTTTTTTTTTTTTTAATAATAGCATACCTGTTTCTTTTCTCTGAATCCTCCTCTTATGAAAAGAAGAAAAAATAAAGCAGGTATTCAAGTGAGGCTTAGAACCAGTGTTCATTACCATTTTTATCAGATTCTCAATTGAAATAAAGTAACACACTTAACTCTATCCTGCCAACAGGCTAGCAAAGATGTGTAAGGATCCCTCTGTAATAAAACAGAGAGATCTGAGAATTAACGTTATATGTGTCAAACAAATTCTTTTGGGTTTTAGCCTACTTTTCTACCTACCTGCAAGAACATCCCAGAAAAATTATTTCCCAAAAATGTGACTTTGCATTTGCACCATATGAGATTTTCCTCTCCTTCTCCCTCTACAGTGGAGAGGAAAGGAGCAAGGAAGAGGTAAGAGCTCTCATGAAACATGGTAACCAGCATAGGCTCTGTCTTCAGGTTATACATAACTCCTCTCTGATTCTATGCCTCATTTGAAAGTAAGACTTGTGACCTGCTGGACTTCTTGGGACATTCTTTGTTCTGCTCCAGCACCAGGGATGAGGTTATTCCCAATATTATGTTAGTTTTCTTCCTGGATTGTAGCCTTTCCTACATTCGGCTTCTAAAACTCACCAAGTTGGGGTTTTTTATGGGTCATAATGGCGCTCTCTTTCATCCATTCCCCTGCTCTCCTTTTGTGCAACCTTCTCCAAATAATGAACAGGCAGGTAGCTCACTTTTGATTGTCATATTTGGTCTTTCTAGATCTAGCCTCAGTCAATTTGTTCAGGGGAAACTAGAGAGGTTAAAGTGGTCCCCCAAAGTCCTTTACTAAGGAAGCTTCAGGCAATACATCAGGTAGAAATCGCTGTCAAAGCATCAAGTGACTTCACAGCACAGGTGACGACTGCTAAATTCTTGCCAGGTTTTCTCTGTGCTTCCGAGGCTATAAGAGGACAGCACACTGCTAACACCTACTCACAAGTATTCCAGAGAAACAGATGTGGGACAACAGAAGGAAGAAAATGCTGCAGCCCACAAAGCTGATTGTGTTTATCTCCAAATAATCAAGACCTTACTCAAGTAAAAGTAACGCCTCACTAAAGCTTCCATGTCTACTGTATACAGGAGGAACATATTCTGGTCTACTGCATACAGGGGGAACATATCCTGGTAAAGCATTTTAAATATTGTGGCATTATGTTGACAATGTCACTCTCTTACCTGAGGTATAATTGAAATTTTCTTCCTCAAGTCATGGAGTCCTAGCTCTGATGTCAAATACTTATCAATCCAAATCTTTCCTTCGGGTTCTGCCAAGCGAAAGAGGGCTGCTATCAGAGAGCTCTTCCCAGCACCGGTTCTTCCCACTATTCCAACCTACAGAGCAAGCCAAGCTTGTACAATTAAACCTTGAGCTTTTCAGGTTAAATTATCAAGCAACAGTTTTACAACATCACAGGATTTATAGTAGAACAAGCACTAAATAAAGCTTCTTTGTAATTAACATTTTTCCGAGAGGCAAAAACCTCCCCCCAGATCAGTTTGGATTCAGGTGACATTTGGATACCCAACAATTTCTTGGATCATATTCAAAGGTGAAAGATTTTCCCTTAATGTGTGGTGGTTTATTGTGTAAACAAGATAAAGTGGCTCGGCATACAGAGTAACATGATTCAAAGCTGCTAATTTTTATACTAAACCTGGTTTGGTGGGTGATGTTAGACAAATCATTTCAGACGTGCATTTACTTCTCAACCCGAAAAAGGACTCCCATATAAAAAGCACTTTGGGAGCAATGTATGAGTAATATTCCCATGGTCAAGGCAAAGTACTTGAAAGTGGTCAAACTCTAAAGCCAAAACTAGCAGGATTATAAACTTCACTCATGCTTCAGATGGCTTCAACAGAGAGGACACAAGAATCGAAACTACATGGCCACATAAGCAAGTTGCAATTCGTTTCCGAACGGACAAAAAAGTGAATAATAAAATCTGATTCTGGCTTCTCTATGTTCCCAAAGGAAGATCAGAATCTGTATGCAATGTGAATAAATAATGCTTCCACAAAAAAGCAGAGGTAGAGACAATGCAAATATATGGGATTGTTAACTTCAATGACAAAGGTGTAAGACCAACAGATATTTCATAGGAAACCAACACTTTGGGAGAACATAAGCCTCCCAATACATCCCATTCATAATGGGACATATAATTAGCAGTGATTGCATACTACTTGAACAGCAAACACTTTTTTTAAATAAATGTTGTCTTTGGGTAAAGGATTCTTACAGAAAACAATGGACAGTAATCAATTGTATCAGAGAACGTGATGGGTGTAACCCTCCACGCAGATCTGATCTGGCAGGATTTGTTATTTCTTGCACTCAGTTCTAATCACTGCATTTGCAGAAAGAAATCAACTCACTGGAAAGACTTCAGAGAAGTGCAACCTAAAATTAATATGGGTTAGAGATACTGATTTGATGAGGAAGGATTTACGAGGATTAAACATGTACAACGTAGCCTGGTGAAGCGATTGGAGTGCAGAAAAGAGGAAGAAACATGAAAACTTTCATGAGTATACGTACAGACACCAGAGGGCAATTACCCACTGCCCGAGACTCAGATGTATGCAGTAATGACTGCTGGAATTAAATTAAGCACAGGAAACATTACATTGAAGAGCAAGGAGAAACTCTCTAACAGCCACAGACACTAAAGCTCAAGTAAGGCAGCAGTGCCCACATTTGTTGAAACACACACAAAACACTCAAAAAGTATACTGCAAGGAGTAACTTACACAGCATAATCTAAAAGGTATTTTCTACTAATTTTCTGATTCAACAACTGCACCCAACAATTCATTATTGTACTATTGTATATAAACTAATTAACATTTATCTAGTGCTTATAATTAAAGACACAGCCTAATTTAAGCAAATCTGTTACAATAAATGATAAAATGTCTAGTACACTAAATTATATCAGTGAAACAAAAGAAAAATAGTTCTGAACAGTTACACTCATCTCAGAAAGAAAATGCTGAATGGAGAACACAGTCACCCGGAGTTGTGAAAACAAAAGTTCAATTGTTTCTCTGTAAATGTCAGTGATATAAAGTATTGTACTAAGGACATAAAGAAAAACCATAAAAAATACATTGATACTTAAAATAAAAATGCAGCTGCTCTGCATATTGTCAAAATCCCACTTTCAGTTTGGCATCAAATGAAAGGACTATCCTCTTCAGTATTTAGAGGAATCTATTTGGTTTTTTTGGTCCAACTGACTACAGGCTGCTGAAAATTGACATGGATTTGAAACAGCTCTCAGTATACACATTTATTTATTTTTTTGAATACACTGTATTCTTCAGAGGCCCACGTTCATAGCCCCTGCAAACACAAGAATGGTCTGCAAATGGAAGTCCCAGTCACCTGACAGGAACCACATGGCCAAGATTTAGTTGCCCCATGTATAAGCCATGTGCATACACAGGAGTACACCTGCTATGCTGTGCTCATCATTACTCAAGCGTCACTTGTACTTCAAAGTAGAGCTGGACAAAAAATGACAGTGAGATTTACAGCATGTCAGCTACTCCACTGAAACTGCCTGTATCTTTGTAACCCTTCAGGCAACCTTCCTTTCGTGCTATGCTGGGAGAGCATTTACGTGAACAGCTGCCATGCTGTAAATCCAGACCCTCATTCTCCTTAATTTTTTCATGTACTCATACCCTCAGACTTCAGATTTGTCAGGACAAAGTGCATTTAACAATATATTAGTCAGTAAGCGTTCATGTTTAAAACCCAGAGCTGCACATGTTAACTTTCTCCTGCTACAGCTACAGTAGCTGAAGAGGTTAATCACAGCCAGCTGCTGAAGGGTTCCTTATGTGGGCACTCCCTGGCCTGTCTCTGGCAGATGTTAGCAAAAGATGTTTAAAATACAGAGTCTCTCCTAGTCAGCTTTGACTATAGGGAGATACTGAATGCTGAGACAAGCAAAACAAAAGTGACCCTAACCCGTAAGTGATCTGCTAGAACCACTTCCTCCATCCTTACTGTACCTCCAGCTTCCCAAACTCGGTGCTGGGGTGGCTACAAGAAAAACTACAAGCACGGCAGAAGTTTAAATTCATTCGCCCTGCCAGTGGCACTGCAGCCATCAGCAATCTGTATGAGCCAGGGGCCTGAACAGGAATAAGAGTCGTCACTGACAACCACACAGGCAGAATCCCAGTGGAACTGGAAACCTGGTTCCAAAGAGATGCTCTTCCATAATTAAAACCCATATAAGGAACACAGATGCTTGGGAGATTTATTTTGCACAGTGGCAGTCTACTGCAGTATTGTGCAAAACACAAAAGTTCTTGGCAATAGTTCCAAGACGGGCAAATTCACTTCAGGATAACAAAACCACAGCATAACCACTCAGCAGAAATAAACTGTCTCAATCATTCCTTCCCTTCCTGCCCCCACCAAGGACTGAGTCATACATTGCTAATATCTCTTGCTCCTGGTTTTTATTTCTATCTCTCACTAAGAAATGTAAATTTTCTTGTCTGCTCTTACATTGGAGTAATACGTAACAGCTAGCAAGATGGCCCATAGGCAAGAAAAGTAGAGAGCAGATAAACATTCCTTTTACTCTTCTTCTTAAACATCACATTTAACTCACCTATACCTAATTCTTGTAACACGCATGTTATTAAAAAGGTCCACTTGAGGAATGAAATGGGTTTGGGACTGAATGGAAAAGTGTACAAAAATGAGGCTAGGGCAATGATTGTAAAGAGTTGAACTAGCCGCCTAGAGAAGATACTCTAATCAAAAATGTACATGTGCATTTGAAATGTAGCAAATCACAAATTAACACTGCAGGGTTCTAATTTAATTTTGTCTGTGGGGGAGACCTTCCCTAGAGCTAGCATCAAAATTGGGGAAGAAGAGTCAAATTTGCAGAGGAGGAAGGATTTTATTTCTGTGTTTCTTTTGGCTACCAATCTAATTACTGGAAACAGTTAATTGGATTGGTAGCTGAAAGGAACTGAAATAAAATCCCCAATTCTTAAGTTATGCAACTGGTTTGTATTTCTTTTATTCTCTCTCTCTTCCATTTGGGGCTCTGTGTAAGAGCATGCACACTCCTTACTTCCAATTGTCTCTGCTCACCTTGCCTGCTGACATCATTCATTCCACTTACGTTTCCCTTCTATTGAATCCTCAGTTTCCCAATGCAGCTCCATTTGCTTTGGATTTGAACTGGATTTGCTCTGGGCTTAGATGGTATTTTGAATGTCTGCCACTTTCTGATGAATCCCAAATTTTATCAGAAAAGTGTCAAATCTGTTTAAGTCTTTGTTTTCACAGGTAGAAAGGTCACGTTCCCAGATGTCTTTATGCTACACTTACAGGAAATATATATAGTGTTCTTAAATGACTTTTGTTATTAAATGACTAAGGCTCATTTTTAAAAGCTTACTAATTTCCTGACATGCATATATTTTATGGATGTGTGTGTTTATAATGGATGTTTACCACACAGCTTCTTGTCAACTTATCTGTTCTTGATTTCTGAGAATGGCCAAAGACAGCTATGTACATACCTTTTCTTTTGGTTTAATTAAAACAGATAAATGTCTTAACACCAAAGGTCCATCTAGACTGTAAGTGAAGTTAACATTTTCAAATGCTATCATTCCTTGGCTTGGCCAATCAGGGGGTGGATGCTTGTTGGTCTCCCAAGGTGCTTCTTTTTCGAGTTCTGTGTATTCCATTACTCTTTCTACTGATATCATCTAAGGGGAGGAAAGAAGACATACATTCATAAATCTCATCTTATTGTATACATTGTTAAAATTGTATGCATACATATCTATGTGTGTGTCTATTTTTTCTACAAAGATTCAAAGCAAATTATTCCAGATTTTTTTCTTTTAAGCACAGATAAAGAATATTTGGTCCTACTCTATGCTCACTTTATAAATAATGTCCTACTACAGACCCAAATCTATCATGATTCGTAAATACATACATAAGCATTCATTCCTAATCAGTGGGATTAATTACAAATGTAGGTACGTGCATACGTGTATTGGTTTATGAAGAGTTGCTTTTGATTAGTAACAGGGGAAGAGGGTAGCAGTGTATGCCTGATAAAGAGTTCTTGAAGTTTTCCCCTGACTCTTGGGTTCAGATCCACCTCCAGCCTGGATGGGCCAACCAAATGCCTCTGCCATCACTATTTAAAGATGGGAATTGGAAGCGCTTGGTGGGAGGTGTGAGAGTGGTACAAGATGGAGGGGACCATGTGGACCCCGCAGGCAGAAGAGGACTGCTGGACCAGGGACCTCTCTGCAGCCTGTAGTCAGAACGCAGGCTGTACTCCTGCAACCCATGAAGGGAAATGGCAGGACTGAGAGCCACCAGCAGCTCTGAGTGAGCGCACCCATACTTGCAAGAGACTGTGTGAGGAAGCGGCCATGGCGCAGGCCATGCTGGAGAGCCTGCGGGCCGCAGAGCAGACCAACACAAGAGGTGGACAGGAGCTGCAGCCTTTGGGATGAACACGTCGGAGCTGCCCAGCCTGTGAGGGACCCTGTGTTGGAGCAGGGAGGATGGGTGAGGAGTCCATTTGCCTTGAGGAGACAAATGCCAGGAGCCATCAGGAAATGACTGACTGAAATCCCCATTCCCTGCCTCCCTGAGCCGTTCATGGGGGGAGGAGATAAAGACGCCAGGGTCAAGGCCCGGAAGAGGGTGTGGGGGGACAGTTGGTCTTAAAGGGCTGGTTGTGCTCTTCATCATCATACCACTCTGTGTTGTTTTGTGTTTGTTGTTTTGGGGTTTTATGGCTTGGTTTTTTGATTGGTGGTGGATTAAGTTATTTTCTGTTTTCTTCCCCAAGTTAAGTAGCCTGGTCTGTTTTGTCCAGGACTATAAGCATCAATTAAGCCTTCCCCGTCCTTCAGGAGTTCCAGGGTCTGTGGTACTTATGTCTAATCGTGGTCTTTTGTCCCTGGATGGGCCTAAACCGTGACAATAAGTATTAAAAAATTTAAGTTATGAGAGCTGTCTCAGTCCTGGCCAGCATGACTCCGTTTCACTGTGTGTTGGGAATACAAGGCTAGAAATAAAACTGCTGTATGAACTACAGCATGATAGCTACTAGCATTGAGTTACTGGCTTCATCATACTTTTTGGAGTCCTCATCATTACCACTGTGCTCATCCCCTGCAAATCTTTTAAATATGTTTGTCACAAGTAACTCCACAATTCAAGATAGCTGTCATCATCCAACTATTGACTTACATGCAATAAAACCTGTTTAATTCTTACATACTTTATTTGCTGATGCCTCTAATCTTATGAGAAGAGAAACAGAAGTTGAGCTATCTAGACACTTTTTTTCCCCTTGGGCAAATAATAAAAGTTCTGTTTAGGCTCTGGTGTGCGTCCTCACCCATACGTCTTCTCACTAAAATTAATTATATTTAATGGTATCCACTCACAGGTGGATTCTGAAAAAAAACAAAATAACTTCATAAAAAAATCTATTAGGTTTATCTTGCCTGGAGTGGCTTTAAGGGAAGAGGTAATCAGGCAGCAGGTTCTCTGCACTCACTGTCAGCTACTCTTTCCACATTACAAAACAAGCTCCAAGGAAAATCATGTAAAGAAGGAAGGCAGAGTGTAATACAGAAGAAATGTTCTTGCCTTCCCCAAAATGTAGTCAGCCTTTAATAACAAAGGGGTTTTGGTGGATGTCCACTTGTCAAAGAAGTGGATCCATAAGATGATCAGCATTCCACATTAAAGCCAGATCAGTGAATGGCAAGCCTTTCTCCTTGAAAGTATTTCTGAATCGCAGCCTCCAAGACAGTAACTCTCTATGTAGTGAGTCCCACAGACTGACACTTCCAAAACTTCCCAACTGGTACAAAAAAACCCCTAAAAGTTTTTTTCCTGTTTCTCAACAAAGTCTGTCACCACTAGTTTATTCATATCTGACAAATGCTCTGGAAAAGCAAGGAGCTAGACAAAAAAATACAAATCTGCTGTTCTAATTAATTTTAACTATTACTAAACATGGCTTTGTAACTTCTACAAAAGAACTACATTTACCTCCTAGACTATGGTCAGTAAATCGTTAACTACAAGTAATCTCAATTTGTCAACACAACACAAACAACTCTCAGGTTCATAGTCAGCATGTTCTTCATAAATGTATCGTCTTTTTTCTTATATATTAAGAAAGTAAACAGGTAAACCAGAACATACTAATAAATACCGTAAAATTGGTGGAAGAAATTTTATCTTATAAATTTCAGAAAACACACAATCCTCTCAGCTAAATATAGAGAAATATTTTCAAATGTTTTGCTAGCTTACAACAAATTAAGAAAATACAAGCCTTTATGACTAATTAACAGAACTCTAAGAATGCCATGAGGGACATGCATAAAATTTTAAATGATAATCCTAAAAATAATAATTTAAAAATCAAAAAATATTAAAAATAATTTAAAACCAATCTTACTTATAGGAGTGGTTTTCATTTCTTCTAATTTTAGCAAGTTGCAATGGAATTGTTTACATTGCAACCAGACCGTCTCCTTTCTGCTGTAAAGCCTCCCTTACTATTGTAAGGGACAGACAGGACAGTCATTAGGCACAACTCATCTCAACAGACATTCAAAATCAGTCCCACAAATTATACCCTAGAAGAGGCTATTCTTCTTTATGGACTCTAAGTGGTGCCTCAATTGCTTGCTAAGGTATTAATGTACTAAATTAATTAAGAAGAATCTCATCCTTAAGGCCTCATGTCATAACAACAAAAAAGAACCAAGAGGTGAAAAGGAAGAAATAAACATTACCAGGTTTTCAACTTCAGCACTTTGCCTAACACCCCACTGGAATGTTCCCATAAGGGTGATTGCATAGGAGAGCGCCAAGCCAACCTGCCCTGCATTCAAAGCTGCAGAACAAAGGAAAAAGAGAATCAAATAGGTACGCTGGTAATTACACAAAATCCTAGTTAACTACACTTTCATGAGGTTACTTACATGATGGAAACATCACAGCCAGAACTTTGTTTGGTTACACCATACTTGCCATCTGTGCAATGAGTAGCTCCAGGCAGAACATTTTTGGTATGTTTTGGAAACTGTATATTTGAAAAGATAATCCCAATTTTCCTTGGCCTGTCATTTTACCTAAAAACTGAGATTCAGTCTCAAGACCATACTTAACGTAGCTTGTTAGGGTAAACTGAGCATTACTAACTTCTCACCTTTTTTTTTTTTCCTAGCAGAACTATACCAGCCCCTAAACCTCAACAGAAAAACAAGTGTAAAATGATTTCAAAGTAACATTTACATCAGCTTTGTACTATTTTATCTGATCACAAGAACAGGACAGAATATTTATTTTCCTGTTTACATAAGCATATATTGTGTTCAGTGGGTTCACTCTCCAAAATAGATGGGATTCTATCTGGGCCAATATTAATCATGATTGCCTTCTTAAATTACTTAAACTTTACCCTAGCACAGCTCTATCGACTTTGAGAGAGCTACTCCTTTTCCAGAGGCAAGGAAAGATTCAGGATCATTGTTTTGACTTGTCTTTTTGCATTCTAATAACATCTAACCTAGCTCAAACTTTTCAATGTTGAGTAGCACAAAGTGTTCAAATTTTAAAACACATATACATATACAGAATTTATACAAAGGAAGAAGGAAAGAAACAAACCCAGCAAATTAGCACTAATTTTCATGTCCAAGATAATTACTTCTTCCTTCATATTTTAGATGACTATCTCATTCTAGTACATCTAACCCAATTACACCCTGAATGATGCATACACTAATGACAGTTCATGAGTGACAGTGAACACAATATGTATTATTATGAGGTGATTTTCTTTCTGGAACTGGCCTGTCCTGTTGATTCAAGATATTAGAAGAGTATCCCTAGGAATTTTAGCTTGCCTTTTGGTCTACTGTGCTATGTGTAGAAAGGAAAAAAGCTGTTAAGAAGCAGCTCTGTGGGTGTTTCAGTATCAAAAGCAAAGCCCTGTAGGCCTTAAAAAGAATGGCAAAGGTGGGGAAAAAAAAGAGAAAGATTTATTTGTTGTTATTGCTCTGAAAGCCAGAATCTCAGAAGTGAACACTACCCCATCTGCAAGTTTGTTTGCACATTTGGGGATGATGGTAGATGCACGCCTAAGCCTGGAAGATGTCTGAACTGCCTCCAGTATTTGCAGGAAAGCATTTACAGCCCCAATGCCCTAGACTGAGGAAGAGATCACGATCTAGAAAGAAACATTTAACTTAATTACAGTCCTTAAACAATTAGAAACAGCAATCTATGAAAAAGAATTAGACATCACTATACAAGGTAATTACTGGGTGAACTTTTTCTAACATTTGTACTTACTCTTGGCAAGAAGCAGGGAACCAAAAGCAACCACTATAACAAAAACAGCACAGATGGCATCCAGACGCACAGCGAACCACCTCGAGGTCGTCAAAAATAGAAACCAGGCCTCTAAAGTGCATTTTACAAAGACATAACAGTGGATTATTAGAAAACTCAGCTGTATAATTACTATTAAAATAATTCATGTTAATATTAGAAGTTGTTAAAAAACCCAACATTGCCATCGTCAAGTGCATGTCTGTATGGACTGATGATTGGAATACTGTCCAGTTTTCCTGAAATGGTCTAACCTAGTTTTCACACTAATAGTAACCACAATAGCAAGCACAGCTAGTATAACATACAGTAACGGGAAGAAAAACAGTCATGGCCTGAAGCATAGTCCTCTTGTTTAACGTGGAAATCTTTTTTAACTCTAGTAGACTTGTGAGTCTCATAGAAAAAGCAAAAGAACAACTATACTTGCTGTAGCTGGACTACAGTCTACAGGCTTTTAGATAGAACATATCGCAACACGACTGCCAGTGCCAAGCTTTTCGAAGGCAGCTGCAGCTGGTTAAGCTCCCGTAAGAGCTACTCAATACAGTCAGATGAGCCACAAAGCTATCCAATCAACCAAATGCACAGATCCCCTTTCAGAGAAGCTCATAGGTGGACATCTCCACTGGGCATTCACATCCAGGTGTCCACAAAACAATGGTAAATTCCATCCCAGATAGATATGCTTTGTACAAGACAAAGCAGACAGCAGAAACAGACATTGCAATACAGAAGGCACAGTGTTTGAATTCAGGGCCAAAACCAGAAGTCAAGTAGCTGTAACAGTATATGGCATTATTTATTGCTTAGGCTGCAGTCAGATGAATTGTTCCATCTGCTACCAAGTCACAGCAGAAGGTTACCATACCAATCCCTTCTGCATTGCTTGTCATTATAAAGATCAGTGCTGTTTCACCTATTTCAATGTTCTTTAGCCCAGTGCTGGGAAAGATTCAAACTAGAAAAATACTCTCTTTTATAAACAAAGGGAGAAGGTAAACCTGGTTTTAAGCCAGGTCATTTTGGATAACCAGATCATTGAGCGATCAAATCAACAATTCAGCCAACAGAACTCCAGGGAACTTCTGGAGGGCAGCAGAGGGAAAGAGTAAGGATGACAGGAGGCGGCCAGGTAAGGTCCAGAGCTGATAACCTCTTAGTCCTATTGACATCAACTCTAACTGCATATGCCTGACCACATATTTAGCAGCTGGTTTTATCAAACAAGACATTAGACATGGTGTAATGGACAGTCATACAGCTAGGCACACAGAAAAACAAATGCAGAAGAGAATGCTGCATCAAGTCACAAACCTAGTTCCAGAAATTGAATTCATCATGATAATTTAGGTACCTGTCTGATACCCAGGAGCTGAATGTCCCTTGAAACAGCCTATGGCAGCTTCCTGGTGACATGAAAGGTCATTTTTGG
Source organism: Colius striatus (assembly GCF_028858725.1). NCBI lineage: Eukaryota > Metazoa > Chordata > Aves > Coliiformes > Coliidae > Colius > Colius striatus. The sequence continues at coordinate 51,999,679 of NC_084759.1, forward strand.
TGCAACTTGTAACACCAGTAAAGAGGACACTTGGGTGGTAGATTTTTCAGCTCCAAGATTTTGCTCTATTGATCCCATTATCCAGGAAGGTGCACTAAACTGTCAACTTGAGATAGGTCATTCTGCAACCTCCCTATGTAACCAGGTTCATACAGAAAGGCAATCATGGGGATCAACAAAGACTCATTGTGGTCTAATTTCTCATGACTCATGAGCTTGCTTATAGAGACATTGCACTGGCAGGAAGGAAATTTGGGTTTCAACAAACCTCAGAATGCCTTTTAGATGTTTTATTTCTTTAATCTAAAGATCATTTAATATCAAATTCATAGGCATCCCTGAAAGAGGAGTCAAAGTGACTTTCCCATTTCCTAGACTGAGCCCTAAACAGAGCGGAAGATACCACTTCAGTCAAAAGTGATAAACAAAAATATTGCTGCTTGGAAGAGCCTTGTGCAATGCAAGTAAGAAAACTCTTTGGGAGACATAAAAACCCAGGACTCCAACTCTGTGAGGTAGCATGAAAGGTATCCTCTTCTATTGGCTATTACTTGCACACATTTAGTATTAAAGACTCATTCAGGGTGGAAACAACCTCAGGAAGTCTCTAATTCAATCTCCTGGTCAAAGCAGGGTCAGCTCTGAGGTCAGACTGCGTTGCTCCATGCTTTATACAGGCAAGTCCTGAAAATTGACAGGATTGGAGCCTGCTCAAGGTCTCTGGGTAACCTGGGCATCCGCTTGACTGTCTTCATGGTGAAAAGCTTTTTCCTTATATCCAGGTTAAACCTGTCTTGTTACAACTTCAACCCATTTTCTTGCTCCTCCCACCATGTCCTACTGTGAAGAGTCTATAACATCTGAAGGGCAAGTTTTAAATCCTCTGTAAGCTTTCTCTTCTGCACACTGAATAGGCCCACTTTCCTCAGCCTCTTCTCACAGGGAAATTTCTCCTGTTAGTCCCCTGACCATCTTAGTGGCCCCCACACTGAACTCACTTTGGTTTGTTAGTGTTTTCTGTATCTGAGGGTTCAAAACTGGATGCAGTATTCTACTTGTGTGCTAAGAAGTGCTGAAGTGGATAATCACTTCTCTCCTTTCCCTGGCTGTGCTCTTGTTAATAGAGCTCAAATGTTGTTGGCCTCCTTTGCTGTCCGGGCACACTGCTGGCTCATATTCCCTCTGAGGACCAAAAACCATACACACACTATGCAACCTGGTATACTCCAAATATTCTAGTGGGAAAGGCACCAAAAAGCAGTATGTAGGTACACAAAAGAGTGCAACTATCAACATTGAAGCTTGATCTCAAAGTAGGTTCCTGAATTGTCCAGGAGGGTTGTTACTGACAGCTACAAGAGATGCATAAAATCAGCTGGGAATTAGAGTGTTTAAGTTCCTTAGATCTGACCTTAAAATACAAGAAAATATTTATTTTAAAGCTAGTGGTTCTCTTTGTACAGGGAAACTTTTATATGCAGTTTATCAAATAAAGACCTCTTTTAATACAAAGCTTAAAAAACAATTTTGTCTTCCCTCACTATCAGCTACTGTAAAATTTATTTGGTCAAATAATTAGCAACTTGAAAATATTTAGAAATGGGGAATTCAAAGCTAGATGAGCCTCCCTGTACGATAACGTTTCTCCAGCCACAAGGAACTGGGCTCAACAGGAAGTTCAGTGCACATGATTTTACACCCTATGATAAACTGTGCTTCAGAAAAGACCAACTGATCTTGTCTGAAATCTTAGAAGTCCATAAATTACTGAATAGTCATAGAATATATTGTACGTCTTCTGATAGAGGAAATTTAAGATCTTACCCAACAAACAAAATTGTAAACATGCACTCTGCTGCATCTTGAAAAACATTGTAATAGAAAACATTTAATTGAAGAAGCTAAAGAATTACAGGGCAAACCTGAATGATATTAGTGATGCTTGCAGAATATGAAAATTTTACCCCTTCTGATTGTGTTAATACCATATATCAGATTTGAGCCCTGAAAGCTGCACAAATTAAAAAATGAGATTTATGAAACTTTTCCAAGATGATTTATATGAATCAACTATGCCCACTCTTAGTACACTACTTCATACAAAATGCTTCGTGATATAGCTTCTTTCTGCCCTTCCTCCCTCTTTTTAAAGATGGAATCCAGGAAAACGGCAAAAATGCTTCTTATCAGGCATACTTTCAAATGTTTATCTTAGACATTGTTAAAATGTAACTGTGGGTATCTCAAATTATATTACAGCCCAAAGTAAACTCTCTAAATCTCAACAGATAATAACATTTTTGTTCTAATAGGGAAATTTTACCCTAAAGAGACAAACACACAGCTGCTACTGATTTTAATGTACATTATATACATGTCGCTGAGAGCATAAGATATTTCCCTCCTAGAGAGCAAAGTATTTGAATTTTCTCGTCAATTCATCACAAACCTGAGTGGAGGTCTTGGTGTGCATCAAACAATTTTTGAAATCTTTCCTCTGCTTTCAAAGCCCGAATAGTCCAAAGTCCCTGGAGGGATGATGACAAGTGGGAAAACACTGGACTTCGAGCTACAAAGGGAAATGAGAGTAACTTAGCAATAGCTGAAGGACAATTAATTCTTTCTGTACCACACTAATCTTTAATCCTACCACTTTATACTTAGCCATACAAGTTACTGTGTTGCATCCTTTTAGATAAATATATGCAATACCTTTAACCCAGATTAACCAGGCAGATTAACTTATACAAAACTGTCTCACATTTTTAACAATAGCTGCCACTGAAGAGATTCTTTGACCTTTATTAATGACATAAGGCACCCATGATTGCTATTCATAATGCTTAATATTTCATGTCATAGTCAAGCTAAAGTCAGGCACAACACTTGGATTAGGTCAGACACACCATTAGTATGTGCATGCATGTTTCCAAAGACCAGCAACTTAACACGTTAACTTACACATATATAGTTAAACTGAAATACCTAGTTTATCATTATGCAAAACAAGAGTTAAGCTGTAATTCACTAGTTGAGAATTGAGGCTATAAGGAAGTTATTTGCATACCAAAAAAAAAAAAAAAAATCTTTGCTGGATTGTCTATAAAATACTAGCATTTCACATAATAAGAATCAAGGTTCAAACTAACATTATGCCCCACCACGCAACATACTTGTGGATTCCAGACGTTTAATATCTCTTGAAGTGTCTAAGAAATATCGTCGAAGAAAAATGAAAAGAATAAATAGTGGAATTAAAGGGATGAGTATCCAAGGAATCACTGCCACAGCCACAGCCACCACACCAAAAATCTGTAGGAGAGTCTGCAAAACAATAGAAATAAAATAAAGAACTCTTTGCCAGAAAAATGTAATTGAGGAGTACAAAACTATTTAACACTACTGAAACACTTAAATATTTAAACACAACTACGAAATGTAAAAGTGGATGCACTGTATAACATGAGCAACATCTATTTTTAAGCATCGTGAAGAATTCACAGCAATACTTAATTTGACTAATTGTGCAGTTTATGGTTTTCTTCTGCATTATTTGTTCTCTAAGAAACATCTTTGCAAAACTGGTGACTGAGCATTAGTGTCTTTCATTGTCCACTATTCTGTGACTGCTGTAACAAAGCAACAGATGAATAAGGAAACAGACAACTGATCTTTAATGGACTCAGGCTATCTGGGATATATTTTTTCACTCTGGGTGAACCAGGGATCCATCTTTTCACTCCAGATTAAAAAAAAACCCAAACCGTTGAAAGATTGACTTTCAGTTGAAAACCCTGGAAGTGTGATTTTCAGCATAGGCTTGTAACTTTCACCTAAAACCAACTCTGTCCCATTTAGAAAGAAAACTCAGTTTCAGAGAAAGTGAACTTTCTCTTCCCAAAAGTTTGCATTGGGAAACATTACAAATAATAATAAAAACAGTTAAACACTGCAAGAAGTGTTATAAGAAGCCACTTTTACCAGGTTTACTTCAGAGTAGATGAATGGCTGGGCCAAATCTGAATTTCCTCTTAGAAAACTGGATACAATGCAGAATGAAGCTTTGTTGCTTAGGACAGTAGATCCTGACCTAACATTCTGAATTAACTCTCCCATTTGCTGCAGATCACTTCAGATCCAACTTTCAGTTTCACTACACTGTTAAATCATTAATTGTACTCAAATTTCTTTCAGAACACCCGCTGTGTATTTATGTATGGTAAAAACCGTGGCATAATGAAATCAGGGTGTGACCATTTGCTCCTTAAAAAAGGGTTATAAAACCCCAATGTCACACAAAATGAAACCCACCCTGTACAAAAAATCCAGACAACTGAAATCCTAGCTCAACACTGACTCTATTATTTTCGCAAGCAATGAAAATAATACTCCTTCAAAAAAACAATACTTTCTAAAAGGTCTTCCTTTATGGTCTGTAGAAGAGTTACCTTCTTCATCATCACATACAAAGTTTCCATCCCTTTATCTGTGCATTGAGTTGGAAAAGTCAAGCGATACATCAGATAAGTTCAGATACCAGAGAGCCACCTGCATTTTCAAACACTTTCACTGGAAGTGCCTATGAAACATCACATTTCCTGTAGTGCTTCAGGTAGCCCACCCAACACACACTCTAAAGTCAAAATGAAACACAGTCTTTTCCTCTACATCTGTGGGGTTTTTTCTGGAGACTTCTCTGACTTTAATTTCACCTCACCAAACAGCAAACTCACATACCTTATCCATTACAACTGCATGAGTCAGCACAATCTAGTCTGGCAGTAGGGAAGACCTCTGCTGTGAGAGATTTATCAGTGTAAGTGTTGAATCTCATTGATCCCAAAAGCACATGATAGGGTCTCATAAATCTATTAAGGAAAATGGCTACAGGGTAGGTACGGGGTACAGGCTCTGCAAGAGCTGCATTAACACTACACTGCTCATCTTTGAGTTAAGGTGTTGATGGCATGATGTTGTTTGACCTTTTAGATACATACAGTAGATTGAAAACATTTTACCTAGGTTTCATCACAAAGAAGTTAAGGAGGCAGCTAGAGTGCATGGTATTTTACTTGGATCATTTAGGCACATGGTTATGTCAGCACAAAGCAAAACAGAGCGCCTTAACTCCTCACTGGCCCTTGCCCACCTTCTAGTTCTCCAATGTCCTTTAAAACCCCGTAAGTGTGTTTGGTTTTTGTCCTGGGATGAGGAGAAAGGCAACAAAAACTCCTGACCTCATCCTAATTTTCTCCTGTTCAGATGACTGTTCTCAGTACTGCTTGTTGTCTCTGCCAAGCCTGTCAGCCATCCACATGCCACCTAATTTCTAAAGGCTCCCTCACCTCCATCCTGATTGGCAAACGGAGACCAACATCCGTTCCTTCCTTCTGACAACTCATTTCTAAATCTGCTTTATATGCCTGCTGCCTTCCCCCTTCTTCCTCCTAGACAGTCACGAAAAAGTAGTTTCTGAAGTACTTCTGTTTCCTTGTACCATCAGCTGCGAACCTGGAGTGAGGAGTTGGGGAAAGCTGCTTCAAGGAAAAGAAACACGAGGAAAACAAAAGCTTCTTAATAAAAAAATGAAAAGTCAAACCAAAGTTCTAGTGACGATAATCTACAATATGTTGCAAAGTGCCAGTGGGGGTGGGAGTGGGAGTAGAACTATTAGGATCCAGCTCATGTAAACAAAGCCTTGCTACGGTGAAAATACAGGGAAGGAAAAGATGGTTAGGATGACTAAAGCAAAAATCTGACACCGCCTTTGGAAGGAATTTTAGATGAGCCTGCACCACCTTATCATTATAAAAATTTATGATAGGGTGGATCAGTCATGTGTGTTGTTTTTTTGGAAAACCAAACTTGCATAGAAATTAACTCTTAATGAAGTAGTCTGAAAGCCAGACAACCATTTGCAGACTGTAATCATGTGGTTACTGCATGAGGTAAGGCAAAGGTTCTAGCTCCCGAGTTTCACAAGAGACAGCTAACCTCTTCAGCTGGAGACTGCCCCAACTTCTAATAGATTCACTGAGTGCAAGCTGGAGGACCCAAGATAATCAGCAGGCTGATAATAAGGATACCATGAGCAGTCTGACTGCTCTCCTCTCTGCAGACAAGCAGTGAGGCAGGTGTTCAGTTTGCACATCAAGAAATGCTCAGGACGAGGCATCTAGACTTTGTCTAGTAGAATCAGCTTACAATTGAAAATTCCATCAAAAGGCTAAGCAGGCAAGATCTCCCTATATAAAAGAAATATGGCCTATGAAAACAATATCATCTACTGTATTTCTTAATATAGAGTATTTAAAAGTCTTCTGTAATGACTGTGCAGAAAACAGTAGCCCGATTAAAAAAAAACTAACAAAAATTGCTGATTAATTATATTTTACAGCTATTAGCACAGCACTGGAAACAAGGTCACTTTACACAAAAGACAATAGATGCACAGGCCACTGAGACTGAGGAGATCTGGATGGAGAAATCTAAATTGCTTCCACGGGGAGCTATACTGTCTAATGTCCACTTTCAAATTTGAATAAAAAAGAAGAATTTTCTGCTCACAGACTACACATACTCTATCCCTGAAGTACAGAAAAGAACATGCTGTTTCTGTTGGAGTCATCCTCTTGCTTACAAGAGTCCTGAAAGATTTCCCTTGTGCTTTGGTCAGCCTCTCTTATTTTTCCTCAAGAAATCTTCTGTCTTACTGAAGCAATCATATACCCTCTAAGGAAGCAAATGCTCTCAACAGCACATTCATGTGTTTTCCCTTCATTTTCTGGTGATCTACATATTCATAATCCTTATAGGTGCTGAGAGTGATATCCTGGAGTTTCTACCTCAAATAAGTCTTGATCGAGAACTAGGTATTTCTGTATCACAACCACAAAGCAGAAAAGCATTTAATGTGAAGAAAAGAAAAAGAAAAAAACACTACAAATACATAAAGGGCAGATGTCAGGAGGATGGAGCCATGTTGTTCTCAATGATGTCCAATGTAAGACAAGGGGTAATGAGTACAAGCTGGAACATAAGAGGTTCCAAAGAAACATAAGGAAAAAACTTCTTGACTGTGAGGATGATGGAGCACTGGAACAGGCCACCCAGAGGAGTTGTCAAGTATCCTCTGGAGACATTCAAAATCGACCTGGACGAGTTCCTAGGTGGTCCTGCTCTGGCAGGGAGGTTGGACTAGATGATCTTTCAAGGTCCCTTCCAGCCCTCGAGATTCTGTGAATTACAAGCTATAAGCAACACATACAGTACAAGCTAGAAGCCTTCCACTTTATTGCAGAAACTATACCATTTATATCAAGTTAGAAGTCTTACAACAAATGGTAAGCCATTCAAAGTCATTTAATAAATTCGGCAGGATGAAGCCACAAAAGCTAAATTACGATTTCAAGATGTCTCCTAAGTACATCTACCCTTCCATCCTATAGATTCCTACTCTTCCCTATCACTTATAATCTAAGCTTAGATTTTCATGTATGGCTTAAGTACTTCCTTGAAAAAGGCATCTCAGCTTCATGTAGAACCCAATTTTGAACCCTCAAGTCTGCTGGCATGTTGCCACAGGGGGTACTCAGAGTCTCCTCGTGCAAGTACCTATAAAACATCTCTCTGTCTTCTCTTTTAATGGGCTCAACAGTCTGATCTTTGAGGTTTTCCATAATTCAAAAAGAAGTTTTACATGGGTTTTTTTTGTTTGCTTTTAAACAGACCTTACAATGTATTTCAGTATATCTTATAAAATACATATGTAAGGGGTACCATGCACTTATGTGTCCATGTAATATCCTACTGTGATTTATGATGCCAAGTCATTCAACATAGGACCCACTACAACAGGAACCACACTATTCCAGATTTGCAGCTGGTGACCTGGTAGGATCTCTAATGAATGAGAGGAGCCCAAGGGATGGGATTTGAGATCCCAAACTTGAATGTGTCTACATGTGACTTGCATAGTGAAACTCCTGTACTAGTTTAGAAGCGATTAATCTAACCTTTAAGTGGAAATATAGTAACCCTACATTTGAATATTCCTCTGGAGTCCACCAACTGTATTGACTAGACATTCTCTGACAATAGCAAAGAAAGTATTTAAACCCCAACAAACAGATATCTAAATTTTGATGACTGAATCTGCAGTCAAATGCCACTCAATAACTGCAGTGTTCTAGGACTGGTTTTACAAGTTAAACACAGCTACCCTGCCCCCATCCCAAACTCCTACTGCCTGGACCCAAATATGCACTCCTAAAGATTATATTAGCCCATTGACACTGCCACAAAGCCATTCTAGATTAATAATAGCAACAGTGCATATCCTGGATTTCAAGCCTGTAACCTTAACTGCATCATCTTAGAGCACACTCAGGCTGTGCTGTCTGAAGTAAATCCAGGTCAAGAAACTACAAAACCCCACTCTGTTCATACTTGCTTGGCATTACCCTTCCTCCTCCCCTCGTCCTGACTAAAATTATTTCCTTGTGGCTCTGCCAACTAACTGCAAGCACAATCAATCCCTAATCCAGTTCTGACATTTTCTTTTTCCTTGAACACTTTTTTTAAAAAAAACCAACACCACACTTTTTCAAATGACTGTTTGGACTGCCTGTCCTGCAGCTCTGTTAAAGCACAACTGCATGGGTGGCTGGCTACACTGGCAGAGCAAAGGAGAAGTTTCCCTGAGGAGAAGACATGAGGAGATCACAGTAATAAACATTTCACTTGGGCCAGCTGCAGCCAGAGCAGCATATCCAACCACATCATAGATTTTTTTCTGTGGGTTTTTTCTCCTTTATTACAAAACAAACCCAGGCAACATCCTAATAGAAACCCTTTACCTTTGTACCATAATCCTAGTACATAAATAACTCTGCTTCATTTTACTCACTTGAAGTAGCAGAGCTGAGGTGTATAGTCTTGTCTTTAAGATACCTTTTTAATAAAATGTATGGGTTTTCTTTAAGAACTGGTTAAAAAAAAGTACATACAACTGTTTATACTATTGCTTGTGTCAAACTGTCAGCAACAGATTAGTCTTGAGAGAAAAAGTAATGAAGACTTATGAGTACAGGATAAAGAGTGTTGTATATAACTCTGATATTTAAAAGTCATCTTGGATGTCATCCTTTTCTGAAGCAAGCAGTGACAGCAATCTTTGACAAGAATGGCAGCTCTCAGTCAGTGTTAATTCAGCTGTAGGAAAATGTGCATCCAGGAGAAAATTTGAAATATAAAGACAAGACAACCAATGCACTGAAAGGGGGAAAACAGGCACAGCTGGGAAAGAAATTATAATTTTAATTTCAGATAAACTGAATGAAACAAAAGAGTAAGAATTAAATATGCCATCTCAGCTTCAAAAACAGCAAGTCCACTTTACCTTCTTCAAGATATTCTCTCCTTTGAGTCCTACTACTTACAATTAGTCAACAAGAGGTGACCTAAGTCCACGTCACTGCAAATGGGCTGAACACATGTCAGATACACCACGGAAAAGTATTCAAAATTCCCACTCACATCCTTAATGCTGGTACCTTCTATTTGTTCTTGTCTCTGTAAAACAGTTTTTCTGGATCATTGTTTTTCCAAGCAAAGAAGCATATACTTAGCTCCTCAGGGCAAATGTTTTCTGTGCCACCAACACGCTCATTCATTTGACTTGGCATGCATTTTACCATTAAGTGAGAAGCCTTAATATTTATTTGAGACGATGGTGAACTGTGTACAATTGTTCTTTAACAAGTGACCTTATAATAAAAAAAAAGGATGTTTTCTTTAATACATTGGCACTGCCACCATTCTGTGGTATTTAAACAGCATCCTATCATCAATAATCTTTTACACTACAATAAGGGCTAGAAATAGGCTTTCTGGGAATACTGGTCTAGGAGGCTTAATTAACTTAGGCAGGTCTCCATCCAATAGCGAGTCTCAAAAATCAGTCCATATGTTCGTCTGAGACTCCCAGATACTGATGCTTTAGAAACAGAGGCATAATCAAGCTCCTGACTTTGTGATCCTGCCAGACACTCAAAATACTTGGCCTTTACAACTCTGCATTACATTCCTACATCATATAGAGGTTATTTCCCGTTTTATAATACATTATCTGCACCCATGTAAAAAGCTCTTTGCCAGTGCCTTTTGGCCATGGTAATAAGTTACTTCCAGCTGATACAGATTTCTGTGAAAAAATAAGCTTTTATCAGAACCCAAGCAATGGCCTCTACTTATGCATCTCCACATGCAGCTCCAGTTCATACCCATTGTACGTGGAAATCAATACTTTCTCACAAAAAGAGATGGTGCCCACACTCATTCTTGTAAATGTCTGTGGACAATGCATTTTTCTATTTTATAAGCAGTAAAAACTTGAGGACTTTTATTTTCTCAAATGCTTTTCTTCTATTGAACCTTGTGCCCTTCAGGCACTTCTGCAAAGAAGTTTTTCTTGATGATTTGGACAGCAAGGGACAACTTTGCAATGAGAATCTATATAGAAGTGAGAGGTCCTATTCTTGAAGTTACAAGCAGCTACTTATAACATTATTCTGATCTCCCTATAAAAATTACATAAAAAGTGAATGTGTTTTGTTGTTCAGCAGTGCTAAGTTTGTTATTTTCTCCTGTAAATGTTCACAGTCTCCAGCGATATTTTTACACTGTCCTTTTCCCAAGGAAAAAAACAGGGTGCACACACACACACACAAACTATTCACTCAGAGTGCTCTTTGTACCATGACAAATACACTGCATCTTCCTCTGTAAGACCTAAGATGCCAAGCATTAATCAGAGAGTGTAGAACATGCACACACACATGCTTTGCTTTCTCAACAGCTCCTGCCAGAACCTGCCTGAAACAATACAGAAAAATGTTTGGCACCGCTCAAACCACCCAGAGTTACTCTTCTTCTCAGGTAGCAGAAAGCATCCCTTTCCATTATATTCAATCAGGGCTTTTGTGACTCTAATACCCCCCACTGCTGCCAACTGTGAGTGCTTTGTTGGCTGTTCCACTTGCTTCAAGATTCCCAGAGCAGTGCCTTTTTACATCTCCTCTATCAGTCCTTGCTACCAAATAACTTTTATTTTTAAAGGAAAATAAAGAATGGCTTGACAATTTCTGCTCCTCTCCTGCCTTTAAGTAGCCATTTCCAAAACTGTTCCCCAGCTATGTAAGTCCAAGACAGCCCCGCTGAGCATAGATCCCTATGAAAACATTTGACTTCAACAACGGATACTTTTTTCTTCAGCACGACTACAATTTCCTACTACAGTAGTACTACTACCTACACAAGATGCAGCTCATACAAGCTCATACAAAAGGGATCAGGCTTTTTGACACCTTCAGTACAAAACTATGAATGCTGGGGTACTAAACAGAGAAGAGACCATAGAATGTGGCCAGGTTCTCATGCTCTCCCCAGATAGCAGATTGCTACTGCTGGAAAAAGACCACTGGACTAGGCAGACCACTGCTGTGATCCTGCATGGCATTACTTAGCCTTCTTATGGTCTATCCCATTAACTTAATTGTTAAAATGCTGTCCACTGTTTCTGTAAGGAATATCTCTGAGCTAATAATGAGGTTATTATAACCTTTTCATCCATGCTTCGCCTGGGTTTTCTCCCATTTCTTCCAAATATCTGGTAAAATTTACCACAGATGCTGCTGCCTCACACATTGTAGTCTGCATACTCTACTTTTGAGCTATATGGATTTTCCTGCCTCAGGGCTCTTGTACCTCATGGTCATAATGCCAGAGCAGCCCCATGCCTTCCCCAAGAATACCTCATTTTCAACTGTGTGACCTTTTCTGCTAAGCGAAGTCTAATTGTTTTACCAGAAGTCAATTCTAAGTCTTTCAGCAACTTTAAAAGCTTTGTGCTACATTTGAACAGTGGTCTCCTCATCCTTACTGCAATTATAAGCTTTTAAGCATTTTACTGTTTGTTCCTTCTGTTTAAAATACATTATTGATATACTTATTTTTAGGTGGAATTAAGTACTACTTGTATTTCTCTAAGTTCCACAGTGGCCTCTCTATCCCAGTTAAATAAAAACTATGAAAAATATTAAGGACCACAGCATCATCTAATCTAAGAATAAAACTACCTTGTTCTTCTCTGGTCACACTCTTTCATAGGAGATATGTAAAAAAGGATTTTTAGCCTCTCTTTGAGTTTTCCCCTGACTTCCCCAGAGGTCTGCCACTTTGATAGGGCTACAAAACGCTACTTTCCTATTCAAAATAAATTCTTGATTCATAATTCTTTGGTACAGCATTCTGTTCAGTGATCACTCAGGAAACTTAACAGTGTCCTGTTACACCATAGTTTAACTAATTAGCATCAGTCTCTGGCCACCACCACCAGGTTTCATCTAGTTCAGCCATTCTCTACAGGTACAGAATCCCGTGGCATATAAAGAAGAAACCTTGTTGGCAGAAAACAAGCATTCCTTACTGTGTTAAGTGCATGCTCCTTTGCAATTAGTTACAATGTCCTTCAAGATCATCAGAAAGACTTTTCAAAAGTTTATTTATCACAAAACATCAACAGACACACTACCAAAGTTAAGGAAATGATACAGGATCTGACCCCAAAATCTTGACTTTCTATCAGTGAGAAAAACCAAAAAAATTAACTTTTCTCGGAATTATGTTATGCTTAACAGAAGAACAGACAACTGAATCGGGTACCAAAGGCAGCATGTTTTCAGTTTTAGAAGGGAAGATCTAACCCCGTTATTTTAGCATACAAATGACTTTCGTAGTAAGAAGGCTCTGCTTACTTACATATTAAATGGATTTCAACACTCAATAAGCAGAAAGAAAGAAAGATTTAAAGATGTGGCTGTAAAAGGAAATGCAATCACTCAGCATCCTGTTCTTCCACAGTACAGGAACAGCTATTAACAGCTATTAAGAGTGCAATCCAAATTAATCGTTTTTTTAAAATGATACAAAATTATCCTGGAATGTAGATCTAACACAAAGAGGTATAAGCTTCCCAAAGACATGTGACATTCAGTTCTCAGCTGAACACTTCCCTGTTGCTGTATAAAAGCACTCCTTTTGAAGAACAGACTTGTCTGAAGTTTTCAAATCAACTGCGGAGTTCACCAGGCCACCACAGATTCAGTAAGAAAGATGTTCTGCATGAGATGCACATATAACCCTGGCAGCACATTTCTGTGAGATGCAGTCTTTCTTTTTCGCTAAAGATAATTTTTTGTCCCACATGTTTGTTTTGGGCAAAATATGCAGAATAATCTAACACACATGCCAGCCACATGGCTTAGTAATTCCAATTACCTCTGCGTTTCTACTTCCCTCTAGAATCAAAAGTGAAATCTCCAGTCCTTTTGCCAAACAGAGAAATCCTAATTTGTTTGTAAGCACACATTGTCCTATCTATAGTATATCAGTAGTTTAAGGCAATCTAGAAGATTTGTACTTATCACCATTTGGAACAGGATTGTTACACTCTATGACTGACAGCAAAATTAAAAACATTTCTAGCTACTGTGAAGTTTAGTAATGTTAATGATTTTCAGAAGTCTTAGAAATAATCATCAGTTTGAGCTACAGATGCAAAAGGTTGCAATAATGTTTAAAAAGTCAGGTAAACATCTATAAATAATAGTCGTAAAAATTCCAATTATGGCACCAAAAGCAGAAGTAGTATATAGGTAAAGATGGATCAAAAAGAAAAGGAGAAAACTGCAGAACATAAGTTCAGTTACATCAGAGTGTTTATCTGCCTTCTTTCACAGTGAGAAAAGTAAACAAGGAAATAACGTTCCAAGAGATATAAAGAGCCTCAGAGGAGTGGAATCTCTCTTGAGCTTTTACAAATTTCACTGTAACTAAAAGGAGAGAAATTTCCAAACCACACAGAATATAGGCACGTCATTTGACTTCCACACAGCTATCCTGCTTTTCTAGTAGCTGAAAATGTATTCAGAGTAATCTGATAAATAAAACAGAGAAGTGAATCTGGAGAACAGTCAATTTAAACCAACTGAAACTTTGAATTTACAGGTTTCAGTCTAATATACTAAAATGCTGCAAGAACCACAGTTTTGTCTTAGAATCATAGAATTATTATGGTTGGAAAAGACCTTTAATATCATCAAGTTCAACCACTAACTTCACACCACCAGGCCCATCACTAAACTCTGTTTCTCAGTACCTCATCTACGTGTCTTTTAAATATCTCCAGGGATGGTGACTCCACCACCTCCCTGGTAGCCTGTTCCAATGTCTAACAACTCTCTCAGTGAAAAATCTCTTTCTAATTGCCAATCTAAATCTCCCTGGGTGCAACTTGAACCCATTTGCTCTTGAACCCTCACCTCACTACAACCTCCTTTGAGGTAGTTTGTACAGAGTGATCACGTCTCCCCTCAGCCTCCTCTTGTCCAGGCTAAACAAATTTAGTTCCTTCCGCCACTCCTCATAAGACTGGTGCTCTAGACCCTTTGACAGCTTTGTCGCCTATCTTCCTACCAGTAAGTCCTAATCAGCTCAAACTGCTAGAGAAATGAAGAAGAAAACCACATCTCACAATGCTCATTCACTCTAGAAAATGAAACAGAGAAGGCAGAATTCTATCAAATGAAAGTTAGCTCTATTTTTCCAAGAACTGTATTTGGAACACTAGTATTCCATATTTCATTGAGAAAATGGAAGGAACAGCCCACAAACAGAAGTATTATATACATTTACCATAAAAACAGAGAAGTGGAAGAATTAAAAGGAAAAATGTTACGGAAAAACAAAAAAGCAGAACAGTGGTAAAGGGAACAAGGATGCAAGATGAGAAAAAGGTAATGAAATCACATTTTTCTGCATTAGTTTATCTTCTTTCCTGTGTTAGATAAGGAGTTATATCTTCAAATCTTATTAATAATATAAACCCTAGAATATTTTTAAAATGACTCATGTTCCCATACAAATTAAGTTTTCTTACTGCAATGATACCTGTTGCCTTGATGTTAATAAATGGGGAATGATATGTATACCTATTCTTGTAAAAATACTATACACTAATGCAAACAAGAAAAAAAGTGGGGAAAGGGAAAGGATTAGGCTGGATTACATATGACTGCTGTAACTAGAACAGACCTGTAGCCTCCCCTTGGAAAATCAAGGTCCACATATAAACAGGAATCTACCGATTAGAAGTGACTCCAGAATTTACACATCTTATCCTCTATACATACCATCAATTTGAGTAAATACACAGTCTGTATGATGTGAGACATGCCTACATTCAAAGGAATATGATGACAGGTACAGAGCAAAGATCAGCAAAAGCTTTGGCATAATTAGCTTTACTGTTGGTCCCCATCAACAAGACTAATTGGCTACTGGGATTTAACAATCATGGCATTCAGGGACAGAGGAATGAAAAGTCAATAAAGAACTGCATTATTTAGACAAGTGTCTGCGCTAAACTCACAGCTTTTGCATGTTGGTCTTGGAGATAAAAGTGCAACCCAAGCCTCCTCTTCCTCCTCATTCTCATACCTCTCTTTGTTTTGGAGTGGGGTAGGGGAAGACGACTAAAAGGCAGGATGGACAGGTTTTTATTTGCTAATTTGTTTCTAACAACACAGTCCATAACTCCATTTTACTTCAAAGGAACTAGCAAAACTGAAAGCACATAGGAGTGACAAATGACTACACAAAAAAATAGTTTTTATCATAATGATAATTTTTACCACTTCTGAAATTAGTGCTCAAAAGTAACCAGTGAAAAAATATTTCACTTTCCTTTAAGTGGCTTTTTATTATGCACTAGCAAGATGCTCTGTAGCATGCATCTTGAGAAGGTACACTCAGAACATCAGTTCCACCGAGAAAAAATTTGGTGAGATTTCAGTAGCCAAGTAGTAGTTGACTAGTAGTGGCCAACTAGTACTTTCACCAGGCAACTATTTTAAAAAAAACGTTTTTCTTTTAAACCTCAGCACAGCTGCAAAATCTTGTGATCTCATCATTATGCAAAACAACCAGGATTCAGGAGGGGGGAAAACAAAAGATGTCTCCAAGATACAGGTCTGCTCAACGCATCAGGCTAAAGAGAATACACTGACATTTAACATAGATCCTGCCACCAGTTATTTTCTCATAACATATTTATGATCATATTTTAAATGCACACATGCAAACACAGAGAAAGAACTATTCTTTAATGAATAAAAATATCTCTTAAAATTCATGCATGTATGCATATAAAACGTGGCTAAACTGGAAAAAACAACACAACAACCCCTCCCAAACCCCATCTCTCACAGAAATCACAAAATAACGTCATTGTTAAACTAAAAGATCCTGAAATTCCTTCTACACACTTTCCCTGACATCTTCACACAATAAAATGCAAGGGTCAGTGGTACTGAAACAAGAAACGGCAGTTCCACTCTTGTGCACATACGAAAGCAAGTGACCCAAGCTATTATTCCAGTCTGAGGCACTTTTTGTTCTTAATATCCAGATGCAGCAGCTTTTTTTTTCTTTCTTTTTTTCCTTTTCTTTTTTTTTTTTTTTTAAGAAATGACTGTGGACACCTCCTTCTCATTTTCCTTTTCTTCAGCATTTTCACTTCATAAAGCTGCAGTCAATGTGTTTTGTGTGTGGTGAGAAGGGAATGGCACATTCAGTGGTGGTCTCAGCCACAGCCTACATTGGTGGCTCAAGTAGTCTCAGGATTAGGTCTTTGTGTGTGATGAAAGGATATGAAAAGTCAGTTATTTAAACTCAGTCAAGCTGTTGATTTTGGGGAGGAAAAAGGTTTTGCAATTCAGTTTTTCTCAATAAATCACTGCCCTTTTCCAAGGGCAGCTGCAGATAGTTCACATGTTCACAGTGTTCTCCAGAAACAAAACAGATTATCAATTTTTTTCCCCTTCAATCCAACATAGGGTAAGAAATCAAGATGAAGGGGCCATCACATTAAGTTACTCAAATTCACTAGAAACTAAAGCAGAAAATCAACTCTATTAACAAGTTAATAAGATCACTGAAGAATTAAAAGGGCAAGAAACTACAGACAAAAGATCAATTTAGAAGTTATCACAATAATTAACACAATCAAAAGAAAGACTGAAATATATTTTAACATCCTATATATTCAGTGTTCACACAACCAGTAGATTATCAGTTTGAGTACTCATTCTGCACCATCTGAGACCACAGTGTAAAGGTGTTAAACCTCTGTAGGTCTACCTTAAGTAAAAGCAAGATCCAAGTACTAAAACCAAGCCTTTGATGAGCTCTCAAAAATACAGTATCCAAAATACTGCCAACTTAGGAATGTCTGGGCTAATGTGCATAAAATACTATTAAATATATCAAGATTCTTAATTCCTAATGCTTCCTTGTTAAATTCTTTTATTCTACTTCCTAGCTGACATTTTCCAACATTACTATAGTGTGTTTTGTTAGTGTTGCACTAAGCTAGACGTTGCATTTTAACCATGACATTTTAAACTACAAGTCCCACACCAATCAGCAAAGTCCACATCAGCAGAACCTTGTACTCTTACAGAGCTTTAGGCAGGGGGAGGAACAACACTTGGTTTTACCACTGAGTAAATCAGCTGGTATGTTCAGAGGAGCCTAAGAAAATTAAGTAACAAAATCCCAATCATCTTCAATGGCTTCTGATTTCCTACAGCTTCCTTTGGACTTATTCACAGGATGATCAAGTTTGTACCAACAAAGTATTTCTGCAATTATTTGTGTCTGGGTAGTTTTTTCAGGCTCCTGTCAGGCCTGCCCTCTGACTAAACTACCAAATACATTAATAAAGTGTATATATCTAAAAGCAGCAGATGTTTAAATCCTCTTAGAAAGTTTTAAAGCACTGTAACGGCCTTCATAGAAGTAATCCTTTACCTGAAGAGACTCTAACTTGTTTGGAAAACACCTGCCAAAAATATCTAACTCAGGACAGGAAAAAGAAAGCGAGGCACCAAACTGAGGCTAAGGAGGCTAACAGTACCATGGCAAGTAATGAAAAATACGCGAGTTCACAAAAAAATACACATCATCTTCACCAAACAAGTTCATTCAGCTTTTTGACTACCTGAATCAAACTACAAACACTAATTACTACCCAATTAGTGCCGTAGTAAATATGGCATTGCTTTTTATTTTATTTTTAGGAAAGCTGGTATGGAACCTTATGGCCAACTAGAATCCATTACAGAAGATGAGGCCAAGGCTTAGACTGCAGACTGTAAAATTTGTTTTTTACTTTAACGAGCTTTGAACTGGACTGTAAACGAACAATTAAAGATATCTCAGTTGAAGTGCCTTGAATTCATTTTCAGTTTCTATACTTTTCATCTACCCACAGAGTTATGTTCAACATGGAGTCATGTGGTCAAACATAGCTATAAATGTATTCTCTTAAGAAAGAGTTTTTATCTATAAATCTTGTGGCTATAGCAGTGAGTTCTACCAAAAGACAAGTCAACTGCACTAACATGACACATGTCACATGCTGATAAAATTAATAGCTTCAGAATTTAAGAATGACTGCTGCCTCCCAGGGAGGACTGCCTCTCTTGCCCCCAGTCTCTCCAAAAACAGGGGTGCTATATTTTGGTGCACTTAAAACCAAAGAAAGGATGTCAGGAAACTTTAAATGCAGTGAGAGCTGCTACTTAGGGAGCTGTAGCAAAGCAATACTTTGGCAAATTCTAGCCAGGTTGTCAGAAAAACATACAAGGCCTACAGTGCATTTTTGTGCTTGCCACTTACCTTTTATTTTTTGTTTAGTAACTAAGGCTATAGTAACTACCCACTGTCTTGAAGAGAAATGGCTGTTTCTTCTTCATGGACCCAACAGAGGACGTAAAAAATTAAACTCTTTTACTTCATGGAATTAATTTTCATCCAGTATAGCTGTCTAGACTAATCATGCTCATTATGACTCTACTGCAGTGTATAAATCTTATTAGGCACTCTAAAAAGAACATTACAAATTTTCAGCATTGCCTTAAAATCTGTACTCAGTGTAATTACGAAATTCTTGAAACTAGATGATTTTATTTATTTATTTATAGGTCTTTAAACAGACTTGCGTTGTAGATTTTGGGTGTCCGATCACATTGTGTTTATTTGTGCAGAAATTACACACTCACTTGCCAATATAGTAAAAGGGTGGAAAGCTTCACAATGATCCTAGCAATAACTCAGAAAAAAAGACCACTTCTTCAATGTAAATCCGCTCGAGAAAAGCTGCTACACACAAAGTAAGATGAACCAGTTACTGCATTGTTTATTAAGTTTCACTTGATTCCTCCTGACAACCATTTAAACAATGAATGTTGGGAAATGTCTCTCAAAGAATCAGCAACAATGGCTGGGATCAGAGCTTTTATATTTAGCTAATACTGTTTTTAGAAAAGAGAAAATATTTCTTCCTGAAGAGATTATAGGAAGTCTTATAAAAGACACCTGCAAACAAAACAAGTGACAAAAGATCTTTATTGTAATCGATAACAGTTATCTTTCGCAAAAATCTGTGCTTCTTCAGAAATAAATATCGTATCTTTGCTATTGAATTTCAAAAGGCATCCACTAACCAACAAGCTTGCTGATCAAGAATAGTAAGTTTTAGAAAACCTGCCAAGAAGGAAGTACTTTTGTCTTATGGATAGCAGCGCATTATTAATCAACAGTAAGTTCCTGAATTTTCTCTTCTGGTGCCAAATTGAACAAGCAAGCTTTGAAACACAGCATCTTTTTAATAGTATACTGGACATGTAACAGAATTATTTTTTCTTTTCCCCCAAAAGGAAAACTTTTCGCTTAAGAGATAAACTTCAGAATTTGGCAAATTGTTCAATAGCTCATTTAAGAGAAATACACAAACTGATCAACCTGAGTGAAAATGTTCACAAAATGCAGTTTACAGTAGGAACTTGAAAGAAGAAAACTATCACATCTGGATTAACAGCCTTCATTCTTTCATTCCAGCCACTTAAGTTTTGGTAAGCATATACTTCCTAAAGTATCTATACACTGGTCAAACAACGAGGTTTTTCAATTTGCTAGATGATTCCATGCTTTGACTGTACTATGCATACAGGCTAACTCCTTCCTTAGCTTCCTTTTGGAGCAAACCAGTTGGTTCTCTCAGGAAAAGAAAAAATAAGTAATTCTCAAGACAGTTTGCTTCAGGGAGTGCTCCCAAAAGGAAGTATGGACAAGACCACATCAATTTTGGCTCCCTCTGCTTATGCAGACTTCTCTAACATTTTCCTAGCAAATTTTGCATCCTCAGACAACCCCAGATGCCTCTAAATCACATGCCAGGGCATGCAAAACACTCAGTTTCTTGCTATAAAAACACTATGCAAGTGGGCTGCAACACAACTCTCACATGACTCTAAATGCACAGAACTAAGGAAAAGGGTCAATCATTTATCTCACGCAGAGCACACGATGCAGAGGATGCTCTGGCCATGACTAACATGTAGTATGCACATACACAGTGCAGGCTGCTCTTAAAGAGACAAACCTATGCAAACATAAATTTCTCAGTATTGTTTGGTCTAACAGCCAAGAAGCACAAGGCAAAAGAGATGGTTTTGACTTTGAGGATGTAAATTATGCCAAGAGAAGAATATAAGGCTTGAAAGACAGCCTTGCTTCCAGCCAAAAAGAAAGGCAACATGTATTGTCCCAAGAGAGCTGAAATAAGGAATGTTATCCCTCTAAAAAGCCAGTTAATGAGACTGAAGAAAATCTGCAATCAGCAGAAAATAAGTTGTATATTATAGAAAGATGTTTATATTCTAGTCAGAAATAATTTGTCAGAGCCTTAAAATGTCAAGATTTTAATATTCACTATAAGCAACTCCTTAAATCACCAAAAAACCCCAACTGCTTTAATTGATAGGTAAAATACATTGCCCTCGTTTCTTCCACAAAATGGCACATGGCATTGTAATGCTTTGAAAAAACAAACACACTCCTCAATTTTAACTTCACTAAAATAGGAGACTTTATCTTAAGAAGAAGTTTTACTAACTCCTTGGAATATTTTTCCCCCTATTTTCCAGAGTTCAGCTACTCAGTGCCAAATGCATTTGGGTTAAAGAAGTCAAAACAAGGTTTCGATCTTTACTAAGTTATCTGTAAGAGATGAAGCAAAATTAGCAATAGCACCTTACGAAACATTTCTGTCTTGAGCATGACAGATCTGATCCACTAAGTGGATGCAGATGATCCACTGAGCCATTTCTTGTCTCAAGCCTCCATGGTTCTATGATTCATGTTATTTTCATACAGCATGATCACCTTTTTTCCGACTTTATCCTTCCGCAATTTTTTTCAAGGAAGATTAATAGCAACTGCAACCTTGATGTCATATATAATCCCTTATCCTTTCACCATTATCAAAATCTCAGTGCTTTGTCCACCTTTCTTGTCTGCAGCAACTTATTTCACTTGTTCATATTAAGGCTATTATATTCACCCTATTACTACTAATCTTTTCTTTGTAAATAGCCAC
The DNA here is from genome assembly GCF_028858725.1 of Colius striatus. Taxonomy (NCBI): domain Eukaryota; kingdom Metazoa; phylum Chordata; class Aves; order Coliiformes; family Coliidae; genus Colius; species Colius striatus. Next base: position 52,021,241 of record NC_084759.1, read on the forward strand.
ACCTATTTTAATCCAAAATGGTGTGGTAAGCATTTGATTCTTTGTGGAAGTAGACACGTAATTAGGTTAATCTGTGCTATCTTTTCATGTGAGTTGATTGTTTCTTTACTATGGACATATTTCTTATAACAGCAATAAGCTTGCCAGATTGCTTGGAGGCAAATCAGGAGCAATTTACCAAGCATGTAGCTTCTATGAACTGAAATCTTGACATAATAGCAAGCTGTGTATAGCCACTCCTACCTGCCAGTTATTACTCATGTTAGCTTTTTACTGACACATTAGATTTCAACCACACCTTTCTTTCACAAACAAGTACTTTCTTTCAACTCATCTGTGACAAATAGCTGATCTTCACCAAAGCATACAGGAATCTAAATTCAGAATGCAGTGCAGAAGTCTTCAACAGTAGCAACCGAATTACCTGCACAAAGTCCAAAAATGTCAATGGAAGCAAGTCATCCAGGTGGCCAATATCTTTGGAGAAACGATTTAAGATTCTTCCTACAGAAAAAGAGTTGGGGAAGAAAAAGAAAAATGAAGTAAACATAATTCCTGAAAAGATCAAAATAGTTTAAACACACCATGTTTCACCATTTTAGTAACAGTTAAAAGGAAACAGCTGGCATCTAAAGATAAAAAGACACTTTTTGAAACCACCATGGAGGAAATCTTTTACAACTACTGCAATATATTTTGAAGAAGGTGTTTTTTTTTCTTTACGCATCTTTTACCTGAATATAAAACCGCTACTTAATCTGCTGGGAAAAATTAAAATAGGCTTTTGAAGATAATAGTTCAATAGAACTTAACAGGTGAAACGCACACGCTTTACACGCTCAACACGTGCAGGTACAATTTTACAGTTCTGACAATGCAACGCAAGTTTCATCAAGTAACATCAGCGAGAATCTGCTCCTATCCTTGACTGAAACTCACGAGTGCATGCACGTCCCAGACAGATCAACTACAATCTAACTGATCCTTTTTAGTACTTCTGTTCCCACTCCTCCATCATTACACGTGGATTCAAATCACAGGCATTTCTGAAATAAAATCTGAGTAAGATTTGTGTTCATGCAGCCTTACATTTATATGCATTCAAAACCTTGACAATACTGATCTTTATTAAAGCTAATAAAACAATTTTTAATCTGCTGTCAGCGAAGCATTTACACTTCTCTATTTTCCCAAGTTCTACTTGAGCGAAAAAATCAGTTATAGCAAGAGTTCTTTAATAATTAAAGTCACAACACTGCTACCCATAAGTGGATTAGTATCTTTCTCTATTAATCGATATCTCTACTCACCAGGAAAGAAACTAAACTAAGAATGGGAATCTGGCCTTTTCTAAGGTGTGTAATGCCTGTACATGTATTCACATTGCTTTTTTATCTACATATATCTTGATTCAATTATTACTTCTAACCCGTACAAACACATTTACTGCATTGGCAACAAAAGACGACTTCTTTTCAAAGGAGCTCATTAAACTGAAAGTAGTTAAGTTGAAAGTTTCCACAGAGTGGATTGGAGATATAATTCAGACATAAGAGATACTGAAGTAATTTCTGTAGCAATCATCATTCTAGATTTCTGTTCATGGCTGTCTCTGAATTACAGATCTTGTTGTATTATATTGACTTTAAGGGAATTTCTGTTCCACACCAAGCACTATGAAAAATATCCCCTCCTCAGGCCTGGGTTACAATCCCAAAGAGAGATACTGGTGGTGAATAGCTTCCTCTGCAATACTTCACTTCATAAAGACCCTTACTTAAGGCAGACAACAGTAGAATTCATTCTAATTTTAGGCTTTGCACACAGAGAGGAAGGGTATACAGTGGCACACGGCTCAGCAAAACCTCTTGCACGTGTTTCTACTGGGAATGGCAGCAGAGGATGTTCCTTTTCATTTACTTCATGTTGTAGACACATTAGAAGGAACACCCAAGGCTGGTTTTTTTTTTTTTTAAAGTTTCCTTTATCTGTGATTTCCTTATACAGAGACTGGCTGTGGAAGAGTAATCTAGCACATATTGCAAGCCTGCTATAGCTAAGACTTCTTAATATCCCTAAATATCACATTCCAGGTTGTTTTTATATGAACCAAGACTTCAATGGCAAAAAGAAAATCATTCAAACAGGTTAAATATTTCCTTCTGATAGCTTTCCTTAATGTCCTGTCTAGGAGAGGCAGATGAGATAAACAAGATGGCACAGCGCACTAGGCTCAGGGTGTTCACAATCCATTCCCAGCTTTGTCACTTGCCTCCCGAGTGACTTTATTTTACAGAATGAAGAGCAGAGCAAGATCAGGTGACAGCGCTGAGCCCCTCTGTGAAACGGTGTGAGACCCATTGATGACAAGCTGTACGTAAGGGCAAAGGATCATTCCCACAGGGAACAAACTCCATCTTAATTCAGCCTTAGAATCACCTTTTGCTTTGTTTTATTTGTAGTGGTTTCACTGCAGCTATAAAAAGCTATTTAGCATACACCATCCCATGTGACACTACCAGGAGGCAGCAAGGTCACTCAGGCTATTTCCCATGGCCATAGCATAGGTCAGGTCAATGCTGGTACCTCAAGGAATCAAGTGATGCCCTCATGATTTCCCTCATCCCACAAATGGAAGAGCACATCCAAACTTGTTACTGGAAAAGTGCTGTGCTTACTCTAATTTTGTAAAGTATGGATAAGGCCTTAAGGGCTAGAGGAGAGAAGCCATTACACATCTGCTGTCAAAGGCCATTTAACTCTTGATTTGTTTCAGTTCCAGCAATATCTTGGAGTTCAGCTCTCTTTTCCATTCCTCAAGACTTCTCTTGAAGAATCACCTGTTAGAAATTGCTCAAGGAGGATTTTTGCACATTTTGAGTCTGAATGTTGGGGTTTTTCTTGACAATTGTTTGAATAGAATAGACTGTTTCTGTCAGAAGGGATCTACAATGATCATCTAGTCTGACTACCTGACCAATTCAGGACTGACCAAAGTTAAAGCATTTTAAGGGCATTGTCCAAATGATTCTTAAACCCTGACAGGCTTGGGGCATCAACCACCTCTCCAGGAAGCCTGTTCCGGTGTTTGACCACCTCTTGGCAAAGAAATGCTTCCAGATGTCCAGTCTAACTCTCCTCTGGCACAGCTTTGAACCATTCCCGTGTGTCTTATCACTGAATACCAGGGAAGAGAGATCAGCAGGAAGCCGTTACAATCTCCAACTGTTTCCTGAGAAAGTGTTGCAACAAGGAGAGTTTTAGGTTGCAAGCATGATACAGGCCTGTCCTGGTGCTTTTGTGGGTAAAAAGCTGGCATAGACATAAATTGAGAGTGGCAAAACATTTGCCTCCATCCTGCACACAAAGAGTGACTGTGGCAATGTTCTCCTCAACAGTAACATCTATTCCAGGGAAGTTCTTTGAGAAACATAGTCATAAAAGAAAACTTAGTTCACTTGAACCGGCCTCGGTCATACTATGTCTTCCATATATCCACTAACCACCAACTACTCCAGTTTCCACTGGCAATCAAGCTGATAATTAAGTGCCCAAACTGTATTTTTGTCAATCACCTTATGAAATTAAGTATAACACTGCTTCTACAGACATATTTTGACAGAACTGCAAGCTGCCACTAGGAAAGTGGAAACAAATTTGACATTATCAAGAAAAGATGAATATATGTTTTAATCTGCCTAATCTTTAAAATGGAAATACAAGAATTTTATAAAATTACATGGCCTCAAATGCGAGTGAGCAAAAGAAATATATCAAAAAGATGGAGTCTGAAAACTGAAACCTTTTGCAGTCCATCTGGTACAATTAAAACAAATTAAACAATGGGATGTGAATGTTCCCAAACAAACATTCAGGTGAACCTCTGTTAGCAGAACTTTTTTTTTTTGAATTTGAGTTATTGAGAAAAAAATTGATTTATGGTCTATTTACTGTTTGCACATAGTAATTCTGGAAAACAACATCTGAAGTCATTAAGCCTAGGAAAATACCTTGTTTCTTGCTAAGAGATCCACATCTCCCTCTCGTAACATTGAGCCAGTGACCATTAATGTTTTTCCACTGCTAAAAAAGCAAACAACAAAGCCACAAGCCTTAGCCCTACTTTTGTTGTCACTGGTTTTCAAGGATATTACTCCAGCAACTGTAGAATGGAAAACACAGGATTGGAGATGTATTTCAGATCCAGTTCCACTGAACCGAACTGGCATTTTATTTAGCACGTCCTACGCAAAGGTAGGCTACAATAACCCACTAAGGCAAGCAAGTTTCCTCACCATACACCAGAGAAAGCAGCACACCTCCAAGCAGAAGTGCTATGCTTTGGAAATATCTGCAAAATGCCCCATAGCCATCCTGAGATTGCATCCAGAGCGATTGCTACATTTATGAGGATGTCTGCAAGTAAATGAGGTCTATTTCGCAAAGTATGAAGAAACAACTGTTTCCACTTACTGGAAGCACAGTAAATCAGTGGCTTGCTTATGCATAATTAAGCATGCAAGAGAAAACATTGCAGATACGAAAGTTAAACTAGCCATTTTGAGTCAGTTAAGACTACCATTTCTACTAGCATTTGCAAAACTGAACTTTGGAGATGGCTTTTCAGATTAAACAATCTGTTTCACCTGCTATTCAAGAAGGGCAGGACCTCCACAACTCCCATTCCTACTCCAATATCACTTTTCTCTCCAAGACTTCCAATATCCTTCTCTTCCAAACTTACAGACTATGAACATCACCTTCTCAAAATATTTCATACTTCAAAAAAGCTTAATTCCTTTAAGCTAGCATTTCTGTGATATAGACACATGCCATGAGATAATAATTCTTAGATCTAGTCCAATATTTTCAATTCACTGAAATTTTCAAACTCATACTTGTAACTCTTTCTTTTTCCCAGTGAGTTTCAGTCTAGGCTTCAAAAGCAAGAGGGAAATACTACATCTAAAACTTGAAAAGCAAAGGAAATGTCATGAAAACACTAATGAAAAAAGTATTTTAAGAAATCGAGAACCAAGTATGCCAGTTAGAACAGCATCCAAATTTGTGAACAGTATCTGCTGTTTTAATCATTCTCAGGCTTCCACATGATGTGTAGTCAGTAGCAAGCTGCAAAAGGGAACGTGCTCTCTTTAACAATCCCATGTTTGTTTTTACATCAAATAACTTAATCAGAACACATACTGTTGTTAGATTTCTTACGAAGTAATTAAATAACTATTCAATGCCAATTAATCATAGTTAAATAAGGGTCTGTCACCAAAGTGCTATGTACACATTTCAGACTATTTAATGGTCAAATACTTGGCAGTATCGAAGTTAAACAATGATTCATTAAACCTCCTTCACTACACAATAGTTAGGCTAAACTTGAAGTGAAAGAATCAAACCTCTTTTGTTCTCCATGAAAGAGACATCAAACCTCAGTATGTGATATTCTTTTCTTCCTCACTCTGTAAACTGCTTTAATTGCACAAATCAGAATGTGTTCAGGTGTTGCATACTCACTTTGCTTCTGCAGGTGCCTACTGATACTTTGGAATAGATGTTCAAACCTACCATCCAAATAATGAAAACACTTGACAGTGTGCCACACCTATTTAAAATGTTTATACATACTTCATGATGAAAGAAACGTAATCCAAACTGAATCAACACTTAGGATGTAAACACCAGAAAAGAAAAGGATTTTTTTGAAAACAAATAACTAGAATCCTCCACTAGACTAGCCAAATGCCACCAACAGCATTCAATATTGTGCAATCTAAATTCCTAATATCAAGGACCCTAAGAACAGCAGTACATTATTTCTAAATGCATTTGGCATTTCTAGTACACGTTTTTTGGCCAGTGCATTTTGCCACTGAAATACTTCTGTATAACAAAATAGAGTGGGCAGACTGATTTTATATACCTTGTAAAGAGTTTACAAAGCCTTCATACCCAATTGCTTCATCATGCATTGCAGAAATACTTTGTGGCTACTTCTCTAGTCCACTGATTTGCCTCTTTGGAAAAGAATAAGGTTTTAAGAGAAGGTCCTTCTAGGGATAGAAAGCTTTTGCCACTTGTGTATGTGTGTTTATGTCACAAGTGCATGCTCTTGCAATTTTTTTCCCCTCAGAGGCCAGGCTAATCCTCAATACAGAGAATTTTTGTTGCATCACACTTCAGTTCAATACGCGTATGTTATTACTAAATACTGCTTTGCATAGTAACCTCAGCTCCACCACGGCAATTGGCCTAAATATCAACTTTCACATACAAGTACACAACATTTACCAAGGGAAAAATATTTAACATCTCTTATCTACTCTGTAACAGTAAAGCTAGGAACCCTCCTCCACTTCCCAGCATCCATGAATAAAAAGCAACAAACTAAACAGTATTATCTCCTGTTCCTTGCTGCACACTGGCAGGAACCTGTCTGCAAGCAACTTTCAACAGGAATGGACTCAAGAAGGCACTCAGTCATACCTGTATAACTAAATGTCAGCAACCTCAACGGGGACTGCATGTGGCTTTAAGGCAGTCATGACACAGATGCTCTTCTGGTCTAAGACAACTTTAATTTGGAGAGACCCATGTAGGACAGATGAAACGCTACAGGTTTGGGAAAGAGTGGCAGAAAAGCTTCCTGGAGGAAAAGGACCTGGGGACATTGGTCATGAGCCAGCTAGCTGAATATGAGCCATTAGTGTGCCGAGAAGGCCAATGGTATCCTGGCTTGTATCAGAAACAGCATGGCCAGCAGGACCAGCGAAGTGACTATGTCCCTGTACTCGGTACTGGTGAGGCCACATCTCAAATACTGTGTTCAGTTTTGGGCCCCTCACTACAAGGACACGGAGGTGCAGGAACATGTCCAGAGACAGGCAATAAAGCTGGTGAAGGGTCTTACAAAGTGTGGCTGAGGGAACTGGGAGTGTTTAATCCAGGGAAGGCTGAAGGGACATCTTCTTGCTCTCTGTAACTACTTGAAAGGAGGTTGTAAGGAGGTGGGTTTTGGTCTCTTCTCCCAAGTAACAAGACAAAAGGAAATGGACTGAAGTTGTGCCAGGGGAGGTTTAGATCAGATAAGAGGAAAAAATGTCTTCACAGAAAGTGTTATCAAGCATTCGAACAAGCTGCCCAGGGAAGTGGTGGAGTAACCATCCCTGGAGTTGAGATGTGTAGATGTGGCACTTAAAGACACAGTTTAGCAGTGGATGCAGCAGTACCGGGGTAATGGCAGGACTCGATCTTGATCCAAGGTAATGGATTCCACGAGAGTGCATGCTTCAACACTACCTCCTTACTCGGTGAGAAGAAGTCTTGCCATGTATCATGTTCCACTTGACACCAGGCACTGGAGCACCATGTGCATGAGTGAGACAGTGCAACAGATGTGTGATGTGGCTACCATGGCATGGGGTCATCACTGCCTTTTGTCCTCTGGAGATGCACTACAACTGACCACACCCCAGCTTGTGGCTATGCAGAGGTGTGTTAACTTACACTGAAATGAGAAATCACGTACTTAAACAGTCTGAACCACAGCTTATAGAACCAAAGTAATTTTAAATATATGAATGGTAGTTAAATAACACTCAAAAGTGTATATGTGGTAATAAAAGCATACTCAAAAGTAGGAATAAAAGAAATTGCAGCACAGAACTGGGTATGTTTAAATACCCATCCGTTTAACTACATTGAACACATTTCCTATTCTCTCAGTGGTATAAACTGACAGCTCCCCACATATCTTGCTGTTAAGCTGTGGCATTCAGCAACTGATAAGTCTTCACCCATGCTCAGTTCACACACTGAAAAAAGGAAAAAAGAAGAAAAAGGAAAAAAAAAAAAGTACTGCAACTACAAGCAGCCTTCCATTTCATCAAAGCAGCCACAAAGTGGATTGTCCATATCAAATGTTGGCAGGAAGCAGACATTACATCAACCTTGTAAAATACAACTATGAAATCAACAAAATAATTAAAGATGGATTACTGCCTTTGAAAAGAATTGTAAGTTTGTGAAATATTTCTTCAGAAAGAAATCTGGAAATGCATCTTCTGTCAATTACTGATCTACTCTGGCTTTTATTCCACATTTCTACAAAGAAACGTCAATAGGTCTGTTATCTTTTTAAAATATACGTTTAGCACCACACATCCACACAAACTGCCATATACAGCAATACTGTCTTCTCCACAGGCATCCTATAAATATAAATAAGAACTTCTACCCCACTTTTTTTTTTCTTTAGCAGCCTGAAACTGGCAGGAATATTATCACTTTCTTAGGCATTTGCAAATAGGCACAGTGGTGCTGGGCCAAAATATGCTGAGATCATAATATCCATTTATCTAAACTGCCAGCATGCAATGAATTCAGGTGGGATGCCTTCTATCCAAATTAGTTTACTACTTGAAAAGGACTTTTTACACAAATGCTGTCACAGAGGAAAACAGAAAACAAGAAGAAAACACAAACACTGTGTTTGATCTTATTTTTAAGTGCAGGAAAGAAGGATAACTATGCTAAAGATCAGAATGGAAAACAGGCTTCTTTGGAAATGAATTTCTGTCTTCACTGCTGATGGAGACATCTACATTACCTAGTAAGAATAGGTTGATACTAACTGTGTAGAGGTTTCTTCAGCTTTCCAGTACACTAGAAACATACAGTATTTTAATGACTAGTATTTCCATTTACTGACTAGAATTACCCAGTTTGTAGAAAAATAAAAATAAGTCAATGCTCCATTCAAGATGACTTTGCTAAATTATGTGGTACAGTTGATTCCTGGGTGTGCTCAGCAGAACATATGTATTAACATCACCAGCCAAAGTCTATCTCCTTATTTATGATACAATGCAGAAAGGAAAGAGAAAGTCTTCATTAAGAATAGCAGCACACAAAATCATCTCATCTTGATTGGAAAAAAACCCCAATTTTCCTTCTCAAATGGCTTTCACAGGAAATCTCAAAATACCTTCTGCATTTGAACTCCCTGATATTATATATCATTATCAAATAAGCAAGTTGGCTACAATTTTAGCTGGAACAGAATTTGCAAAACAGAATTTAACTTGGTGCTGTATTATACTTGGTAACGAAATTATCTCTTTTACAGAAGCAAGATAGATTTGGAATAATGTACTCATTAGCAACTTTAAATTATGGATTCCTGCAATAATGTCCTTATCCAAATAATTAACATGCACAGATTTTTTAATTTATTGTAAAAGAAAGTCTCAGAATAATTCAAAAGAACAAATTGGGTTTTTTGGCTACAGAACAAAGTTTTATCCCACAACCAAAGTACCAAGCTACATCTCTGATTCACAACTAGAATAACAATGAAAACAGACAACTGCCCTGTCGCACACACCCCACTCCCCTCAGCCCCTGGAGTAATATTAAACTTTTCATACATAATTATGTGATGAAGATTGCTAGAACAGAAGTCTAACAATTCCAGAAGTTAAGCTCTGGACATCCTTTCTGCTTCTTTTTAAACACATTTTTATTCACTGCAGCTATTTCAAGTTATCCTGAATTCAGTGAATAAAATCTGTATTTAAATACATTGAAACCAATAAAAATCTAAAACCAAGCCACCTAATATAGTGCCAAAATACAGCACAACTTATTTTCTGCTGTATAATGCAACACAAGCAACAAGGTAATTTTAAGACACACAGTCCAAATAAATTGGAAGAAAAAAAAAAGTATTTATACAGAGGAGGGGATACAGGAGGAGTTGACACTGGTCTCCTTCCCCAAAACAAAATAATTAAAAAATAGTAACCACTTTGCAACTTCCTCTTGATTGCCGTTTAAAAAGATGTTAAGTTGCACCAGCTGAAATGACTTATGATTTTATGAACAGAATTTTCTGTTGACTTACATTACCTTATTTTTCTGTCCCAGAAGTGAAGTTACCTACTTCAACGTCTCACCACAATACAAAGCATCACTCTAACAGAAACCTGGACCAGTATATATGAAATATAGTCCTATACTGGCTTTTTACTAGCAAGATTATCAATTTAATTCTTTGTTAAACTATTTAACAACAAAACACATCCACTTCTGAAAGAGTATTTGTGTATTGTAGTTCTCCTTTCTGCTATAAATCCAATTTGGATTAAAGATACGTCCCAAGTGGTGTTTTGCTGGAGGTAGCTTACAATGAATTAAACTACGCACTAAAAATCAAAATGGACTGAAATATTTGAAGATTTGAATTCTGTTGCTGGAATTTTTACATGAGAGAAGAAAATCAGTTTTAGAGATACCTTCAGATTTGGGGCTTATATATTTACAGCAATATAAAGATTAAAACAAGAACGGAAATGTCACCTTTCCGGCAAAATTTTTCCAACAACAAAATGGAGTTTTCCCTGTGCTGTTTATAATTTCAAGACATGATTCAGAAAGCATCAATTCCACCCAGCTTTTGCAAATCTGTTCATATTTGTTGAGTTTCTTACCGTTCCTTCTCCTAATTTACTGAATAATAACCTTAATTTGTTTATTTTTAGTGATTTTCTTTCCCCTCTTTTCTTTTTTTTTCAGATGTTGAAGTTAGAGGGGCTAAATCATCACTCCACTCTAAGATGACAGTAACTAAATAGGACATTACTGCATATGAAGCTTTTGCATCCTAAAATCTTCAGTGGAAACTGCTGTCTGGCTGATTACAGTTATCATTCAGAAAACAAATATTATCCTGTATTTTATCAGTCATACATATTCAGATCCCCTCCCACACACTTTAGAGAATGATTCTGATGTAGTCTATCCGTTTGCTTCCTTTTTTGAAATCACATGTGGTAGTAACCATGTAAGGGAATTCTACATAGACCGTTGCCGAGAAAGACAAGCGAAGACTTCTGGCTTCTATCTAGCCCATCCATTTTGAGGATAAAGCCTTTGGGGAGCTCAAACAGCAGCAGCATTTCATGTCTTCAACTGACTTTGCGATACCTCATCTTCTGCTCGGCATGTTCCCTTTGGTTTGATCATTCATTTTGCTTTAACTTCCATTTCTTTTTCTTTCTGTCCTCTTCTGGAAAATGTGATTGTTTGGGAAGGAGAGATTTTATCTACAGTTCATTCCATTATGTATTCACATAATGGAATAAACTGCTCATACTTTAAAAAAGCCACTGCAATAGCACAGGTTTGGCAATCCAGAATTCACAATGACGATACTGGATAATTTTCAGTGGGCTTTTTTTCCTGTCTCACACGAAATATCATTACTGCTGAAGTCAAAAGAAATTCTGGTATAGCTACCAGAAAATCACAACTGTTTTAGTTTGCTGTGCAAATAATTGAAATATTTGCTTGGAAAATTTGCCATGTGTTTAAAAAAAGACACCACCTCCCCCCAACGAAACAGAAAATTTTGCTTCAATGTAGGACATGTTAAACCACATGTTTAACCAAAGCCACAGAAAATTTGGAAACAACTAGATACACAACTTAGGTAGCACTCACAAAACCATAATGAAAGAAGATATTTGTCAACCCGTCAACCTGTTTAAAAATGTATAGACTAGCCCAGGAGTTTGGACACTTAGATGAGAGGTAAAGGCTGGGCAGAGACTAAGGGGATCATGTTATTTTTACCAGTGACTGAGTGTGCACTGTGCAGTTGCCTACCTCTCCAGTGAGCATGTTTATTGCTCTACTAGAGGTGATTCTGTGGTAGGCCTCCTCCAGCCTCTGTTCTTGAAGGTGCTCTCTCTTTAGATGAACAAGTAAATAAGCATGGCACGGGAAGAAGGCAAAAAGAGTGCATGCCTGAAGGCTACAGCAATCAGCATGGAAGAGACTCCATCTGGATGCAAATCTCTGGTTGTTTGGGGGTTTTTTGGCCTAACTTAGGGCACGGAACGGATCTTTTCCTGTGAACAGGCTGTAGGGTATAAAGAGGAATGACTTCATCACCACTTTGGTTTTGTGACTGGCACCAAATTGCACTTGCAAATCTCGTCTGAGAAACAACCAAAATTCTTTTGTCTAAGAAAAACTGAAGGCAGCCACATCCCAAGTTTTTTTTCTAACAAGGAGTGTTGACTAAAGGAATCTAGGTATAGTCTGACAGTGCATTTCTTTGGGCCATCAGCTTCTGGGGAAAAAAAAAAAATCACTATGATGTAAACTTCTTTACAGCCTAAAATATAAACACTGACATGGAAATATGGGGTATAATATACATTCAAATGAGAAAAAAACCCAAAGAATGACCTCTTTGCTACTGTATATTAACTGCACAAAAAGAAAGACATGTTATTAATTAAATTACTAAATGCTAAGCTTTTTGAAAAGTTAAATTGCACTGCATATGACTTTACTGTACCCCCTCTACTGGAAAACTATTAGAAAGCTTCACCTCAAAACCAAAAAAGAAAACGTACTAGGATTAAGCAACTGTAAATTAGGAATAAGTAGCTGCTGATCCTACTAAAACACTAATAGTGTACAAACCAAAAGCAAAGAATCTTTAATGTTCATGTAGAAACATATCTAAGTACAACCCTCATGAATTTCTTGACAGTTGAATGCTAGGGGTTACATTATTTTTAAAGCACATACTTACACATACATTGCTTAAAGAAAAATCTAAGTCCTATAATTTTCTATTTTCATGGCTTTTAAATAAGAAACTTAGGATTATAAATTTAAATACAGTAAGACTTCTTCATATTTCTATAAACAGAAAAATTCACACACCTCAAGGCATAAAAAATGGCCTTTTGTTGTTCAAACAATTTCTTTTGTATTTGTTCAACTCAAAGTCAGACTTCACTGTGAAGCTCTGATTTACAGCTGTCCAGCACTATAAACTCCTAAATAAATAAAGAGGCAAAACCAGAAGAGTGGGAATGCTGCCATTTGTTATTTACATGTCAGAAATACCCAAAAAACGATTAATGTAACTGAAGTGAAGTGAAAGGCAGAGCCTCCCTAGGATGCATGCTGGACCATTATGTAGCCAGTAGCATGTCCTGCACTGTAGAGTTTGTTGTGTCAGTTAGGAGAAACCAACACAGTTGGCTATAAAAGGAACAACTAGCAAAGCGAAGATGTAGCAGTAAGCTGGAACAGAAAGTTGCAAGGCAAGATGTGCGCCTTTTTTTTTTTTTCCCTTTTGAAGTAGGGTTAAACAAAGGGGTCAGGGAACCGTTGAGTTTCTCCACCCAATTGTTTAACTACTGTCAGTTATGACAATACTGGTGTATCTTGAGAGATAATTTTAAGATGAAGAAAAGCCAACTTGTGGATGAACTTTACTGCACAGAGAGCAGGAAGTTACAAAGATGTAAGCATGAAAGATAAGCAGGCAAAATGATGATGGAGGGAGGAAAAAACACAGGAGTGTGCCAACAGCTACCAGGTGCAGAAATAGTAAAAGCTTTGCACAGGAGAAGGATTTAAATGAAGCCATGCTCCTCTCTGTGTCTCCTGGTAGACTCCTTCAAAGTACATTGGGGATGTATGATCAAGAGAAAACTGTCTCTCCATCTGGCCCTGGGGAGGAGCTGCAAGACAGAATTGTCAAATACTACCTGGTAGTCAGTGACAGAAGTTGCCAAACTTGGGATATTTGGCTCTTGAGAGAGCTTTGTACATATTGACTTGAATTTTTGCCCTGTGCAGACTGGCTGCTTGCACACGCCCTCTCCTTCACCTTCCGCTTCATTCACTGCATATCTGGAAACATTTCCGCTCCTCCCTCTTCCTTCAACGTTACTTCTTCTATTCCCTTCTATTCCTCATGAAATGGCATGAGTTCTGGATAGAAATAAGCACATTTATTTGAGGAGAGAATGTCATCCCATGCACAACCAAGACATGAAACGTGCCATGGTGAGGCATAGGTAAGAAAGGGTGGAAGAGTTTAGGACAATACAAGTGAGAACAGAAGGTGGCTGCAACGCTTATACTGGAAGAGTACCTGAATTAATGCTTTGGAAATGCAGTGTGACAAAAGAGCCACGTCCAGAAACTACAATAACTAAAATTGAGACGTAAAGCAATAGGAACGATGTTTTACTGTGGAAAACGTTGGAAATCCTTACAGCAAGTGGGAATCAGGTTCTGAAACCAGTTCCCAAATTAAAACTGCAGAAGCCAAAAGGCCATCATTACCTGAAGGCAGATAGCAAAGGACATACTGCATAACCATAAGCATCTGATACATGCAGACTCTTCATAAGCTTATACTTAGATGAAGCAAGACCTACTGTCTATTGAGAGAGGTACCTTCAGAGAACAATTCAGAGGATTTTAGTTACTTCTTCCTTTAAGGAGCATACTTCACTCTGCTAATTACAGAACTGCAGGGGCAGCAGCTGGTTATGTGCCACATAATTCTTTAGAGTACAATCTAATTAGTTTGCTTAATTTCATTCACATAGGGTCTTAAGATTTCATAAGACCAATTAAGAATTCAGGAAGTTTTCTTCCTTCAAAATAAATGTGTATATCTTTAGGTCTTCACAGTTCCCTTATTTATCCATTCGTTTCTCTGACATCCATTTTCACTATATTTTTTTCTTTTTAAACCCAGTAGCTTCTCTGCTGAAACTACTTGAGACACATTAGGATGAAAAAAGTTCCAGGATTACGAAGAACTGGACAATTAGAGGAGCAATGCCAAGACTGTGACAAAAATATCTCTCTTTCCAGTTCCAATATACAGAACTATGAAACCTCTTACAGACCTAAAGCACGAGTTATATTTCAGAATAAATACAACAAATTTCTCAAATAATCACTGATAATAATCTGATTCCAGATATTTTAGGAGAGGTTATTTTAAAAGAAGTGCTTTGCCATGATTCTGCATTAAAAAAGGCAAAAAGAAAATCTCTGGTAAGACAGGATTAAAATGAAAAAATACACAGAAAATAATGAAATTAAATGACACAAGATTATCCTTCCCTCTTCACAAAAAAGCACGTGCACAGAATTTGTTTCTGAATCAATCTGTGGATACATCTTTAAAACATACAAAAGTATAACTTCAAGTAAAAAACCTGCAGAAGGCAAAATTGTGTCAGTAGTCCAGCCACTAGTTATATTATTGATTAGTAACAACTTAGCATTGAAGATAGTTAATTACAATATTTAGAGAATAAATGTTGGCCCTCAAGGTTTTCAAAATGCAGTTTAACTTGAGAATGCATATGAAAAGCATCCAATAAACTTTCCACCAAAGCTTAATGTTATTTACAATGCCTCTTAGCTTTTTGAATGTTTATTTTATCCTTGACTGACTGTGGAGAAGAACTCCTTAAATAGTAATTCATATTGCAAATAAGAACATCCAATTTCTAGAGTTTTTTAGTGGTCAACTATACAGTGGTCATGCTCTCAAGGAAGAGGTCATGAACAAGTTTGATTGCATCACTCTAGAACCTTTTAGGACCTTCTGGACAATCGGGGGTTTGTTGGTTTATTTGTTTCAGTTTTCCAAATAAAGGAGACTGAAATGTCTCTTGACATTTTGCTCAGGAGAGATCTTATCACTCTCTACAACTACCTGAGAGGAAGCTGTAGTAAGACAGGGGTCAGTCTGTTCTCCCTAGTAACAAGCAACAGAACAAAATGAAATGGTCTCAAGTTATGATAGTTGAGGTTCAGGTTGGATATGAGGAGGAATTTCTCTACGCAAACGGTCGTCAAGCATTGGAATGGGCTGCCCAGGGAGATGGTGGAGTCACTGTTCCTGGAAGTGTTTATGAGATAGTTGGATGTTGCACTAAGGGAAATGGTCTAGTGGTTGATAGGGCTGGGACAAAGGCTGGACTCGATCCTAAAGGTCTCTTCTAGCTGAAACAATTCTATGATATCAAGGTTTTGTGCCTTTTTCATAGAAAAGTAAGAGTTGGAAGGGACTTTTAGAGACCATCTAGTCCAACTCCCCTGCTCAAGCAGGTCCACCTAGATCACGTCACACAGGAACGTGTTTAGGTGAGCTTTGGAAACCTCCAGATAGGGGACTCCACACCCTCCCTGGGCAGCCTGTGCCAGGGCTCCCTCACCTGAACAGTAAAAGTTTTTCCTTATGTTTAAATGGAACTTTTTGCATTCCAGCTTCATCCCATTACTTCTTGTCACCAGATCCAACAGAAAAAAGTGATGCCCCAACCTCCTGACATCCACCATTTAGATATTTGTAAATATTAATAAGATCCCCCCTCAGTCTCCTCTTCTCTAGACTAAACAGCCCCAGTTCCCCCAGCCTTTCCTCGTAAGGAAGATGCTCAAGTCCTCTGATTATCTTGGTGGCCCTGCCCTGGACTCTCTCCAGAAGTTCTCTGTCCCTCTTGAGCTGAGGAGCCCAGAACTGGTCACAGGACTCCAAATGAGGCCTCATCAGGGCAGAGTAGAGGGGGAGCAGAATCTCCCTTGACCTTATGGACACACTCTTCTTGATGCATCCCAGGATGCCATTGGCCTTCTTGGTCACGAGGGCACATTGCTGGCTCATGGTTAGTTTACTATCAACCAGGACTCCCAGGTCTCTCTCCACAGAGCTGCTCTCCAGCAGGTCAATCCCCAGTCTGTACTGGTGCATGCAGTTGTTCCTCCCAAGATGCAGGAGGATTCCTGGGACCTCCTTCTTGCCCTTTTTGAAGACTGGAGTGACACTGGCCTTTCTCCAGTCCTCAGGCACCTCGCCTGTCCTCCATGAATGTTCAAAAATGATGGAGAGTGGCTTCACAACCACATCAGCCAGCTTTCTCAGCACTCTTTGATACATAACATCAGGTCCCATTGATTTATGAGCACTAAGTTTGACCAACAAGTTTTTAACCTTTTTCTCCTGCACCAAAGACAAGTGGACAAGTCCTCTGTTGTCCAGACCGTCCTACTATCCTTGCCGGACTGGGCTTCCCAAGGGCTGGCCTTGGCTGTAAAGACTGAAGCAAAGAAGGCATTCAGTACTTCAGCCTTCTCTGCATCCTCGGTCACCAGGGCCCCCTCTGTGTTCATCAGCAGACCCACATTCCCCCTCATCTTCCTTTTGCTGCTGATGTACCTGAAAAATCCCTTCTTGTTTTCCATTACTTTCTTGGGCAGGTTTAATTCTAGAAGGGCTCTAGTCTTCGTGGTTGTATCCTTGCATACTCTGGCAACGTTCTTGTACTCTTCCCAAGAAACCAGATCCTTTTTCCACCTCTCATAGATGGCTGCTTTCTGCTTGAGTTGTCCCAGCAGATATTTGCTCACCCATGGAGGCCTCCTGCCTCCTTTTCCTGCTTTCCTACATGTTGGGACACACTGATCCTGGGCTTGGAGGAAGTGGCGCTTGAAGATCGACCAGCTCTCTTGGGCACTTCTACCATCTATGATCCTATCCTATGAGATCCTCCAAGCAGGTCTTGGAAGAGGCCGAAGTCAGCTCACCTGAAATCCAGGGACATGGTCCTGCTTGGTGCCCTGCTTCTTCCACACAGGATCTTGAACTCTACCATCTCATGGTCAC
This sequence comes from Colius striatus, assembly GCF_028858725.1. Lineage (NCBI taxonomy): Eukaryota > Metazoa > Chordata > Aves > Coliiformes > Coliidae > Colius > Colius striatus. The sequence continues at coordinate 52,038,759 of NC_084759.1, forward strand.
TGAAGCCAAGGTTGCCACCAACCTTCACATGCCCAACCAAACCTTTTTTATTTGTCAGTACCAGGTACAGCAGCACACCTCTCTTCGTTGGTTCCTCGACCACACGTGACAGGAAGTTGTCATCAACAATCTCTAGGAACCTCCTTGACTGTGTGTGCTCGTCTGAGTGGCTTTGCCAGCAATCAGGGTGGTTGAAGTCCCCCATGAGGACCATGAGGATCACTGTGATTATGAGGCAGCTCTCAGCTGAAGGCCTCATCCCCTTCCTCCCACAGGTGGCCTGTAGCAAACTCCCACAAGAGCATCACCTACCTTATCCCTTAATTTTCACCTACAAACATTCAACCTGCCTGTCATCCCTGTTCAGGCAGAGCTCAAAGCACTCTAATTGCTCTCTCACATAGAGAGCAAACTTGCCTTGCTGGCCTGTCTTTCCTAAACAATACATAGCCCTCCATGGCTGTGCTGCAGTCATGTGAGCTGTCCCACCATATCTCTCAATGAGGTCAGGGTCCTGCATCCACATCCAGTTCCTCCTGCTTATTTCACAGGCTCCCTGCACTGGTGTACAGGCAACACAGGCGCTTTCCCTGGATGGATGCAAGAGGATCCTCCCTGATTTGATACTCCCTCAGCATGGTCAGCCTTCTGCATCTCCCCTTGGTGTGCAGCTGACGAACACTCATCATTGCATTCCTGCCCTGCCCCGTTTCCCTGTTAGACGGGATGGCTTGTTCTTTGCCATTTCACTCCTCACCTCCCAAGTCCTTCAGTTTAATAACTTCATAATCCAGTGCTTTTCAGGAAAACTGTCATATCACAGTTGGTATAGAAAATGATGGTCCTATAAAGGAAAACTCTCTACTACAGTATGTGGTCCATGTGGTGAGGTCTAGTCCACCTTCCAGAAGGTTCCTGATGTCAGTGGGGTACCACTCTCATACCTGCAGAAGTCTGTCCACAATAGACTTGGCATTATTAGAACCTAAATTAATTCAAGATATCAAAAATTACCTGAACTAGAAACCCAAATGAAAACTGAGAACAAAACCTGAGGTATGTTGTACAACAGTATCACTAATGTATTATCACTTCCATGGGTCCCATTCTTTCCTCCTCTGTGCATTCAGACATCCAAAAGACCATTGTGTTCAGAAAAGAGATTCTGGAAGAACTGAAAGGTTCTGACATCAGAGAATTTAAACTAGCTACGAATCCCATTGAGGAAGTATGACTCATCTCTGAGGTTTAAATTAGATTATCAACCAAGTGAAGCAGCACCGTAAAGCTACAATAGAAGATGAATGCCTACAGGAAAATATTTTTTGCCCCTAGTGGCAGATGCTTGAACTTTAAAGGATCTGAGGCTAAGCTCTTTGTCTAAGCCTTCCTGACAGTAAACAATTGACATTAATTTCTTTAGTTGGTCCAACTTCGCTCCATATGCCACATGGAAACAATATCTAAACCCTGCAAAAGAAAGTATATTGTCACTTCTAAACCAATTGAGGATCAAACAATTTACAGAAACCAAGACTTATTTTGCTGACAATTAACCTCTATCACCAAGACTTGAGATTCAATGAAATTTGACAATTGTGAAGAAAGAGGCTTTTGTATGAGTAAATCTGAAGCATTTGGTAGAATCAACAGAAAATAAGAAGACTGAATTAGATCGAAGTATCGGAACCTTTGAGGATAGTTCAGAATTCACTAATTAAAATAACTGTCTTCCTTGCCATTTCCTCTCCGAATTGCTTTGGTATTACAGCAGAAAGGCACACAGTAAGGGGCAAATTTGTCCAGGAAGCAAGCATTATACCTTTCCTCTTACACCAACAGCACACTTTGTCTATCCTGCTGGTCAAGCTCCATTATGAAGAACTACCATCCCTTTAAAGATTAAATGAAAGACAAGTACGAATAACTGCTTTACAACAAATCTCAGGTGTGGTAAGGGCCTTTCAAACCTTTTTCTTCCATGCTGAAAGCCATCATATTTACTTTTTAGTAGTTCAGATGCAACCCAAATTGATTTGCAAATTCTGTTCTGTTCTATTCTAGTGCTGGAGATCAGTAGCTGGGATAATATTCTTGATTCTTCTCCTCAAGGAGGTATCTGCAATATCTGTGCAACAGGCTGCCCAGAGGTGTTGTGGAGTCTCCTTCCTTGGTGGTCTTCAAGACCCACCTGGACATGTTCCTACGCAACCTGACCTAAGTGAACCTGCTTCTCTGCAGGGTGGTTGGACTGGATGATCTCTAAAGGTCCCTTCCAACCCTTACCATTCTATGATTCTATGATACTCTTCTGTTTTCCAAGAACCATAATATAAACTTGTTCTCCTTCGTTTAATTGAAAAATACATACGGCTTCTATTCAAATCACCTGCATGCCTACTTCAAAATTAATAAAAAGCAGTCAACAAGCATTTTATCATCTTGCATCTCATGAGAAGTACAAACAACAGAAACAGAGCACAAATTATTAACAAATTAAGCAGTGCTCACAGCAGTACATTTTAAGCCAAAAACATCTCACATCATTTCAGAAACTCAATATTTTGCATTTCACAAAATGTCTGCATCTCTAAAGCAAACATACCATTGCTTTATTGTGTGGCAAAGATGGCAAAACAATTAATGAAATCCTATTTTTCCACAGCAATGTTTCTATTTTTTAAGCAAACAAATACTTCTGGAAAGTATCAGATTGGACATTTCTATACTTGAACACTCAGCAGGTGAACAAAATCATCTGTATAAGCCCTCATAATCTTTGAGAAACACTTATTTCTGAACAATCACTTCTAAACACTGTTCCTTAAGCCTTCGGTAGTAGCTGAGAAACACTGATTATTAAATTGAGGTGCAGTAGAGTTTATTTTTTCTTATCACAATTTAAAAAAAAAATGTTGGGATTGTTTTTTCCATTTTTTTCTGTGAGGGATTTCTGGGGGTTTAAATATAAGGAGCATTTAGTGAATGGCTTTGAATTCAATATTAAACCATAACTTGTAGCTTAATTATGAAAAAAGATCATTGTCACTGCATATTTGGAATATTAAAACTTGTCAGCTTTATAAAAAGCTCAAGGCACTTTTTTCTATCAAATTTGGTTTTATTTTGAAAGCGCTCCTTAGATAAGATTTCTTAATATTAAAACAAGACTAGCATAACTAGTTTTCTGTTGAAAATATTGGAGAAGAATGTTCCCTCGATATTGTCAGTTCAAATAGAAAAAGAAGATGACACTTCTAAAGCTAAAATCATCTATATTTCACAATTCTGGTGCTTTCCATTTGCAGAAGTTTCCGCAAATATCTTTTGTCCTCAATGAGCATCAATTTTTTTTTTCTCCCAACACTAAGGGATCATTAGATGACAAAGGTAACTACTCCCAACACTTCCTTAAACCATTTTAGCTTTTTTTTTTGTTTTTGTCAGGAAATACCAGAAGTATTTTGGAAGGCTAACAGTAATTGTTTACTTTTGTCTGGTTGTTGAGACTGAGGGGAGAAAGAATTGTTCTAAGAGGAGACTCTGGAATAAAGAAAGGGAGAAAGGACAGAAGCATTATACTAACATCAGGCAAAGCATAGGGGGTTTATATACACATAAAAATATATTTTAAACATTTCTTAACATATGTCTATGTATACATTTATACACACACATATATATATATAATAGTTCTTTCCTTTCAATTTTGTGGTAAATTCAGAATATTGAAGATGTTAAGCCTTAAGCACACAAGCAGCTAGGTATATCTGAATCCCCACACGGCAGTAGGTAGGAAAGACAGCTCTTCAGCAAGATTTAGAGGAAAAGCCTAACATTGGTGCTCTCAGTAATGCCCTGGAAGAGCCCATCTATCCATCACGTATCTGGTAAACCTAGGCTAATGTTAACCTTTGTGAATACTATTATTTGCCTAGTCATCCCTAATTATACATACTCTTCAAACTGGAATCCTAAATCCAGTAATATCCTCTATTACTGGAAGGATGATCTTACCACAACAAATATGTCGTGTGTACTTCACACTTAACAATAACTTAACCAAGTAAGCACCATACGACAAATATGGTCTGAACAGGCATAGGAACCCCAGCACTTCAGAAATGAAGGTGCTTCACTAAGTTGCCTGTCACTAAAGATACATTCCCCTAAGATAAAGCAAACACAAGCAATAGACAGAAACAGTACTTCTGAAACTGTTCATTATCCCATGTAATGAGAAGATTGCTGCATATAAAACAGTTAACATTCTGAACTCAATCCCTCTAAGTGAAGGCAGACACTCACTACCTTCTCTCTAAAGATCAGCATGACAGATTATAAACATAAGCGTACTGCAAGAAGAGATGAATGAGATAGTGTAAAGTTCATTTACAGCTTTAAATGTTCATATTAAAAAGGAGAGAGAGGTAAAAAAATCTTAACACTGAGCAAATGTTCCTGGCATCTAATCACTTACTGTCCTGTGGGAGTTTCCTAGAAAGGATGGGCAGGAACAGTACTCCTGTATGAGAAATTACTGATGACTGCTTAAAAACTGATGTAGGAACTTTGTCTGAAAATTTAAACCAAGTTGTATCTATTTCAGTTTGTGAATGTTTGAATGGATGAACATGAAATTAGACTGAGAAATGAGCACATGAAGGGACAACAGAACATGTATTCCTGATGAAAGGAAACCTACCACAAAGCAGAGAGTTTTTTCTTGCCTACACATGAATTAGTAATATTCTGCATTGCATCATTTGTATGTTAAACAGACAATAACTCCATTGAGAAAAAACAGGTTTACCACACACAGAGAAACCTCATCACATCTGATAAAAAGAAGGAAGCCAAGAGTTAGGCCACCTATCCTCCATCCATTATACCTTCTAATTGCCAACAATAAGGTCCATGTTATAAATCTTCACCTTCTTTGTTTTCCATGCACCTTCAGATTACACCGCACTCTGTGCCCCAACACTAACACAGGCTAGTGAAGGTTTACGCTTGAAACAGGGCAGGACATACGCAGAATACAGTGGAAATGAATTGAGAGAGATGGAAGAGTATCATTCCCTGACATAGAAAGCAGAGGATAAATTAGGTACACAGTGAGTGTACGAAAACCATGAACTTACGAGTTAACCTTTAAACTTCCTTTGAGTTTTCAAATGTCATAAATCTTGCACAAGTAACACATGACAAAAGCTCAAGTTTGAGGAGTACTCATGACCTCCGTATCTTTTACTGGCAAATGAGGAAGGATGAGGGGATGCAACAACTAGAAGGCAAGCAGGTCTGCAGTCATTCGTCGGTCGTCTACAACAGTGAAAAATCCAATATGAAAACAAGACTGTCTCCTTAGCAGAGAATGTACTTCTCTGAAGCATAGGATTGAGAATTAATACTTTTGACACCTTTCTCCCATACACCAGTCAGCTTGCTTTGCATGCTGGCTCTGTGAATACAATTTCCTACCCAGCATTAGGTGAGTAATAGCTAAAGCAGCCTCAGCTTCTTGAGGTGCTTCAGAAATCTCTTCACTCCACCACTGCTCGTTAGGGACCACCACAACGAAATATTCTGCTTAAGCCAAAATCAAAAGCTATGGTAACAAAACATACAAATGAGAATCACCTAGGAATATGTTCATGAAGAGCCCAAATGTAAATGAACATTAAAACAAACCTCTATGGACTCAGCAATTTCCAGTTTCAAGCTACCTACGTCAAGGTTGGTATTGCCACAAGCAATAATCAATGCCCATTATATACTATTATTCTAATTACAGGACTATTGTCTAGTAACTAATAAAAAACATGTTCTTCATATGCCTGATGCTATTCTAAAACACTTGGCAAGCTCTTCCTTAAGATTGGTAGCTGTTGACATGCACAGTTTGTCATAATGTTGCCTCCTTCAAACATGACATTATTTTGCATAAAACATCAGAGATCAAAACCTGAAGGAGAGTCTGCATATTTATTTACCTGAATATATAACAAAAAGCCTCTGACAAAGCACCTACTGATTCTGACACCTGGCAGGGAAGGGGGTGGGGGGGGGGGGTGAAGAACACCTGTGGAAGATAAGGTGGAAACAAAAGCAAGTTATGTCTTGGACTACTTGCAAATAGCTTAGTAATTAATGCTATCAAGTCGGTACTTTTTTTAAACTGAAGAGTGTTTACAACATTATTGACACTAAAGTCCAGGTTGATTCAATACCTCCACTTGCCTAACTGTTGATTTCTAGCTTTTGTTTATCATTCTGGATTGCCAGAACAAGCAGATTCACACACAACATCCATTCTTTTCTACACAAAAAATTTAAATTTGGATGGACAAGTGCCTTTTGTTTCCAAACACTCTCCAAGATTACCACGGGCACAAACTAATCTTCACTTGTTGCATAATCTGCAAGATGCTGGCAATCTGGGGGAAAAAATAAGAAAAAACTACAAAAAAAGAAGACTAATTAATTCACCCAGATGCTGCAGTGCAGATTACCTGGAATCATTTGGGAGAAAGATTTCTGTGCAGTATATAGCACAACAGTGCTAATGAAATGAGTTTGTACTGTGATAATCATTTTATTCTAACTTACAAGCATTCAGATTCAAAAAAACAAAAAAACCCCAAAAAACCCCCACCAAAATGGACTGGTTTTTCTGCAAACACCACAGTCACATAACTGTGTCTGTAAAAGAGCAATGAAAAGCATAGTAACGAGCCCAAAAGAGCCAGGAACCTGATGTGTTGGGCTTTAACCTGGGATGGGGTAGCCCCATATTCAAGGCTCATTAAATCAGAGGGAGAAGACCTGCACTGTCTCCCCCTACATTCCACATCTGTGCTCTCAACACCTGGCTGTTCATTATCCCTGCTCTGCTCTTCCCCAAAGTAATTATTTTGGAAATGCTTCTGCCTCTTCCAAGGTGGAATAAAAGCAGGTATATAATAAATTTCTCCTCATTTCTCAAAAGTGCTTATTTCCCACCCAGAATAGGCATCCATCTATGATTCTGTGATCCATGAACAGCAGGAGATGAGGGTCTTATCCATGTGTCACCTCTCATCCCCACTATTCACAACAGCCAATCAAAGCATTCAGCAATTTTTAAGTAGATTAAAAATAGGAAAAATGTGTATTTTTAAAAGTTATTATCAAAACAAAACAAAGAACCATCCCTCCTCCATCCTTCAGATTATCTTGCTTATTTGCAGCTGCATTACCTCAGCTGGGCCCTCTTTTTAAGCTGTTTTTCCATCAATATTATTGGAGTCTCTCCCTCTGTTTTCAAGTGTCTCTGACCAAGATTTCTTTCCTCTTTGCCACAAATCTCATCAAAATAATCTGTCACCTATGTGAGACTAAAACATAAACCATGTTTTTACTTTCCCGCTACACTTGAGGGAAAGACACGTCTCTTAACAGCTTTTGTGCAGTCTCCTAAAGCAAACACTTTTAATTAGGCTTCTCTGGTTTGGTCAACTCGTCCACATCTCCCTTTTGCTCAGTTGAGGTGGGGAGAGAGCAGCTTTCTCTGTAGCTGCTGTAGCAAATGAAAAAACTAGACTTTGCAGTATCTGGGCAGGTCAGCATATGGTCAGAAATGAGTTTCGCAGCAGGCCGTTTTCCCCACCAGGGGATCCTAATGTGAAGAAGATAGAAAATCTCTGTGAAGGGACGTGAAATCTTGTGCCAGCAAAGCAGGAGACTGCACTTGGAAGTGGTTGTCAGTACAAGCTTCACGCTATTTCCCTATCAAATAATGTCCCGTCCGTTCCCACAAACAGCTTTTCCGTAAACCTTTTAATTTTATCTCCAGTATTAAGCGTAAATAGGGTGAGCAGTGACTCGGTGAACTGAAAATGTAATGGGCTTGTCTCATCAGCTAACAGCCAAGTTTCATTCAATTATTATTGCAGAGAAAAATAGGATAGAGTTGAATTGAGTTATGCTAATAGATAATAAACGTAAACACAACTCCAGCATATATTTACTAACTTTAAAGACTACTCCTATAGCAATCAACTTTATAAGGTTCCTGACAGAAATCATAATGGTAATAAAACACATGGAAGCGTAAGACTATTTAAACTCTCAACAAAAGGCATGATAATCCACTAACAGTAAATGAGCAACTCCCACAAAATATCATTTAATAATCACGCCCTGATAAGGTTTAAAGTACATATCCCCATTGTTATATGAAAAAACATTAAAGTTTTTTTTTTAAACACATGTAGCAACCTAACAGGTTTTAATTACCACACCTACTTCAGTGAGGAGCTGTTCCACTCAAACACCCAAACATAATATTTACAACGTTGTGCGGTTGTTAAGGATCTTGATGATTGATGGAACCTATTGTGTTGCCATCTTAATAGCAACAAATGCAAGTGATTACCAACACAGAAGAGAGAATCTGTGTTTTCATTTTAGAACAAAAGGCTGTCCTATAGGGACTTCTTTTTGACATAAACTAACAAACCTGCACACACGTGAATGTGTTTCAGAGCTTGGCATGGAGTGTCAAAAACAAAGCCTCTGCTGCTTTAAGGACTACATGTTGGGTTGTTTGGGTTTTATTAGCTTAAGAGAACATGAAAGCTGTCAAAAGACCCGGTGTAGTTTTTGACAATCCCACTGAATTCATCTTGACCACAAGGAAATATCTGAAAACTGCATCAGAAAGATAGCACAGATCTTGTTTCCGAAAAAAAAAAGGAAAGCAATTGAGTCATTGAGTGAAACAGGAATACAATACATTTCCTGGCATTGCTACTGAATATTTATATCAGTGATGAATGAGACTACAAACGAAATATTTTAACATGAAGCTTTGCCTTGTTAACTGCATGATATGCCAAAACACCACCTACTGTAAATCACAGGGTTTAAGACCAGTATTTCTTGTTTAAACATGCTACTTGTTCAGCAGAATCACTTGTGTGAACAAGCATACATTAATGTACACTAACTAGAGCAGTTTCACTATCCAACCGATAGAGTATAATTTAACAACCTCATTATCAGCATTGTAATTTTGAGACTGCTGAAATATCGTATTTGTTGCAAATACGATACAGTTTAAACAATTTAACAACATTGCCCATTTGACATTTCTGTCAGATAAAACGCAGACAGGCACTTGTGCATTGATGAACATGTTTCTAATCCTATAAAGAAACTTTCCCTGTCAAATTATAGGTGTTTCAACACTTGATTTATGAACACTATAATTAAAATCCTTATGTTTTAAAGAGAAACAAACTCTTCATTATAACAAGAGCTTTCTTTCACGTTTTTATCTTTTAGTAGTTAAGAGTTTGCTTTTATGTGCTGCTATTAGCTCTCAGTTCAGCATGTCATTTCTGGCTGCCAAAACAGGATATTTCTCTTCATAACCTGGTAAAATCTCAACATCTAGGTAAGCATCCAAAAAGATCAATGTTTATGTAATACTTCCACAAAGCATTTGTGGGGAAAAAAAAAAAAAATACATCTGCTCATTTAACAGGTAGAGGATAACCATCACACAATCCACTGCTTTCTCTTCCTAGGAAGGCTACAAATGCTGTAATGTCTGCCAAAGTGTTTCTCCTTTTTCTATGAACTGTCAGAACCAAGACTTTGAAAAGATACAATTTAAAAAGGAATTAAAAAAAAAAGAGAAAAAGAGCTAGATTTTCATATGCATTTCTGTAGCAGTTCTGGTTCAATTTGAATTTTAGACAGATCTCTGGAGGGGGAAGAGATTCCTATTTTATCTGAACAAATTCATGCATAACATTCATTCATTCTTGCAGCATCCATCAGCACAGGAGCAGCAGGTTTCGGTTTCCTAAACTCAATGCAATTCAAAATTACTCACAATCTCCACTAAAACTACCATTACTGAAAGTGATGCAGTTACACATTAGCATCCCTTCTCTAAACAAATCTCTGTTCCCAAATCTCAGAAGAGAACAATTTATTTAAAAGCTAAGCAAGTAATTTTGAATCAAATCCTGAAGCTTGTCAAAACCAGGGATTTCCTAAACTATCAAGAAGAAACTAATTTAAAAAGTGGGAACTCCCAATTCAAATCACTGCTGCTGAAGTCCTGGTCCTTTTTACTCAGCTTTCTACCAAATTTGTCTAAAATGTTAAAAACATATTGAAACAGAAATTTAAAAGTTTAATAGTCAAAGGAGGTCTCCTTGTTGGGACCAAAGCATCAGACTCTATAGAGTGACTTTTGTCCACTAATTACAAAGCCACCAAAGTTCCTGACCTCAGCACCACACTAAGCTGAAAAGCTTACGGTGTAAAAGATTAAGAGAAAATATTATACTTGCAGATAATGAGGACAACTGAACAGAACCACATTACTATTGCTCAGCGGAGAGGTTGAAATTCAACTCCTCAAATATCACCTCTAAAAACACAATGGATAATTTTTTTTATCCTTCTAGCAAGCTGTAGTACTGTCATACTGGAATAAAACAGATCATGCTGCCCTCTTGTGCTAGACATACACAGAAATCAACCCCTTTATTCCTGCGACACGCGAAGAGAAATATATAAAGCATTCCGTATGAAGTAGAAAACATACTCGTTTTCCTCCTTACAGATACCTTGACTTGCATGCAATTCCCTTATTGGGTATGGATAGAAGAGCAAAGGAAGTTTCAAGAGTCAGATTCCACACTCCAAAAAAAGAACAATTTCTGTCAACATACATAGACAAGTCAGATAAAGCCCAAAATATAACCACTTAATCTCTAACTTCCCATCAAGCTTTCACTGTAGCTGTTTGAGTGATGCTGGATATCTACTGATGAATTTGAACGTCAGTCATGAATATCATTCTTTCTGAATGCTGGATAACACAATAAGCTTTAGTCACTTAGGATTATCAGCTCAATAAGGCTAGGTTAAGTGCTTAAGAAAGAAAGAGACAGTCATTTTTCAGTAAGGTTCTTCAAAGCAAAACATACTTAAAGCAATAATGTCTAACTCTTTTTAGATCTAAGCCAAATTCAGAAAGGTGAAATCTGTGTACATATAAATATTTTGGGGTGGGAAGGGTGAAAGCAGAGAGGTCCTCGTATTCCTCTTCTGTCTCTGCTATGTAATACAGGTTCCAAAAATATATTCAAATTCTTATGTCGTCTGTGTAAGACACTCATAAGTATTCCCTTTACAAACTTCCCCTCTTTATATGTTGCTAATGCACTCTGTAAAGAGAGATCTTGGGTTCGTGCCTAAACTGATTCACAAAGCATAATTTTTAAAGAAATAAGTCATCTTATTTATTCACCACAACTGATTGGATCTACACCGTTGGGAGCTGACAGACATGTCATGATTCACCACATATTTCCATTTCCTAATGTCGACTCCCTGATGCTGCTCATTAGCCTGTTTCCCCAATATGAACTATCAAGAGCTTGGGATGTCTGTTTATTTAAGTTTCCTTCCTCGACTTTAGAACATGGATCACTATGTCTTCAAAATACTGGCCATGGCATTTTTTAATTGCTTATTATTTCTGGATAAACAAACCAGCAAAAGTCAGTTTCAGCAATTGACTCTGCTCAGGTCTTAAGAGATCACACACAAAAACTAAGAACACTGGCTGCTTAAATGACAGATCTGACACTGCAGTATCATGCGATATGATAACTGTTTGGCTTGGCTATTACAACCAGAACCCTAGAAAAGGGAGCCTTTAATAATTTCAGGGTTTTTTTTTCTTTAGTATATCTTTCACAGTAAGGCATAATTTTTAAAAAAGGGAAAAAAAGAAAAAAAAAAAAGACTTCTATTTAAGCAAATCTCACTCCAGTGCAAAAAAACAGCATTTGAAATTCTAAGAGACAAACACATAGCAAAAAAACCCATATAAATCAGACAATGAAACACAGATGTTAAAAAAAGAACTTCAAAACTGTTATATGCTGCAGGTATAAACAAGAGCATCATCTCACATGTCATCTTTCTCCTTTGCTGTTTTCATTTTTCAAGATGTATAGATCAGAACAGCAGAACCTTTGTGTGCCACCATGACCAAAAGAAAGATGGAAAGAAATATATGCACACAGAAGTTAATATTCTATTGTAAAATATATGCTGATAAATAGAAACACACGTTTAAGTCACAATGGTGTGTAAATACTAGCAATGGACAGGTTTTATGAATGTCACTTTCATAAAGCACTGCTAATTGGAGCTCCACAGTATGTTACAAAGCAAAGTGTTATTTATTACTCTACACGCTTCCTGATGTTTACTCTATAGTGCTTAGTTTGTTATGATGAGCCAGGTTTATGAGCGTTCTTACAAGATGATTATGTATTCTCTCAAAAATACAGTTACTGCATATGCAGAGAGAGAGGGAGAGACAAGAGGAAGATCCTTGCCTGTCTGACAACAAACTATCAGTACCACAATTTCTTCTGATTTATATGCCTTCATTAGCTCTTTCCACCAACCTGCTCCCTGAAGTTATGGCACAATCCTTTGTGGTGGCCTCGAATCTACACCACCTGACTCAAAACACAGGTATACCATATAAAACAGCCCCAAATCTCTGCAGGTTTAGAATTTTTTGTTTAAAGGGGAAATTCTACGTTTCATTCATCCCATTATGGACATGAACCTTTCCCCCATGAGTATTTTCTCCTGAAAATATTACTAATTTCTCTGTACCAATAAAGCCATCTCTGTACACCCTTACAATCATTAAATAGCTTCTGTAACTATGAGAAAAACCCTACGTTCCTTTCCCTCATGAGAGAAAATGTCATCAGATTTCCGTTTCTCACGTAAGACTCTCCAGTAAATCGGTACCAGCCCACTTCCTCACTCTGCTCCAGCTTTGTTTCTTTTGAAGAACGTAAGGATCTGGATTACAGTTTTAAATTGCATGCTTTATGCATTCTGGATGGATAGTAAGATACAAAATTGTGAGTTACCACACATGCTTAAAATTATTTTTTTAAAGGGCAAATAATTGTTGAGGTTAAGCTTTCACAGAAAAGCACAAGAAAGGCATCCTCACAAAATGCATGTGTATACATTCAGCATATGGAAGACATCTCAAACAATCAGAAGAGCAATGCATCTAGTAGGTCAGTGTACAACACCAAAGCCAAAGGTAATTCAATTCTCTGTAGATTGCATTTGGAGAGAGTAAGATCAACTATCCATAAGCAGTTAACATTGACTTTAAATTTAAAAAGATCATATTGTCAAATCTACAGATTTTAAGTAAAAGCAGCAAATAAACTCACAAATGTGGAGAAAATACTACAAACCCATAATTGCCCATAAATAGTACAGTTAATATAATTAATGAAGTACACTAAATGTTAAGGAGTTTTTTTACTTTTAAACTTACCTATAGGATTTCTGTCAAAAAACAAGACAGGTGCTGTCAAAATGGACTGAAACATTTTGTTGTGCAAATTCTGACCAGAATTAACAAGAACTTGAAACACCAGTAGACTCCTTATTATGCCAAACAGTATTGTGGCCACTGTCAAACCTGAAATTAAAAAACCATGGACAGAGCATGTATACAGACACAGATCTTTCAGAGAGAAAATAATTTAAAAATAAAGATGAACTAAGCCCAGATTTTGTTGATCTCTGTATACAGTAAGAGTCCAAATGTAAGCCTAGGGACTCAGATTGAGTGCAGAACATATCTTATATTTGTCACTAGCTTCAGCTACCACCATATCATCAGTTTAAACAATTTCTTTTCCTGTTTAAAAGAACTAGTACTTTTTTGAAATGTAGGAAATGTCTGTTAACCCATGAAATAAATCTGTATTAAACCCTTCTGCATAACAGCTCTGCTAAGAAATTCATTTCACAGTGCCATGTATAATTGTGGCTTGCAGAGGTCACTGTGAAGATTCAACATTTGCCAGCAGGTATTAACCAAGTAATATATACATGGCTATTTAGAGACAACCTTGAGTTATTCTCAATCAGCCCAAACTACTCATGCCATTCTTCCCCTTGTAAACCACATCAAATCATTTAAATTATGTGTATTTCTTTAACATAGTATAAGATGCATCCCTTATGCCACAGGAAAAAGAGCCCTTCTAGGGAATTGGTCTGCAGACTATTTGTCTTTCTTCTGGGCACACCTCTGCTTACAAGACAGGGCGCTACAGGGCAAAAGATGGAAACAAAAAGGAAGAGATTGCTTCTGCTAGGTTTAATCTCCAACGTGGCTGCCCGAATTCCCAGTCAATGAAGGAACATAGTGAAGGTGTTAACCTTACTTTGGCAGTGCTTCCATGCTCCAAGGTGATCTGCTCCAGAAACTAAGTGTAGTCACCACAAGCCCAGATATTCAGGCCTTGAGGACATCCTTAAGTTAGACTCTAATATTGCCTATTCTAAAGACAGTTTAAAACTGGATGAAATTCAGGTACAGTTATAGTAACAGTGGGAAAGAGTGAAGCTTTAAATTATGTGATGTGGTTAAGTCAATCAGTTATTCCATCCTGCTTACTGCCACATCCCCCCCACTTAAAGATGCAGCAAAAGGCATCACTACTTAATTTACCTGCTTGCAGTTCATTGCCCACGTTCTGTGCAGTGCTGTTGTTAAGAAAAATATGCACAGGGCTGCGACAACAGCTTGTTTGCCTTGTCCCAACTGCTGTACCTCAGGCTAAGTAAAAAGCAACCTGATTTTTCCAACTGCATGTACCCAAACAAGAAAGCTGGGTCATGCAAAAAGGGGGCAGAGAGGTATTAAGCAGAAGGCTGTGGCAAAGCCTGTGCCTAACAACATTCTGTGGGAGCGATGGGAGGAGAGGAAGCAGGCAAGTCCTGCAACGCCAACACTTCGATATAACTTCTCTCAGGCTTGGAAGCCACTGGAAACTGCTGGCATAACCCTCATGGAACAAGTCACCTGAAAAGATCTAATGGCTGGAGAGAAGGGAGAGGAACAAGATGTTCCTTCAAGTTCTACATCCAATCTGTCTCACACCAAAGGTTTTTGTTTTGCCCATTTACAAGTTTACCATCTCAGTATAAGAGAGACAAGGGGTCTTTGCAGACTCACTTTATAGAAAAGGTGTGATAGTTCTGGATAACGGGGTTTCCCATTAGTAGAAAATTTTACTCTTCTAAATCTTTGTCTCATAGAAACAACAAGGTCTAGCAAGGAATTACCATTGTGAGGGTTTTTTTTCTTTTTCTAAACATCAAGAAACAGAAATTTAAACATTAAATTATTTCATACAGTTTTAGAGGTTTCAGAGAAAGTTAAGTTTGTTCAGATAAGTCAACTTTGTCAGTTCAACTATTGCAAATATCTTACTAAGCCATCTGAACATTTCAACATAAAGGTAGCTTTTGCTGTTCTTCTACTTAGAACAAAATTTGCCTTTGAGGATAAAATTTTCCATACCATGGTTTAGCTTATATGGTCAGAGAAAGCCAAGTTTGCCACACTTAATCATACTGTGCAGCCCACTGGAACAGCTCATGAAATAAGACATTACACAGAGAAAATAAGAGCCAAGTTTATCTGGCTCCTAAACTGTTGTTTCCCAGACCAAATACAATGCTTTCTGTCAAACATTTAGATCACATGGATTAAAAAAAAAAAACAAATCCAAACAAAATCATTCTGCACCTCTCCTCTTACCCATGAGAGATGCTTCTGGATACATTCAATGCATATTCTTCTGCTATTCCAACTGTTTTCTCAGACCTATCATTTACATCTCCACCAAGAAATTGTGATGCCATACAAAACTGGACATCACTAAAAGTGCTAAATTGCACAGTCTGAGAGCACATTTCTACATACAATTTTTCTATGCCAATCTTTACTACATTTCAGTGCATATTTCAAGATGTTTGGATGTCTGAATAAAAGGATCAATGACCTCTTCTGGATATTGAAAAGCATATGGATACTTAGTGAAATGTTTTTAAACATCCTGCTTTGCATAGCCATCTGGGATGCTTTTGAAAAACTAGTCCTTTTGCTGTGGCACTTACAAAGGAATGAAGCTATGCCAAGTTTCAGAAGAGTGTAGAATGAAGATTCATTTCTAAACCTTCTTGCCGATTCATATAATGACTTAAAGACTTAGTTCAATGATCTAGTAGTATAGACAATAACCACAACCTACGGTGACTGACTTTTTTTGAATACTCAATTCCTTGTTTACTTTCCAAAATCCAGGCAAAGCAAAATAGGAGTCTGCATTCAACCTATTACTTCTCTTAGATTTTTTGGTTTTTTACTTTATTTATTCCAATTAATTTAGTCAGAAAGTAAGACTCAGGCTCCTAATCTGCTAAGACATTACTCAGCTACTGCTAGAAATCACATTTGCCATTACTTTGCATCTCTCAAAACAGTTTATTATGACAGGTCGGGCAGTAAACAGCTCTCTAGACACAGACATGTGCACGTAAATTTACCTGCGTAAATTCCCAAATAAAAGTTAAGGTCTAAATGTTCAGTCTCATTCCCTCCATTATTCCCATTTGTTGTGACATTCAACTTTTCTTGATGATTTGCCCTGTGGAAATACATACAGAAGACAATAATCATCAAATCACATTCTGCGAATATTCATGAGGACGTTGAACTGTTTCTACATTCAACTCTGTTGAAATCTTCAGCTCAAAAAATCCCAGGTACTGATGTTGTCACGTATCACACCATGAGTAGTATCAACCAGAGGCTACACTGCAAAATAAAAGTTTAATTTTTCTTTCCCACATACAAAATGGATGGATAACAGGAAGAGATCAAGCATATTCTTAAGTTTCCTGCAACAGGTTTCCACCACCACCTATACAACACTGATTTCTATTAGACAAACAGTACTTGACTAAAAAGGCACAGGTGACTGACCAGTTAATATTATCAACTTACCAGTAAGAAAGCCACCAGTCCTGGAGCACGTATGCCACCTTGAGTAAAAGAGGCAAATACAAGAATCATCTTACAAAATGAAAAAAAAAAAATTAGAAAATTAGATTTCCTTGCTATTCTTTCATGTTCTGTGGGAAAACATCACATATTCGGGAAAGCTTGCCATCCAGTCTTTCAAGACCAGTAGCAATTTGCAAAGCATATTAGAGGGTGCATTAGATCCCTCTACAAAGAAAGAAGTTACCTTAAATTACCTTACATGATAGCAAAGTAAAGCAAAGCAACACACTCAAGCAAACAAGATATAGTACCTCTTCCTAGTGTATGTTAATTGCACATTAAGGAATTCATTTTTTCAGTTCCTAAATTTGTAACTACAGATATTCTAAAATGCTTTTTGATTAACAAACTTTCTGATGTTACCAGTCCAGAAGTTTGTGTTTACAGGAGATAATTACCAGAAACAGGGTTGAAGAAGGATGAGAGAAGAGAGGGAGGGAAAGTCTCCTACTGACACCTTCTGTGACGAGAGGCGACTACAAACTTGTAACAGGGTTATTTATCTGAAAATACACCTCTGTTCACATTAATTTAAAGTTCTGGGCAATCTACTACAGAGATTTCATCTTGCTCAGCTTTCTTTATGATTCAGTGACTCTATGACAAAACTCAAGGACAAGCAAAAAGGAAGTAATGTGTCTAAACATATAGACTATTTTTTGAAGCCATGACTAATTATCTCCATGAAATGAATTTACTCGTCAGGAAACAGAAAAAGGCAGTAAGCTATCTTCATTCAGCTTCCTCAGCTCACCATGTCTTTCAGTAAGTTTCAAAATCACTTTTCTTGTTTAAATATTTTCTTACTTACCTGCTACAGTCTGCATCACAGAATCCTAAGGGTTGGAACGGACCTTGAAAGATCATCTAGTCCAACACTCTGTCAGAGCAGGAGTAGGTCACACAGGACCTCATCCAGGCAGGTTTTGAATATCTCCAGAGAAGGAGACTCACCTATACTCTTCCTCATTTTCTTATTCTGCTAAACAGTGACCTTCCTTCTAGCCCTTCTCACAAGCTGTACTTAACAGCAGACAAGGTTTTCTTTTAACACTGTCAAACTCTGTCCTCCCATAGTCAGTAAATCTCTCTATCCTCCTTAACTTGAAACATGACTGTTCAGGTTTGTTAAACACTACTTTATGAACCTTATGATCTTGTTCTCTATCTCCAAAAACTAAACTGGCTTACAATGCCTGTGCTATGTTGCCAGGAAATTCTTACATTGAAATATTTACACTGTTGAAAGAAGGATCACTGCAAGATCTCTCAATGCTGTATCAAATCTCTGGGCTGATTTATAATATATGCACTACGTTAAAAAGAAAAAAAAAAGGAAAAAAAGAAAAAAGGCAAACCCAAAATACATTAAATATTACTTGTGGCTCCTGACAACTTACCTGTGCCAAAATATTGAATACTATAAGTATAAAAATCACAAAGTAGTTTGCTCCTGCAGTGAAATATTTTCTATAAACCTTGAATTTTATTTTTCCCTCAGAGCGACTCTCCTCTGGCACAGCAGCCAGTGCATTTTCAGGCTGAAAAATAAACAGAATAAAAACCATCAACCTTCCAGTTACAGATTTAGATTAAGCTACTTGAAAATTATGGTTCAGAATTTCAAACAACTAAATAAGGAGATAAAGTGATTACACATAGAAAAAATTTCAATATCGGACCCATAGCTTTGACAGAAATATTTGTCTCAGTGCTGAAAAACCTAATCTGCAAAATGACACCACAAGTATTTTATTTTGCACTGCATCCTAGAATGTAACATGACTTCATTTACAGCTAGAAATATTTACTCTAACTGACCATGAAAAAAGGTTTTCGTTTTCTTACATACTACCTTCAATCATAACAGCTCTGGAAACTAAGGCCTCCTTGGGAAAGATTCTGTTTTCAGATTGCAAGTGCATGTAATTTTTCCTTTTCAGAAATATATTTCAGGTAAATACTTTCCTGTAAGTGTGCACCAAAAACAATCAACATATGCTCAGAGTAACACATTACCCCCAATGTTATAATCACTACCTTGTAAGTACCAACAAAACATCTGTTGATGGGAAAAACAAGTACAATGACAAATGAGAAATCATACTAAGCAAACAATGGATGAGGGACACTTTTTTTTACTGTATACGTGATAAAAAAATTAGTGGCAGTAGACACATACACTTGATTTTCTCATCAGCAGATGTGGCTGTACAAGAGCAGTGCAATCAACAGACCTGCTTCAGATGTAAAGGAGAAATGCCACATACTCACTCATGAAAGAATAGAAGCCTACCTTAGCTTTTTGTTTCTCCAGCTCCTTCCCATCCCCATCCAACAGCTCTAATGCTACTAAAAAATTTGCCACACCTTTGTGGATTTAATAATGGAGTGACCATTGAGACATTAATAATATCAGTTAAGTGTACTGCTTTTGGGCATAAAACTATTCCTCCAAAAAGATATTAAAAGGTCTATAGCATTCTTTTTTTTAAATCTCACTGCTTTTCATTATTAAAAAAAACCCCAACAATATATACCTATAGCACAAATGTAACAGTCATCAGGGACACACAGGGATTGCTTATTCCATTTGTTGCATGGATGCAGTGCTAGCACAAGTCTAGTAGAGTTACAGAGCTCTTGAGCTGTTTTAATGTGAATGGAAACACCAGCAGAAGGCCTCCTGTGGTATAGAAACCTCACAGCTGCTGTTGCACTCTGCAAACCTAGAGATAACAAGGCACCTGGAAGCAAAGCTGACACCATACAAAGTATTCTGTTTTCACCAACAGAAGGGCTGGAGAGAGCAAAGTAATTGTGTCCCAAGGTTACTCCCTTGGGGCCAGCTCAAGATCATGTGGCTATGTTAACACCAGCAATGCAAGCCTTATATAAAGCCAGTGATTCTGCATGCACTTCCCAGAGCTCAGGATTTCAGGGAAAAGCATTAACTGAGTTCAGCACTGCACAAACACACCAAATCCACCCAATATGGTGGTATTGTCCCTTTGGACAGAGTGAAGGAAGGACAGCAAACTGTCTTTGGCCACCTATAGGAACGCTTCCCTCATCTAGCAGAGCTGACGCAGAACCTGAAACACTCTGCTGGGTTTGAACAGAGCAGTGCAAAGCTGTGGGATGCCTGCCCTCTGGAGCCCAAGTGGCAGGACTGCCAGCCAAGCACAGCACCAGGCAGAGTCACGGTGGGCAAACTCTCACCTGCTCATGCAATCCAGTAATCCCTGAAATTCAAATGCAGCAGGGAAAGCCCTCATCGAAATTTAATATAAAAACCAGCCAGACAAGAATTGACACATCTATCCTTTGAGCACTCACAGGTGGTTGTTCCACTGCTCCATCTTTCTGTGAGTGGACAGAAGAATCCTGGGACCAGACAGAGGACTCTGAGAAGGTTCGGCTCCGCGCAGACTTCAAGTTGGGGGTTCCTGGAACTGATGACTGTTCTACCTCCTCATCTTTTTTCAAAAGGGAAGCAAAGTCGATGCCAGATCTCAGGAACTCTGAATAGGTACCTTTCCCCACCATTTTACCCTACAATTAATATAAGCTTTGATTATCTTCATTATACACTTTCTGTAAAGGACAATTTCTCCTATCTATCCTCGCTGCCTCTGAGGCTCTGCAGTTGCTGAACATTCATCCAACTGCACTAACCAAGATATCAGTTCCTCATTTAGAAGAGCAGAAACAAACTTTTCACCCTCTAATCAGTCTCTTTCTGGCAGCTAAACAGGCCAAGGAGCATATGAACAGGATGATAAAAGTCTCAGTTACAGCCAGGTAAGAATTATTTCCTTGGAGAAGCTGCGGGATGTGGCATACAACTTTAGGACAAGTTGTTGAACTACATATATAACCATCAGTCTTTTATATTACTCCAGGCTAGGGGTAAACAACAGCAGCTTAATTTTCTGTTTGTCACAGAGCTCTACAAGGAACAACACAGATCACTTGCGTATTTCTTACAGTTTTATCACAAACTCATTTCTAGAAAAACACTGTAACTTTTAAAGAGATCTGAACAGAGTTGCAACTTTGCAATGCATCAAAAGTAATTTCACACACTTCACTCCCATATCTTAAAAAAAACACCAAAAAAATCCCCACTAAAAAAACCCTTCAAAACATATGATCACATTTCCCCTCTACCCATGAATATCTAGTACAACAAAGTTAGTAAGGAACCAGCTTTGCTCAAAGTCTGCTCATTTGCCAAGCTACTTGTGACCATTTCTCAGCCTGGTTACAATAATCAACATAGTCATTAATTCACACAGGAGTTTAAGAAACAAGAATAAAAGCAAAGCATTAACATAGTCTAAAAATAAATGTCACAGTATATTATACATCTGTAAGATAAAAATCAGTATGTAAGATTACATATGGGCATGATAAAATACAGAAAGAGATTTTTCAGGGAAAGTATTCCAAGAAAAATCAACTTATTCATAATTATAAATCTTTTAAAGCACATATGGTCATTAGTAGACAGAAAATATATTTACAAACTAAAAATAAAAATTTGTAACTGTTTTTCCCATGATTACATTAAAAGGAATTATCAGAATGTATGTGAGATATGAAAGTACAGACAACAAAATCCCTTACATCTTTTAAAATCAGAATCTGATTTGCAGCACGGAGATATTGCAGCTGATGAGTGACCAAAACAGAGATCTTCTGATGTAAGGCCTGACAAATACATCTGCAAAAAGACGTCAAAGTTAATTAAAAAATGAAATGTCCTAAAACATTTTGATTATTTGGCAGGGGGTTTGGACTAGATCTCTAAAAGGTCCCTTCCAACTCCTACCATTCTATGGATTCTATGATTTCTGGAAAACATCTCCTATTCAATTGTAGTGCCTAAAACTTAAAAAAAAAAATCCTGTGCTTATTAGATTTACAAAAAAAATACACTTAACAAACATGTTCTTTACTTAGATTTCTAAATCTTCAAGATAAGGAAAAGAAATTTCTTATTTCTGGTCTGAGGTGAAAGAGAATGAAGTATTTTAAGGGCATTTCATTAAAATTGTCTTAATCTTCCTACAAACAAATGTGCATGTCAAAAGCTGAGTTGCAAAGAGGATATTTAACAAAAATTAAACTAACAAAAAGAGAAAACAATGTGGATAATTATGGAAAAATACAGCTAATAAAAGTAAACTCCTTGAGATGGCTTTCAGAGTAGCTGAACAGTGAGTCACAGAGTTCTGGAGAAGTAAACAGTACTGCTAATTTGAACTACATCCATATATGTATTGAGGTAGAGCAGCAAAATTCTCTTATGATCTCTGACCATGGAAACAGGGCTTACCTTCCTCTCTAATACCTTACTTGCTTACCCTAGAGGCTCCCCCAGAAGTTTGGGATTTGGAGAGAATTAAGGTACTGGGCATACCACAACTAGTTGGCAAGTACAGTTCAATCCCACAGAGTTTTAGCACAAAGGATATTTGTTATCTTTTTGGCAGAACCTTGAAAGGCCACCCGAGTCATAAAAAACCCAAACACAAAAAACACAGGAGTGGAGCAATGGTTTACAAGTGCAGAGGTCTGCAAGCATGCTCTTCATGTACAACAGGGACAGCACAGACACAACTGAGGTCCAATACTACCAACAATCCTTGCCTTCATCCTCACATCCTGTGAGGATGGGCAGACAAACCCTTCAAGAGGATGTCCCTTTCTCAACTATTCACTGTCTTAGAAAACAAAGAAAACTGATATTGCCTACAATCCAGTGAGGGTGTAGACACAAGCATTTTCCATTTGGATCAGGACTGCTTTTTTGAAGATCATCTCCTAGTTGTCTCAGCTGAATCTGCTGTTGCTCATACTGTTGAGTTGTATTAGTGACCATAAATTGAACCTCTAGATAAAAGCAAGTCGGAAGACACATTTTGGTAGCATTCCTCATCAGTATTCAGTTGATGAGGAATGAAGCTTAAAGGGCCAGGCTGCTGGCTGCTCAAACCAGAACCTTCTGAGCTGCATGGGGACCTTGGCATCACACATTTTTCTCCACAGATCTGTTGCCATTGGCTCATTTTTGCTAATGTGCCAACTCCTCTAGGCTAACATCACACAGGACGATGGCACTCACCACAACAGTAATGCAAACACCCCTCACCCTGCCATTCTCTCTCCCTATTCTCCAAAGACACAAGCAAAACCACAGCAATCCAATAGTACAAATTCAATGTGGAAATGCAATCAAACAGTAAGAGAAGTAAGGCAGAAAAAGAACAGAAGCTTAACAGCATATTATTTACTGTGTTTCATACATTCATGCTGTATATCCAATTAACTCCATACACAGCTTTTAACATCTATTTTATCATTCCTACAAAAACTGTAGAATACTATAAAATGGTTAATACAAGTCAGCATAATTGCACGCAGAAAGTATATGATAGTGTTCTAAACAAACTGCAGTAAAATCAAAAGCAACACTCTTCTCAAGAAAGTTATATACTTGCTACGTAGCATCCAAGAAGCAACTATAAACTCATGATGTCATTCTTGCGTGGCCAAGATAAACAATTAATCAAGGTATTTGCAGCAGCATAACTATTTGAGCAAATGCAACTATTTATACACCAAACTTCTCTTGGGACCATTGTTCTGGTATGGTTACTGTCCACCCTCTAAGCAGCCATTGAAACAAGGCACATGGCAACTAGAGCACTAGTTGAAGACAATAAAGAAAGTATAATCTTCAAGAAAACCTATCCAGAGAACTGGACAAAGATCAGAGACGCTACAGGATATTTACCTGCCTAGCAAGAATGCTGCCAAAAGAGAATATATATGGTATTCACCCTGAAGATATCTAGCTTCCCCTTGCATAGTCCTTCAGCCTACATAACACTTTAATAATTGAATTTTCTGTGTGCCGATGTATACCCAACAGCTTACCGAGACAGACTCGGCAGTAGGAAACCCAGCGGCAGAAAACCTTAAAGTGCAGTGGGTTCACCATGGCTCAAGTTTGCATTTGGAGGGGGAAAAAAGGGGAAGGAAAAAAAAAGAAAAAAGAAAAAAAAAAAGGGTTATCACAGCATCAGAGCAAACCAATTAGAACTGTCAGAGCTGTCAGCACAGCATCCTGCATGACCGTGATCTCAGGAGAGAAGGCAAAAATGACCTCTGTGGAAACATAAATTTCCACTGATGTGATGTATCAGGTCACTCAATTGAGAATTTCTAAAAAATACAACAACTCTCGATTTGATGTTTATCTGGGTGGAAAGAAGCTAGCTGAATAGTTTGTTGATAACAGGCTGAGTAGAAAAATTGTTGTCACAATTCACTGGCACGAGCTCAGGAAGGAAAAAAAAAAAATCGCAACAAAAAGCATACACTTAGATCTCTTACTGACTCAAACAACCCAGTGCTCAGACAGCTCACTAGAAAATTTTGCCATTTAAAATACTGTACCCTCATGAAGCACAGAAGTTGCAAAACTGGTAAAATACTAAGTCTATACATAAGGTCTGTTTCAAAACATCAAACTACTTGAGCTTTTTGTTTGAAACCTTTTTTCTTGCTGCTTTTTTTTCCCCCAGCAGTCTTGCTCCTGTTTGACAACATCCATTCTGCAGTTTACAGTAAAAATTAAGTTTGTACAGTTGCCACAGAAGACTGAAACCAGAGTTCAGAGAGAGACTCGGCAAAACCAAATGTGATAAAAGAGCTGGCATAAAACTCTGAGAGACCAATAAATTCTTATTAGTAAAAACTTGGTATTGTCTTACAACTGAAAAAGAAAAAAAACAGAAGTCCGTAAGTGTTTTATGTTTTTAACTGGTTCACTAAGGCTTTAGATTCATCCTGAATATACTTTTAGAAATATCGCTCTGTGTAGCTGAAGAAAAGCAACCATCAGTTCTTGCTGAAACACCATCTGACAGTGTCTTACTTTCTCACCTACGATGCAGAGAATTCAGGGAAAGCCTGACTCAACAGGTGACATATCTGGTCCAAGGTTTCAGACGTCTGCTGCAATATGCTCAGAACTGCCATCACCTTTTCACTTGTTTAAAATAGCACCAAGTTCACTTTCCTTGTGTTTCTCTGCTACTCTCTCAAGGGGCATGCTCTGTTAGACTGTGGGCACATTAATTACATCCTGTAACTAAGACTTTCCAAATCTTGTCCATTCCCAGAACTGCCTGACATTGCCTGGTTTTCTATCACCAGCAAAAGTGGCATCAATGACTTGCACTCATCATCAGGAATACCAGACTTAACAATAGATCTCTCCAGAAATTCCACTCTTCTAGTTCAACAAAAACAAGCTATATTTTTAAGTTAACAAACCCAAGTAACTGCATATTATCACCCATTTTAAAAAGTCTCATTGCACTTCGACAGCAAACTTCTATATAATTAAAAAAAAAATTAGCTTGAGCTTTGATACTGTGAAGCACCAGAACACAAATACTCAGAAGAGAGCCTATACTCAAAAGTGCTCCTCTGTGCAAAGGCAGTGTCTTGGCACTTCCATGCATACAAATCCTCATTTTTTCTTCCCTCCCTATCAGGTTTTCTTATATTTGAGATGTGTTGTACTTTAATCTTTATTAAGTTTTTATCTCCAAGAACCAGCTTTCTTTCACCTCTGCAAAGTGTCTCTCCTTTAATGATTCCACTTTCTTCCTTACCATTCTTTCTGATTATGCATTTTGGAAGTTTACATGCAAGTTTAACTTTACTCTAGTTAACACTTCAATTCCTTTCAATGGAAATTATCACTGAAATGAAATTAAAGCATATGCAGAAGTGCTCACAGGCATAAAGCCTTTGTTAGATTAATTTACTTACTACAATTAATTTCCTCTCCTTCCCTTTAAATATAAGTAGTTGAGGGAGAACAATCTTCCAGTTGTTTTTGTACATTTCAAAGTTTAAAAAACTTCAAGTTTTAAAAAAAAAAGTTGATATGATTGTCAGAGACAAAATCCCCACATACCTACTTTCAGTGTGCTGTTTCTGTGCTTATATTGTTAAATATCTCTATTTTAGAACAACTCCTAGCCTTCTAATAGGCTAATAAATAAGAAACATCTGGTCCACAAAATCCAGCACCCTGTCCCTGGCACCAGCCAGCAGTTGATGGCTGGAGAAAGTATATAAGCAAACACACAGTGCTGCTTCCTTTAATACACATTTCCAGCTTCTGGAGTCCACGTATTAGTGACTTTCCGAGGCGGAGATCACAGAATCTTAAGGGGCGGAAGGGACCGCAAAAGATCATCCAGTCCAACCCCCCTGCCAGAGCAGGACCACCTAGAGTAGGTCACACAGGAACTCATCCAGGTGGGTTTTGAATGTCTCCAGAGAAGGAGACGCCACAACTCATCTGGGCAGCCTGTTCCAGTGCTCTGTCATCCTCACAGTGAAGAAGTTTTTCCTTATGTTTCTTTGGAACCTCTTATGTTCCAGTTTGTACACATTACCCCTTGTCCTATCATTGGACATAATTGAGAAGAGCCTGGCTCCATCCTCCTGACACCTGCCCTTTACATATTTGTAAACATTAATGAGATCACCTCTCAGTCTCCTCCAAGCTAAAGAACTCCAGCTCCCTCAGCCTTTCATCAGAAGGGAGATGCTCCACTCCATCATCTTTGTGGCCCTATGCTGAACTCTCTCCAACAGCTCCCTGTATTTCTTGAACTGAGGGGCCCAGAAATAGACACAATGTTCCAGATGCGGTCTCACAAGGGCAGAGGGGGAGGAGAACCTCTCTCTACCTATTATCCACAGCCCTTTTAATACACCCCAGGACGCCTGGCATGGCTTTCTTGGCGACAAGGGCACATTGCTGGATCAAGGTCATCCTGCTGTCCACAAAGACCCCCAGGTCCTTTCCCCTACATTACTCTATTACAGTTCATTCCCCAACCTGTACCAGTACACGGAGTTATTCTTTCCCAGATGCAAGACTCTATACTTGCCCCTGTGGAATTTCATTAGATTTCTCCCTGCCCAACTCTCCAGCTTGTCCAGGTCTCGTCGGATGGCAGCACAGCCTTCTGGTGTGTCAGCCACTCCTCCCAGTTCTTAGTGTTTATGAAGCTTTTCAAGAACGTTTCCCTCATGAATTTATATACCTCCTCCTTGAGCCCATTTCTGGTTTAGTATTTGTAATTTTGCAACTGCAGTCACAGGCCACTAAAGCACAGAACTACACAGAGGTTCTGCAAGTAGGGTTCTAGAAGTTTTTCATTTTATATTGCACTATTTAAAACAAACAAAACCAAAACCACAAACATTTCCATGAGATAAAAACTGTAATATTTTACAGTTTTTCAAAAACACACAATGTACAGTGACCACACTTAATGCTTTTCACTTTCTGAAAACAAAAACAACAAAAAACCCAAATCCCAAGCAACATTACAACAACATAGTCATACCTTTTAAACATTTTCCCTACAATAAACACAACAAAGCTGAAGGGATTTTAATCGTATCATCTAAATGTAAAGGTATAACTAATAGGTTTTTAACAGCAACACCTACAATACAACAGAGGTACAGGGCATTCAGGTTTGCTCAGTACTTCTCATTAGGGCTGATACTGCTGCAGTAGTCACAGAGGCACATAGGCATGAAACACAAAGTGGGAAGCCTTAGAGATATCCCTGATTTAGAGATTCTACCTGAAAAGGAGCAGAATTAAATCCTTAAAATGATACAGTAACTGTCCTGTACCCTTGTCATCAGTAGACAAAGCATGTAGTATGTGTATGCCTTTAAACACAGCACTGGCAAGTACATGCCAGGGTTACCTTTGCTTGGTTCCTCTGACATATAATTGTGTCTTTAATCCCTCCACAGAAATGAGACATGCTAGCTTTTATCTGCTAGTTTTACAGGACAGATGAGCTCCACTTGCTTTTAATTACCTGCATCACCATAATAGCACTTTTCCCTCAAAGTTCCAATGTTACAGAAGACCTACAAGCGTGACCCATTTTGAGAGATATGAGATTGGAAGCATTTCATGGCCTCCTAAGGGTTCAAAAAAATCAAATTACTTTAAACCGACAAAGTAAATATTCAGATCTGTATATCTAATTAAAGGAAAAATAAAAATCCTTTTACTCATTTTCTCTACTTCATTTTGCTCCTCCCCTCAAGCACTTCTAGGGCTTAGATAAGAATGCACTGAGGAATTCAGGATCTCTTAATCCATGCACTTCACATGATGGAATTTCCCAGCCTCCTTTGTCATTAGTTCAATTTTTCCTCATCTTTTTCTGCAATTATGAAGGACACTTGTGCTACAAAACCATGGCTGTCCCTCCCTCTCTTGCAGAGGAACACAGCTACCTCAGATGGAAATGGAGAGACTTTCAGGACAGCTGGTCAGTTTGCCTGATGACTCTCCCATCACCCTCAACATATGGTTATCCCATGACCCACTGCCCAGTTGCATGGCCCTTGAGTTCCCACAGGAGGCCATCAACTAGTATCAAGGTGCTAGCTGCATCTGTATAGATGCTAAAGTTCATTACTATGCTGTGACAAACGCAGTGATTTCTTCTCCAGTTTCTCTCTAGTTCCAGAGACAAAACCAAGAAAAGACAAGTTGCATTTACAGTTACAACATCTACAACAGATTCCTGCTAAAAAAAATTGCAGAATTCTGATTGATAATAGGAATTATTTAACTGTGCATACCACTCCCAAGTATCAGGACAACTTCTCTTTCTGATTTTAAAAGATTCACAAACTGTCCTGCAAATCTGTCTACTCTCACAAGCATAGAGGAGGAACAAAAAAATATCAGGCAGATTATCAACTGAGACTAGCACACAGCTTTTGTCACTGGAAAAGATACAAGGGAAGAACAATACCTACAGAAGAGCATCTATCTCAATAGACTGACAGAATCACAGTCCTCACTGGAGGAAAGCAAATGTCACTCCAGTCTTCAAAAAGGGCAAGAAAGAAGACACAAGGCCAGTCTCGCCTCCACCCCTGGAAAGGGGATGGAATAACTTATCCTGGGTGCTATCTCCAGGCATTTAAAGGACAAGAGGGTGATTAGGAGCAGTCAACATGGTTTTACCACGGGGAAGTCATGTTTGACCAACCTGAGAGCCTTTTATGAAGACATAACCATTTGGATAGATGGTGGTAGTGCAATGGATGTGGTTTATCTTGATTTCAGTAAAGCATTTGACAGAATAAAAATCCCACTCTTAAAACCACCTTTTTTTAGTCTGTATCACTGGTGGGACACAATTTAATTTCTATCCAAAGATGATCTGAAACTATACAATCTATAAAAATATGTTTACAAAGATGCACAGGGAGAGCAGGAAATTTCTCAGGATCCAGGCACAACTGAATGATTTTCTTGGAACATCATAAGCTATTCCAAACTTCATCATACAAGGAAAGGTGCTTTTGTATCTGTATGGTTGTCCCTCATTTCAAAACTAGACCTTGCAAAACACCTTAAAAGTTAATGAGAAGTTATTTTTATGCATAGATAATCTATACATATTTTCATGTATACATAGAAATACGTACAAAAAACAAAGAACTGTAATGATGCCCC
The DNA here is from genome assembly GCF_028858725.1 of Colius striatus. Classification (NCBI taxonomy): domain Eukaryota; kingdom Metazoa; phylum Chordata; class Aves; order Coliiformes; family Coliidae; genus Colius; species Colius striatus. Next base: position 52,068,359 of record NC_084759.1, read on the forward strand.
TTCCATCGCAAAAAGACTGAAGCATGTCTACTGTTAACTATGAAGAGAACTCACAGGAAAAAAAGAGGCTACAAATAACAGAAAAAAGAGCATTTCCAGTTTATACCTTACTAGGCTCCAAGAAATCTGACCAGGAAAAAGGAATTCATTGGAAAACTGTCTTTATCTGCTCCATTATCCATGGAATAACTTGTCTTTACTAGAGAGAAATTCTTAAGAGACATCATCCCTTAATTAGTAATATTGTTGACTGTTTTCCCACTGAAGCTGTGTTACTTACATTCTTTCTCATTTGTAAAGTATTTATATATTCTAAACTGTTTACTACAGTAGCTGAACAAAACAGGGAGAAGCAGCAAATGTAATGAACCAGCTATCCACAGACCATAGCTTCAGGGAATTAGTAGGAATATACCTGCCTTTGATTTAAACACACAGACTAGACACTTCTTAAAAAATTAAACATTAAAATAAAATTACAAGGAGGGAAAAAAAAGAGCTAGTGAACTGAACAATATCCGCTTCAGATTCTCATTAAATAATCCCCCGTTTCTTCCATCTTGTCCATTGTTTTATGCCTCGCGGTTTGGACTCCTGGAGACAGCTTGTATGAAGTGGTGTCTTGGACATTCCTCAACACCATGTTCTAAGAAATCATTCTTTCCCAAGTGCTCTCCCTATTCTCCACATTTCTAGCACTACTCAGGAAGCATTAAAGAACATGCCCTGCCTTGTTTTTCAAAGCAAGCTGCTGAACATAACACTCTCTCCACTACCCCCATCACCTTTTATAGCTGCCATGAAGGCCTCAGAAGACAACTTCTGTTTGTAAAAAAGCCCTCCCTTATGACCTCGAACAGGGAGGCATTGTGCAGTTCTCCTTGCCACTACTACTCCACCCAGTCCATTTTCTCCACAAAATGCTTCCATTCTACTTCTATCTGTTTTGCTCAAACTGATCTAGAGCTGGGGAGGAAGAGTAAACACAAGTAAAGGAAGAATTTCAGCTAGTTTTCTGAGTTTCAGATTCTCTGAGATGATCTCCTTCTCCCTCCTCGTGTGCACATATTTGTCAGCAAAACATGCTGTGCTTGCAGAGTGATGGTTTCTAGATCCTTTATGGTGTGGCATATACAAAAATTCAGACTTCCAGTTTTGCAGTAGGACATAGATGCTCCCAACATCACGGCTCACAGAAAATGTAGAATAAATTGAAAAGGCAGTACTTCCTCTACTCTTCTGTCATAATCTTTGTGAAAAGATCTCAGGACTTAAGGGACAGAGACACAAGTTTACAGTTTAGGTAGGTGCACTTTCAGAACTCAGGCACTGATACATTCAGATGCTGGAGTTGTAGAGTAATATTGTGCAGAAACAGAAAAGTAGCAGATAAAGTCTAGATAATTTCAACATGCATTGAAGGAATTAGATAGAGTATGAGAACTACAGAGGTAATGAACTTCATCTATCAGTCATGGCCTGTGAAAACGATCCTGCATGGAATGATGAACATAAAGCCTATGCATCACAAAACTCTTACTCCATACTGGCTGAAGGAAACAAACTGTAGCCATTTGAAGAAATCAATAAAATAAAATACTGATGACATTTTAGAGGGATCTCCAGATCTGAAACTGCAAACATCAACAGGCCATGCAATTTTGAAATTTAGATACTAAAAGCTTCCCCATATGGAGAAAAAAACCTCACACATGTAATGCTAGTCAATGCAAATTCTAAGACCATTTCTGCAAGACAAGTTTTTCTCATCGTCTAGGGGTGGAGAAGAGAGAAGAACAGTAAAACCAAATTAATTCATGTATTTAGAGCGTGGAATTCAAAGGATGTAAGTATGCTCAAGAAAATGCTTTCATTTCCGTCTTCAACTAAAGACCCCTGAACTCAGAAAATGGAAGTTTTTCCTTCTACTTCTAATAACTTCTAGATTATACCTTTTGATATCAGGAGCTGCAGGCTATGAAGAAGCAGCAGCAACTGGCTGGGAATAACGGGATTATTTTCATACTCACTATGTGCTGGAGATTTGGCAGTTTGAAAGGAGAGACAGAGAAGAAATTTATAAAGGAACCTGACTTTTAATGAACACTCTCCTATTCCTTTACAAACGGAGAAAGTTACAATATCCTTCTCTTTCATGGTAAGCTTATATGTTCTTTTTTCCTCTGTTTCTGCTCCACAGGCCATAGTTCTCCATTTCACTTGATGGAAATTTCAACCATTCAAGAATCAAAATCACTCAAGAATTTAAGAAAGTTCTGTCATTTTCTTTAGCCACTTGAGCTAACTATGCAAATGAAGCTGCAGCAAACTAAGAAAGTATTTAAAATCCCACCTTATATTATTCTTCACTCGATACTAATATTCATAAACCCCAGTATTCATGTATGAAATCTGACATTTTCCTCAATAAAATGGAATGTATTCCCATATGATTAATTCCAATTATAATATTTTCAAACCAGAATTTTACAGGGCTTTTAACAAAAAACAAAATGAAAGACAGAGGAAATAGAACTATACACCTTCCAAATGCATAAAATAGAGGAAAAACGAATGCCAAAAGTGAATACATTTTTGTACACTTTTGTAAAGAGATCAATCTCCCTAAAAATGCTTTCTCAAGTTTTTCTATAAGAAACTAGAAGATAGCATTTGTATTTTAAATGAAAATAAAGTAATAACTTACTTTTCAAACAAATGTCTTCCGACTTCAGCATCTACTGCACTCAGGGGATCATCCAAAAGATAGATGTCTGCATCTTGATACACAGCTCTAAAATGTTTTTTAAAACAGTCAGTATCACAAAGTCTTAAATTTGTTTACTTTAGTCAGTGCAACCTGACAATTTGCAAATTTTAGAAACAGCACAAAACACTAGCCTGGCCAGATTTACACGGGCCTTCTGTCCCCCACTCAGCGTAGCTCCACGGTCTCCTATTACTGTTAGGTCACCATTTTCTAATAACTCCAAGTCCTATAAATGTGAAAAAAAAAGGGATAGTAAGATTTTTTTAAATCATTTTCACTTCGAAAAGACTGACAAGGCTGATTCAACATGAGATTTTCTGATTCCAAAAGCACCAACTTATCATCTCACATTAATATACAAGGGTTCGTACTAAACAAAATATTCATAGCTGCTTTATGACTTTCTACCATCAGCAAAAGATAATTAAGAAAGCAGGAAAAACAGGTGAGATCTTAAATTTCACTTTTTCCACAGCTTTGCCAGGGGGGAGCACACTATTACTCTCAGATTCAGAAACTCTACTCTCAGATTCTACTACTCTACTGATTCAGAAAAAAATCAAACTAAAAATTATGAATTGTAACAGTAAGTTAGTTATTTTTCAGTAGAACAAAATGAGCTGTCACAATAAATAAGTGAACTAAATATTATCAGTAAATTATCTTCCATTTGTCAATGTTCCTACGAACTGCACTACTTTTAGTCTTACTGCTATCTATCCAAGAGAAAGAACCACGATCTCCATCACATAAATTTGGTTACTTTGCAGGCTGTGAGTAAGAGGACAAAATGATAAGACTGTCCCACATCATATCAATGTATTTTCTATTCAGGAAATACAGAAATTTTGTATTAAGCTATAAAATATATTCTGAAAATTTATTCACAGCTTTTGTAAGACACATAATTTGTAAGAAAACTATGAAAGCAGATCTACCATCAAATATTAAGTGTTTTGGGTTTTTTTTAAATGCAGTTTGCTGTCTTTGAGTCAGTAAAACCTGAAGTTTAGACAACAGCATATGGCTGAATATCAGCAGGAGATATTCAAACTCTATCTACCATGTGTAAAAACCTTGCAAAACAATTTTCATCACAGTAACTATCTGCTTTTCACCAGTGTTGCTGCTGACAGGAATATTGTAACATGCTGCATAAAACCTTTTTAGCTGCCAAGCAAAATGTCTGTTTCTTGACAAATCTGGCTTAATCCTCTTCTATATCTCATGTCACAAACTCCTTTGCACACAGACCTTTCAAAAATATTTTTTTCATAGAACTACTTGGGCTCAGTAAGTTCTCCAATATACAGCACTAAGGTTCTTTTGATAGTTGTTAGCTATGCATAATACATGATATAGATGACATTGATTTTAAAAAAGCATATAGGACATTTATAAAAATGGAAGTCACAAATAGTGCCAGTTTGATCATTTGCTTTCCATCTTGTATTGCATTTACACACACACACATTATGACATAATACCTGTGAAAAGGGCTAAATGTGCTTATGAAATTAAATAATTGGGAATATCTTTTCCCAAATTTGTCTGTTTCACATAAGCTACACCTCCCTCTAGTGCAAGCTTTAGAAATTACAAGAATATGCTCACACACGGATGTAAAAATTTCTGTTAGGCAACAGGATTTACTTTACATGCTACTAAAAAACCAATTCTATACATTGTGTATTGCAGCACATATAAGTCCAAAAGAACCCCAAGTTAAAAATAAAGGTTCTGAAAATAAAACAAAGAGAAAACCATACCTTTTTGAGAGCACAGACTTTCAAAACTTTTTCATACTTTTCTTTCTCATATTCCTTGTCAAACAGTATATTACTTCTTACTGTACCAGAAAACACCCAAGGCTGCTGAGAAACATAGGCAATTCTTCCAGTAACGTTTATCAAACCTTTGTCTTTAGGCAGCTCACCAAGCACAGCACTTAAGAGCGAAGACTGGAAAGGATTAAAAAATCAAAAGAAACAAGATATAAAAACTGAAAAGCTTGATGGTATTAAAGACATCATACAGATTGAGCTGTGTTTACTGGCACAGCCATCTATTTCACCCTGTTGCTCAAAGTACTGCTAACAGTAGAAGAGCAGTAGTGCCCTTCACATGCAGTCTAGAAGCAACATACCAACTACTTAACTCCAAACCGTGTCCTCTACGCATCAAGAGGGACATCTGCTATTCTTCTTCTTATCTTGACATGGAGTGCGTTATTATACATAGAAAGGAACTGTACATTTTCAAGTTTCTAGTCATGTTTAACAGACTCATAAAAATCCCTCAGAATAAACATTATGACTTACTTTTCCAGCTCCCACAGGACCAATCACTGCCAGTAATTCCCCTTGTCTGACAGTAAACGAAAGTTGTTGAAGTGCTGGGCTTTCTGAATTCTATGGATTTGAGAAAAAGTTAAGACTTCTTCAGTACTGAGATATGTGCCATCAAAACAACTCTTTAGAAACAGAAAACGATGCATGTAAATGACTATAAATCAGCAACCCTTGTGACTACCATATTTTCAGACATACAGTTTGCCTCTTCAGCAAGTACTTCTGAAAGACCCTGATCCTTCACCACAAACAAGTAAAGCAGATAAAATAGTGTTCAAGGAATAAGGAATCCAAAGGCAGCAGAAGCAGTGCTTCCTCAAAGCCCACACATCCTCGCTGCAGCTCAGCACAAGGCCAGGATGGCAGCCTTGGCAACAGGAGCTCTGTGCTGGCTATCACACCAGCATTCACGGCCCCAGCGTGGCATGCCCAGTGACTCCAAGCAGCTAGACAAATGCTGAAAAAAGGGAGGGCTCAGGCTCTCATGGAGCCCCAAGGAAAGACAGGTCTGTGTTTGCTCTAGCCAAGGCTCTATCCAAAGTGAAAACGGATTTTATACAGCTTTATCTTGTATATCATGAATTCTCAGACTTTTCACAGACAACACAGTGGGCTATTTGTATGAAAATATCTACCCTAGGATTGTTTGTTTAATATTCCTTTATAGTATGTCTATCCTTTGTGCTCCACTACTGATAAGAGCTTATTTCCCAAGATATTTTGCACCTCCTCTATCAAGGTTGTAAAGATGCCTATTTCTTGTGAAAAGAAAGGATGCTCATGTTTTTAATAGCTATGTTAAACCACAATTCCTAAGGGCCTGGTGCAGCTCCCTGTCATTAAAGCAAAACACCCTTGTAACAGGATCTGCCTTTACATGTCTCTTAGACCACACCAAGCATAACTGACACTAAAACGCAAACAGGAAAATACATGCATTTAAGAAAACAAAACAAACAAAAAAGAAGTATTTCTGTTAAAGGACCCAGCCTTAAGCTTCAAGAAAAGCAAGGTGAAGAGTATCCAGCATATCTCTCACCCTTTTGGGGCTCAGACATCACCTAACCCTGCACAAAAGATGCTGCATGACCGAGTTCCAGCACTATGAAAAGTGGAACCTTTCAGCTCATTTCAAATGAGCTGGGAGAGACACAGGTACAGTATCCATCTAAATTTATGACAGCTAGGAGAGCTGGGCTAGCTGGCACATGCCCTCTCATGCCAGGAGAAATACTCAATTAGGCAGCACCATCATATTCATAGCTCAAAGATTCAAAGCTGCACGTTCCCCACCACAACTCCCACCTCACAGCCACATCATAGGGTTTACACGAAATAAGTGCCACACAGTGAGAACCCAAATTTGTGTATGTCGTGCAACTCTGCAAAACTACTTTCGTTGCTATCACTAATTTCCACAAGGTGGCATCAAAGGGGCTTGTTATCCCTTTCACCACCCCTCCACTCCTAATCAGCACTTTACCATGAATTTGATTTCTCCATCCAGAGTACACAGTTCAGGTGTTCAGCAAGTGTTAAGGGTCAGGGGGACTCAACATTTTTTAATGTAAAGTTTGTAGGAACAGAAAATATCTCTTATTAAACCAATGAGTCTATACGGAAAGAGTAAATAAGCTTTCAGGTACACAGACTATTCTTCAGACCTCTCGAGGCTGTGCTGCTGTATTCAGAAAAATACATTTCCACACTCATGGTTTTAAAAAAAATATATCTTAAGAGCCTGAAAACATTGCAGAAAATTTGAGAAAAGTTTTTAAACTTTTACCCAAATATTATCTATTAAAGCAAGATTGTTAAGATAGGACTAGATTCTGGCTGCCCAGGGAGGGTGTGAAGTCTCCTTCTCTGGAGGTTTTCAAAACCTGCCTGGACACGTTCCTATGCGACCTGATCTAGGTGGACCTGCCTTAGCAAGGAGGTTGGACTCGATGATCTCTAAAGGTCCTTTCCAACCCCTACCACTCTGTGATTCTGTGATTATATACAAAAGTAGCAATGCATGCACAGAGCATGGCCACAAACACCAAAGGGGCATGGAATTTTTGCAAAATGATATTCCTTAGAATTAAATTTGTCCTGAATTTGACATACCTATTTTTAGGCACTAAGCTGAAACACTTAAATTGAAGCACCGACTAGTATTACAGCTAAGTTAATTTGATAGCTCATTACCACAAATGTCCCAGCTTCCTTTGCCTTGTTAACTATCCACTTCTTTCACTTCCCTTTTGCCACTCGTTCTTGCCTAACCTTGTTGATGGTGCTCAGCTATCAGGAAACAACTCATACTAAAAGTGATTCATTTTCTATTGCTGTATTCCTCTGACTGGTTTACCACAGGGTCATTCATGCAAACATTAACACCAGCACATGGGAGTGAAGAAGAGATAAAAAGTTCAAGGATAGAAGGACATAAAAATGACCCCTTCATGAGCAGCATGTCCTTAGGTGAAGTTGGGTAGAACTTGTATGTCCTGCAGTCAAGAGAAAGAAGCAATTTGTCTCATCTAACGGATACAGAGTCTATGTATTGCACAGAAATACTATACAATTTTGGTTTCATTTAAACAGCAAAAAATACATGGGATAAATTTGGCCTCTGTCCAAATGCATTTTAAATCTAAAGTTGCTCAGTTGAGCAGTCTGTTCTGTAAACTCAGAATTACTAAAGAATCCCTAGTTCCATGCTGGTATCAGACTAGCCTGTGGGACTCAAGATAATACTTGCCTTAGTAAGACAAGAGTGTGACCGTGAAATAATTGGTTTTGTTTATCTTTTGATTAATACATCATGTTCGGTTGTTTTCCTAAAAGTCTAGCTAATAATCTCTTTTTTACTTAGAGTGATTTTAGATTTGTGAGTTGTTGGGGCTTTTTAATATCTTTTTGCTCATGATTTTTATAAATAATTAAAAAAAAATCTAGCTGTACAGTGTCTGCACTGAGATCCAAAGAGTCTTGAGAAACCCAATGGGCGTAGTAAGCTAAGTCTGTTACTTTACAGAGGATACCTTATTTATATTATTCCTTTTATACCTCCTCTTTCTCAGAACTCATCATCTTTTTAGTGAGCAACTCTTTAAAATGATTTTTCACCTCTGAAAGAGTACATAACAGAAACTTTCTGAGCAACTCTTGATAGTTTCAGATAACTATTATTCTCCCATGCATACTGCAATTAAATACCAAAATGAAAACTACATTAACAGCTTTGTGGGTGGCTTGTTAAGTTTGCTGGTTTTCAAATCGAAAGGAAACCAGTAATTCCAGTCACACTGCCCTGCTTTATGCAATATAAACAACTCATTAAAAAAAAAAAAAAAGATGTTTTATGGACATATTATGCAACCATTTCCTATAAACTGTTAAGAGTGGCACCAGCATTGCCTTGGGAAGAAAACAAGGATTAAGAAATACATTCCATTTTGCATTAGAATGTATTCATCATGAAGTTTTTAATATAATTTAATTTTTTAATACATGTTCAATGGCTAAGAAAGGTTTAAATTACAGAAATAACTGTGAGAAAGTAGAGCAGAATAATACAACATTTTTCTTTTGCAGTAGAGTAGTAGCAGGCGATCCTCACATATATTTTGACACTTTTTAAAACTCAGAAAGCTCACAAAGATTCTCAAGGGTTGGAAAGGACCTTGAAAGATCATCCAGTCCAATCCCTCTGCCAGAGCAGGACCACCTAGAGTAGGTCACACAGGAACTCGTCCAGGTGGGTTTTAAATGTCTCCAGAGAAGGAGACTCCACAACCCATCTGGGCAGCTTGTTCCAGTTTTCTCTTCCTTGGGACACAACACATGTAAGGCAAGAGGATATATAAAGGGAAATACAGAACATGTCTTATTTGCATTATTTATATGCAAAGTTCATTTTTAGAGCTTCCAGCATTTCTTAGGGAGACTGAAACTTCCATCGTGCAAGGATATTGGTAGCTTGTAATAGCTCCAACAATTCATCACAAATTGCTGCTTACCACAGCAACTGCACTTTTACAACAGAAACAAGTCAGTCTTTGCCTTTCTCACAGAAGGGTTCTCAACCAATGAGTTGATAAGCATTCAGTTCACAAAAAAACCCCATGTGCTAGGGCCCATCTTACTGTGCCGTCTTTAATTCCAATTTAAGCATCTCAGCAAGGATACAATGCTGTTAGATAACAAGACATTTTCACACAGAAATGCATAGATAATAATACTCAGGAATGGCTACTTTTGAGATGCACTTGATAGTGTTTTCAGTACTATTCTACTGTGTTAGCTTAACATACTAAAAGGATTCTCACTCACTAAAGATGGAATACAAAACATCAGCACACTATACATAGTCATACTGCTTTTCAGATTTAAAATGCCTGCAATGCCAATATACTTAACATCTAGTAGAAGTGAATTTACCTTATCCCAATAGCAAGTCAAATCCTGAACATGGAGAATGATGTTCTCATTGTTACTATGCAGTTGCGGCGTGCAGTGTGAGACTTCATCGAGTACCAGAAAGTTCTGCAATAAGACAAAAGCACAGGGTATTGCCTAATGTGAGACTGAGAAAGGGAAGGGAACTCAAGCACCAATTTTTGGAACATTAATGCTGGGTGTGGGGAACAAGCAGAAATTGACCAAGGAATGATATTTCCAAAAAAATGCACAACTGCTTCAACAGTCTGCCCCTAACTAGCTAACTGCCCTTCCCTCACAAAAAAAAAAAGCAGCTAATTGCAGATTTAATAGCACAGAAATACTACAGGACTCTAACAATTCCATTTGCTTAAGAGTCTGCCCTGTCTTTTTCTTGAAACACTGACAAATCTTATCTGTTGATTCCTCACCATGTAGAAGGGGTGAAATCCTCACTGCCAACACCCCACCCCTCTGCTTTGATAATGAAGACTTAACATTGTTTTACTTGGAATAATTTTGAATCACAGACCATAAAGATCTTAATTAGGCTCCAGCAGAAAGTATTTTGAGAAAAGAATGGTCTTGATCTTAGAAGCCAAGATTAGTTAACGTGTACTGACCTAACAGTTTGCAGATGTGAGACAGCTGCTGAAGACTTACAGAAGTTAGTAACTAAGAGGAAGCAGGAGGATGCCAGGAGCCATGGGATGTCAGGAAGAGTACTCCTAGGTGTTAGCAGGCACGGAGGTACCGCTCAACTTTCAACTGGTGGGTATCATTTCACACAACAGTGAGAAGTGCTTTAAAGCATCAGCCTGCAGACTCGATGTATCTTTACCTCTGTCTCTACCAAAAGGCAAAAGTCTGAGGCCACATGTGCCAGAGCTCTCTGGCCAGACGAGTATTGCTGAGTGCTGGTTTATATAGGCAGGCCCAAACAGGTGTGTGTGTGTAAAAGAGACCTTGGGAAAAAGACAGTGGTGCGCAGTAAAAGAAGCTCCATACAGCCTAAATGAGCAGTGGGGTGTGTTGTTTGAGAAAAGACCTCAGAAGCGTGATTTGGATTTAGATGATGGCCAAAATACCTAGCTGTTATAAGCAAGACATCAGTCTCTCATCATTTCTGCATTTACCAGGAATTTCTCTTCCAGCAGTAGCATTCATCTCAGGTATCAATCCTAGCCAGACATTTAACTCATAAAGGTTACCGTATCACATAGAATCACAGAATAGTTTGGGTTGGAAGGGACCTTAAAAATCATCTAATTCCAACTCAGCTGCCATGGGCAGGGACACTTGCCTCTAGATCAGGTTGCTCAAAGTGTTGCCCAATCTGCTTTTGAACACTTCCAGGGATGGGGCATCCATAGCCCTCACAGTAAAGAATTTCCATAATCTAATCTAAATCTACCTTCTTTCAGTCTGAAACAACATGGAAGACTTCAAATAGAACCAGTAGTAGTAAGCAAAAACTTACACGGTTAACACTGAATTTTAAACAGTGGGGGGAAAAAAATCACCACTAAACCTAAAACTTTCAAATGCAATAAATAACTTGAGCCTTAGAGACTCTTTAATTTCTATGAATACACTCTTCCATTCTTTTTGTACTTTATCATCTCCCATGCAGAGAAAAATAAAAGTTGCTACATACATAGGATACAGGGAAGCATATATTAGCCTGAGATATTACTGTCTCCTTGAAAAAGAAACTTCTGTCTTCTGTACCCGGATGAAACTTGACCTTTTTTCTGCGTGTCTGTTGAAATAGCCCTCTGAAAAACAATTGTTGTTGCTTTGTTTCATGGGGAAACCTTAAGCCTATTGTTCCATCACAAAAGACTGAATGAGCTTCAAGAAGAGATGTAGACCAGCTCTCAGATCTGTAGCTAGGGTGAGGGGAAAGGAGACCTCAGGTGAAAAACTCAATACGGAGACCACTATCCATTTTACCACACAGTTCCTCTGCATGTATAAAAGAACATGGAGGAAAGGCTGTTGCTTCCCATCTGACTAGAATTCTTTATCGTCATCTGAAGCACAGCATCACCTGCTTCCTTCTCTCTGAGTATACTTTAAGATCAGTGCAGAAACCTCACTTGTTCTACAAAACGTAAAAGAAAGCACCTTCTTAAAACAACTGAGTTTTGCCCAAATATACCCAGCCTTGTCTTAATCTTTTTATCCTGCATTTCCTACTCTCTTCTCTTAATTCCTTTCCACTTATTTACATTTCAGTAAAACATTTTTGGTCAGGCATCACTTTGTCATTCAGTAGCAAAATGTCCAATCCTGAAACAGTTTAGGAAATGGAAGCTGAAGAGTTGGTGACTGCATCAAGAACATTACCTAACTGTCATGAGGACAATTCTTTGCCTAATGAATCTTAATTCTGGAGCTGGTTTCCAAAAATCATCCTTAAGGAATCTTAAGTGCAAGGGAGTCTGAGCCAGCTGTCAGAATCAAAATCTTGTGACTACTAGGATATCATAGAATCATAGAATGGTAGGGGTTGGAAGGGACCTCAAGAGATTATCTAGTCCAGCCCCTCTGCAGAAGCAGGTTCTTTGAAGTGCAAAGATTGCTTTGTTTAATGAAGAGGTTTTTGTGCAGGCTTAGTACAGTTAGATTTTTTTTTTTTAAAGCCCTGATTTCACAGAATTTATTTTACTCAAACACATGGAGAAGAAAATAAAATCTGAGATTTTTAGCTTTCATTAGTAAATGGCATAATGACACCACGCAAAATCACATGATTACATCTAAAGTGTTTTGTTTTCCCTATTCTAGTCTAGATTAGCCTGTTTTTTGTAAAATTAACTTCTAAAATGGCTGTCATGCTTTAATTCTGTATTTCAGTAACTTAACAATTTGGGATTTCTTTTGAAGTTTTAAATTCAAAACCCATTTTGCATTTAAGTCCTTTGCTCTTGCAGTTTATGCTAAAGTACTGGTACATATCAAAAATGTGTTTGACTATTTTATTCCACAATACACCCTAAACATGGCAAACCAAACAAAATAAAGGCTATCTGCCAAACCCAGCAGCATTACTGATGTTCATTTTCATGGAATTTTAGTCTTCAGTATTGAAAGCAATGACAAGACCCCAGAGAGGGCTCACACTTGTCCTCCATAGCTAACAGGTTGTGCAGTGCATGTGGAATATGAATCCTACAGCTCCTACCTGCCTGCTTTGTCCTCCAGCTGCCAATCTCATTTTAGCCACATATCTGCTCCTCTTAGTCCAAAAATGTCTACAGCTCCTGTTTGGATGTTTGCTTTTCACCTTATTACATTTGTGCACATGCACATGGAGCAACAGGTTCAGATTTCAAAATAAGTTATTTCGTTGAAAAGCCCAAACTGCAAAAACTCCAACAAGGCTGCTTGTGCTGGTGTCATTAAAATGACATTAGTGTAAGAGAGGAAAAATTGTCCCCATAGCATTCAAATGAAAGCCCATACCTTGATTCGTCGTATGCTAACCACTGCCTCGGACACTCTCTCAACAGCCGCAGGGAAGAAGAGAGTGACTGTCAGTCTTACTGCACCATACAAGGACACCGCGACAAACACCCGACTTGCAGAGATAACATTGCCCAGTAGCACATAGGCCATGAAAGTCATGAACACCGTTATTTTGCTTGCCACAAAGAAAGAGGCCAAGTTCAGTCCTCGAAGGTAGGAGCTTTTCATAACCATGGCAATCTCCTTCCTAAAAATGCAAAATATAAAGAGTCACGTCAATCTCATTACAGTTGCCCTCAATAATAAGATGAGGGAAACCCACTCTCAGGATTTTACTTTTTCACCTCCCCTCACACCACCCCAACTCACACGTAAAGAACTGTAAAGGAAGTATGGTATGTAGTAAATAACAAAAGAGAATCTAAAATTAGAAACTGAGTGGGGGAAATTATCACCTTTAATATCTTAGTAGCTATAGAAAGTAATTATTTTTAAGAGACAGAAAACCAAAATATTCCTTTTTCTGCTTTGGTTTCACTAGTATTTTAGTTCATGTTCTAATCTGCTTCAAATCTTTCTGGGTTGCATACAAGAGCATAGAGGAAAAAACCTCTGTATATAGACCAAGCACCTACAAACTCCTTATCCTCCTAATATCAAAATCCAGTAGAGTTCAGTCACCAAACTCCTGATAAGATCAAGACATTCTCTGTGTTTGAAAATCAGGGCAACTTCCAAAAGATCAAGCACTCAGCCACAGCCAAAGTATTTGCCATGATTCAGCTGCTGCTCCTCAAGCCCAATCACAAGATTGGCAGTATTTTCTTTGATCTCAGTCTAAATCTTTCCCCATTTGGACCCTGCTGCTGGCCTTTTTTTTTTTTTTTTTGCTAGAGGAATTCTGGTTTATAATTCAGAAAAAAATCATCTGTGGGGCCATTTGTTCTGCCAGCCATTACCCCAGCTAAATGGTGACTGAAGTACTGCACAGACACAAGTCTCCCTCCAGCAACTGAAAAGCTGCTGCTGAGTGTTCTCAATTTCCACTTCAGTTAACTTTCAGTTTCCACTCCTAAATGACTCATCAAGTTTGATCCTGAAAACATTACTGCACTGTCTACAATGTGGGTGCCATTAGACTTCTTATTAAAATAAGTTTTTCTTTATCAAGAGAGCCATAACAACTTACTCATTCCCCACGTACTCTAATTTTATCTGCTTGAAATAATACAGAATATAAAATCCTGAAACAATTCCTAATTTCTCTTCCTGAATATTCTGGCAATTCTTTGGGAAAATCTTGATCATTTGGATTACCTCCCACTTTAAACTACATACTGAGATTATAAACTCAAGGTGTGATTATACAATTTGAAGTAAATTCAGTCCTCATTAATGGAGAGAAGGATGCAGGATATGCTACCGGAAAACTAGTTAAGCAACTTTCCCACTACACCTGCCAAATTGGCTGAATTGACAGACTTTCAAGGAGTTTCAAAGACTTATATTTTCGGCTTAAGGGCTCACAGTCTCTGGTCTCCTCCAGAGGACACTGAAAGAATATTTGCATGTAAACTGTTAGAATTGGGTCTAATTCAATTACTTCTACAATCCTGGATGAAACTCTTTTCCCACCCTCTAATAATCCTTAATAATCCTCTGACTATCTGTGGATAATCAGCAAGTCCTTTGTGCTACTCTCCATAAATATCAGATAAATTACAGCCTAGCCGCAGGCTGTATATAATACGCTACACTGTCTGAAGGCATGGAGTTACATAAAAGGAAACTAATATGGACAGCCACAGGAAAAAAGAGCAACGGAAGAGTTCACATGTTGTCTTAGCAACTGTCAGGAGCCACTGTGGAAATACTGGGCAATAAATCACCTGGCTGAATTTAAGACTTTTAACTACAGTTTTCCACAGCGCAGTTCACGAAAAGAAAGAGGGCTCAAGATGTGTTTTGGAAGAGCTTATTTCTCTCCATCATTAAAAAGGAAGCCTCTAATCCTAATGAGGTGTTGAACTTGTAAATCTAAAGTTTAGTGATGCGAATAAATCCACTGAGGAAGATTTCAATAAAGAAATATCCCCTCTGGCTCCACAGTAAAGAGCAAAGCTTTCAATCAATCAAGAACATTCTATTAGCATGGGATCCTATAACCTGAAAGAGGCAAGGATTGTATGCGTGGGAAGAAACATCTCAGGGAACATTAACAAGTTCGCAAGCCAGTACATGGATGCAAAGGAAAAACATTCCTTTAATAAGGGAATTCCAAATAAAACAAAATTCCAAATGAAATAAAAACAACAACAAAAAAAATCAGAGAATCTACAGCAAGACAATGCCCTTCTAGTATGCTAGAGAAAGTTAAATGATGAAAAACGTGCACCTGAACTCCTACACTTATCCTTTAGCACTGAATGCTCTTACATTCTCCAGTAAAAGCACAAATATTGACTGAAAATGAATTTATGAATAAGCATTAATCAGATATTGATGAACTTCTGAAATGAAAGCTCTTAGGATACTAAACTCAGCTGGTCTTGCCAGTTAAACAACTAGGTAATTTCTAGGTAATTTCTCTTTCACACCTCCACCCTTCCCAGATGGCTTGAGCAACACTTCAAAACACAGAAAAGGAAGCAGAGCACTACCTGAGGATGTTGTTGTATTTAGGAGAGAAATCAGATTCCATATATTACTGTGAGAAGACTGTTTCCTTGCTATTTGTTTACAGAACAGTGCGGATGAAATTGTTCAATTACAACTACTGCAGTTTATTAGCTGCTGGTTTTAAACAGAACAGTAAAAGGAAGCATCAAAACCCCAGATTTTATCAATATTGGAGGGCTTTTTTTTCCCTTTTTTAGTCCTCTTAGGATATATTTTCATTCCTCCATCCTACAGTACTAAGTTTAAAAAAAAAAGCCAAAGAAGTGGAAGTGAACTGCATTTTAAAGCACAAAATAATGCACTTATTGACATGTAAAAAAATGGAAACAGATATAGATCATATACCAAGCTGTATCTTTCAAAGATTACCTTCTCAAGTTATTCACAAGGTCGGCAAATGATTTTTCCCAAGCGTACATCTTTATTATCTTCATGCCACTTATAACTTCATTCATGGTCCTAATCCTGACATCTGTTAAGGCAGCTGTTTTGCTTCTGTAAACAAGACAAAGTAAAAATTCTCAGATTCTCGAAAGACAGACTATTTACAATAGCATAATAGACTCATATTAATGAAGTTTCTGCTTTTACTTGTAAAGAGGATTCATATAATTGTAATTGTATTACTTGGTCTTCCTAAAACATTATGTTAAGGCTGACACAGAGCAGATCGACTTGGTATGTCTGTATTCCTGGCCTTCCCTGTTCTCTTAGAAAACTGTGAGTTGATTCCAATGTTCAGTATTATATGTCTTGTGCAAACACATGGTATTCTTTAAACAACACATTTGTGTGCAAGAAAACCCCTCAAATTAAAAAAAAATACACATCCAAATAGTAAATCTAGAACTCAGCAAAAATTAGCAAAATTATTTTCTTAAATGGTTTTGCAATGCCAAAGCAACAACCCTTCTCGTAGGGCTCCACTGACATTGTTAAAGAAACTGGCCTCTCTGACTTTTTAAGATTAACTCTAGTTGTAGCAAGATCACTTAGTAAAAGTACATTCTCTTTCCTAAATTATAGCTCATCTTGATATGGTTTTGATTAATAAATAAGTGTTATTTAAATGTTATCTGTAATTAACACTAAAGGAAATATATCTATTTTGGTCTCACATTATGTTTGCACTGATGATCAAACTGGAAAAAATATATAATTAAATAATAAAGTCAGAGTTTTAATTAGGGAAAAATCATTGAAAGTTAGAAGCCATGTAATGAATGCATAAACCATGCTAATAAAGCCTATTACAATTCTGAATTAATTGATGTAGACAAACATACTTTGCACACAGTGTGCTGTGGTGGGCCTTACTTTGATAATACATACCATTTCTTGCTAAATTATTTATTTTTTGTATATATCAATGAAAGTAAAGTCTCAGATATCATAGTTAAGAAAAAAAGAAAAGAGGATCTTTAAAAGGGGTTGCTGGGTTTTGTTTGCCTAACTTGTCTCCTGCAAGATTTCTCTGATGCTATGTAAGAAACAATGACCTTTAAAGCACAGAATTAGACAGAATTTCAGGCGTGTGAATGTCATTTTAAAAAAAAATTCTCAGCATCAGTGTTCCAGAAATGTTGGGATGTCTGAAGCAGGGTATTAAGAAATATTTATACAAGAAAACTAATAAAAGAAATGTAGGAACTTGGCCCTAACACAATGAAGGCTTTTCATTAAGAGTGAGGAAAATTGCTTAGTCTAAAACAACTGTACTGACATGGAATAAAAATATCTTTGCTAACTTCTCTTTTTCTAAAAGAAATAGTAAAAGCAAAACAATTCCTCAAAGACAGCTCATCCTTTCTTTCCCATACATACACCACCACTGCAAAATTTAGCACACATTATTCATGTCTCTGAAGCAGCAACCAACAATTCTCACCTGCAATCTTTTGAAACAGTTACCTTTCAGACCTCAGTTCCAAGCTTGGTCTCCAGATAACAAAAGGTTGAGGACAATTCAAAATAATAAACTTAGTAGAGGTCTCTCTTTTAAATGGTGTGAATAAAATAAAAATATAGTTCTCATAAAACAGTTTTTCAGTTTTCCCAACAAAATGTTATCACAGTAATTATCCTCTTTGAAATTGCTTTGAAATGTTCAAGAGGGCTCTAGGGGGGTAGTAATTTTTTTGTTCTGTTTGGTTTGGATTTTTTTGTTTAGTTACACTCCTCTATATTGCAAAAAACATATTTTGTACATACATGCCAGAAGCCACAGTCTTGGAGATATTATAGAACAGTTTAAAGTACACAGACTTTCAGGATACTGGTGACAAGTCACAGAAAGGAAGATGTGTCACCAGTTTTGAAAATATACAGTTCAGAGTACACACAGTTCAAGGTAACTGGGAAAGACAAGCTCACAGAGCATGCTGAAGAGTGCAATAGGAAAAGACCTGAACGTTCTTCAACTATCTGGGAAATCCCCTCTGTAATACTAATAACCACTCTAAATTAAGCAAACCGCAGAATTCCTTTATGCTTTTGTGAGGTATATTTGGTGGGTTTTAATCATGTCTGACACAACAGTTCCATATAGTTTTCCTCTTAAAAAAAAATAAATTAAAAGGGCTTTTAAAACAGTTGCATGGCTAAGCAGTGAAAGAGTTGAGCTCTTGTGATTAAATATACTTAAAATGGTCTTCAGGTCATTCACTGAACTGTTTCTCAAATCATACATTAGGTCATATGTACTTTGTAAAACTTCTAGTATTCGTACAGGTAAAAGCAATACTGCACAATACAGTGTACAGCATTGCACAGGACACTTGAGTCTGTTTCTACAAATGCCTACAGCACTGAAGCTACTGCTTGCATCATACATTGGTGCACATATACATGTTTACAAGACAGGGTCACAAGTATCATACGGAATAATAGCACAAATTAGCTGCAACACTGAGCATGCCTGGATTTTAGCAAAAGCTTTAATCCTTAAATTACTTCTTCATAGGCTGATTTCCTTAAATCCATGCAGATTCCCAGCAATTGCCATGTGAAAATACTCATCACTACTGAGCTGGAATCCACTCCAGTTTTTCCATTAACTCCTTCTGTTCACTGCACATTTGTACTAACAAAGATCAGTGTACATGTAAATAAGCAAAACAAATTCTTTCGCTTGCACTGCATCCAAACAAGTGGCTGTTATCGAATGGGGAGAAACACCCAAACAACATTTTATTGCCACTGATTAATTATTAAAATACGTACCTTCAAGAGGAGATTTTTGTCACCTTGTTGTCTGACCCTGGACAATTCATTCCCTTAATCTCTTTGTGTCTCAGTTTCCCATCTGTAAAATGGGGATAATAATGCTTATCACTGTGGATAAGGCACTAGTTAAGTGCTAAGTATTTTAAGTATTGGTTTAAAGCTCAAAACCTCAAGAACTTAAAATTAAAAAAACCCAACAGTGGAGTAGCTTGATACTTAATGCTTGCTTATTACACACGCAGTGAAAACACACACGTAAGAATTATTGTAAGTGTTCTACAGAGTACTGGGACAGAGAACTTCTGGAGAGAGTCCAGTGCGGGGCCACCAAGATGATCGGGGAATGGAACTTCTTTCATATGAGGAAAGGCTGCGGGAACTGGGGCTGTTTAGTCTGGAGAAAACTGAGAGAAGATTTTATTAACATTTAGAAATATCTAAATGGTAAGTGTCAGGATGCTGGGACATCCCTTTTTTCTATTGTACCTAGCAACAGGACAAGGGGTAATGGGATGAACCTGGAACAAAAAAGTTCCACTTAAACATAAGAAAAAGCTATTTCACTGTGAGGGTGACAGAGCAGTGGAACAGGCTGCCCAGAGGGGTTGTAGAGGCTCTTCAAGACCTGCCTGGACATGTTCCTATGCGACCTGATCTAGGTGAACCTGCTTCTGCAAGGGGGGTTGGACTAGATGATCTCTAAAGGTCCCTTCCAACCCCTATCATTCTATTATTCTGTGTGTTTCTGTTATCATAAACAACCCCCTAAGAATTTGGCAGAGAATATTGAATGGCTCATTATTTGAGAAATAGCACAGGGGCATAATAACTGAAGACTATTTCAGTAGTTACAAATAGAAGGAAGTCTATGAACCAATCTTATTTTGTAACTCTCAGCTCTCTCTTCACAGCTAGCCATGCAATGACAATGCTGGTGTCAAGACCTCTGCAAATCATGTCTTAAAATACAACTTGAAAACAATGGTAACTGACTAAAAAGAAGTTCTACTTATCCAAAGAGCTAGAAGAAATCCATTCAACCTGAAGAGGAATGCAACAAAGATGCATAACACTACTAAGCATATGCATATACAGTAAAGGAATGCAAAAATATTGACGTTTAGATGTAAACGCCATTTATAGACTCATGATGTAAGTACCGTATGACCAATTACTGAAGAAAAACAAAGCTGAGAAGTAAGAATATTGAAGGTAATTCAATATTCCCACTTGAGGCAAGTCATTTTGGTTTTTTTTTAAGAGGAAGGCACAGGAAAACAAATCAAATGTGTTGATAAAGTAAAATTACTGCAAACTCATTTTATATCTCCAGAGCCTAGAATGTTGAGGTTAGAAACTTCATAGCTGGCATCAAAACCAGTATCATAATTTTCTTCTTCCTTTCTCTCTCAGTTTCTTCTCCTTTTTCTTCTCTCCATCTTTGTCTCGGAGAGAGCAAGATCTTTAAACAAAAAACCTTCATAGCTTTCTGCTGCAACTCCTGTGTCACCCCAGCAAGTCAAACTTAGAGCAAGAGTGACAGTATCGCCTTTGTAGGAGCCACTCTGTAAGCATCAATGCAGGCCGACAAAGTCCAAGGAGCAGCACAGTTCTATGCCATTATCTACAGCAATGTAGCTGCGAGAAGCAGCCCAACTCTTTTAATGTAACGCACAACTAACGTGTAGCAGGTATTTTCAGCATGTCTGGAAGACACATCACTTAAGTCTCTAAACAGGAATTCAGAAATCTCACATGAGTGACTGCAAAACATCAGCAAAGATAAAACACAACACAAAAAGCCTCACCAGACAGAAGCTGATCTCAGAGCAGTACTCCACCTCCATCCAGTATGCATATTTTTTTAATCCAGGACAAAAAGTACCTACAATCCACCATGTGCAAACCTTACCTTAGGGAAGAAAAAAGCCTTCCAATGCAGGTCTGGATAGGAAGAAGAATAATCAGAACTGCCATTCCTGCAAGACACGATGGGCCTATCTCCATCCAGAGAAGCACTGTTACTGCTACAGCTTGAATTGGTCCAGCCCACAAAAAGTGCAAGAAAATCGTTACCTGGGCAAATAGTTAAGAAAGAGAAGTTAACTTTCACTCTCAGCTAAAACATTAAACCGTAATAACCCAAAGCTGAAGAAGCACCTTAACTTGAAACAGGTGCTGAGGCATCCAGTGAGAATTCTGCAACAGATTCAGAGAACTAAATGTATACAGAGTTGCTTAACCTCCAAGACATAAGCAAATGGCCACACTGATTTTATCTTCATGCACCAACATCTCACTGAGCTTAGGAAAACAGCAGGAAACTATTTAAGGAGGAAAAAAAACCCCTATGTTTTCCTCCCACATTTTAAGAGAATATCCGTCTTCTGTGATGTTTCAGAAACAACTGGAAGACATGTTCATAAGAAACAATCGTCAGCTCTAAATAAAACCTTCTTAACTCAAACCACACAACTTCTTCACACAACCTCTTCAGCCCCTTGGAAAGATCATTAACATGTTTTACCTGATCAAATTTGTTGACATCATTTGACAGAAGATTTACTATTTGACCAGTGGTAGTTTTTGCCATCGCTACGTTACTGAGACGAAGTGCCTAAAAAAGTCAGAAGAGTCTTAGATTGTCACAGTTTATAGAGCACAGTACATCTATATACAGATGACTCAATAAACAAATAGAATACTAGGGCAAAAGTCTTGACAATATCTGGGAACAGCTCAAGAACTGTAGATAATACGTGGGGTTAGATTACATATTTTGAAAGAAAAAAAATCTACAGAAGGACTACAAGAACAAAAGTGCCATAAATATCTTCATGTCCAAAGTGATTAAAAATGGGAAAATACCAAAGTAGCTAGTTATTAAAACTAAACAAAAGAGCTCATAACTTTTCACTTGCATTGCTACCCCTCATATTCTAAAGCACCTATTCAAAATAGGAACAAAAAATTCCACCTGAAGATCAAATTAAATCAAGGCAAAGTTTGGCCAGCTGAAAGAATTCTGTTTTGAATCAGACTCAACAGAAGCCAAAAAACTCAAGTTATCAATTTTACACTGTCAGTTCCTCCTAACACTGCAAACTCTGCTGTCTTTGCAAATCAGAGTTAATATTCCTTTACAAAATAATAAATATTTCCCTTGTTAATAACTCTTACAAAATCATATTTCTGAATTATATTAAATGAAGTTTAGCATAACTTACAGAAGGCAGCAACAGTAAATTTCAAGTATTTTTATAGGTTAATAAATATATTAATCAGTAGAAAACAGTATGTGATTATAAAACAGAGAATACTGCACTGTTGTCTTGTTAGTAGCCCATGGCCTGGGTCTGTCTCAGATCCACCACTTAAGACACCTTTCTGATCTCTTCCTAGCCATTTTACACACATGCAGTGAGAATAGCTCCAAAATGTACTAGTCCAGCCCATTTTGACCAAGACAGTCTGAGCCAAAACAAGGGTGCGTGCTTGTCTATGACTGATTTGTCTTCTCTGGGGAGAGACAGCCATTCCCATTCTCAGTAGCAATGCAATTTGGATCTTTTCTCATATTCCTGCCTCAAAACTACTTTTGAACTAGCACTGTTTGTTGATTTTTATTTTATTCTTAAAAGAGAAATAAGCCTTACATTTTCCTGGCTGAATGGACCTGTCTAGACTACAAAGTACATGGAAATGGAAACACTGGACGCAAAGCAGCAGTTTTACTTATATAACTGATTTCTACCAAAAGCCAAAACGCCTGGTTTTGTATTTTCCCTTTCAACTACATCCAAAAAGGCAGCACCATATGAACGGCTATGAAACAAACTAACTCCATCCCAGCCAAAGTCAGTACACTATGGCTTTAAATACTGCTTTGACTGTAATGTTTAAAAATTCACTCCAAAGGTAAAAAATATTACTGAATATTATCTAGTCACACATCTTTTTAAAAAGCAACTGGAGATTGAATTTACATTTTATTTTACATTTGCCAATTATCTGCCTTTTTGCAGCATGAAGATCTGCTTGATTTTCTGTCTATAAATTTTGCATATAGATGTATTTACCAGCAAGCACCCTTTCTCAAGGAAAATAAGTTTTAATTATATGAACTAATGAGAGCAAGTTGTACACTTGATGTCTTAGGTTAAACTCTTTTTTCCCTCAGATGTAATTGCACAGGCTCAGTTTTGGTTCTTCAACCATTCTTTGCCTTTCGTACTCCCATCTAAGTGTTTTAATCTCTCCTTGTCCCAAATAGTTAATTCAAAAGCACAAAAAATAGGGAAAATTGACCACAGAAATGAGTAATACAAATGTTTAGTCAATTAACTCCTGACATCTTTTTGACTACTTTCTATCTCAACCAACTACTCCAGAGCTTAAACTGCTTTAGTGTTTATTCTGAACCTTAAAGAACTTCTAAAAGTTAAGTCTTATTAAAAACATATATAATATCAGCTTCCCATAAGTAGCCTTTGGTTTCAAAACATGAGATTGTGAGTCATGAGACAGATTCCATTTTCATATTTTGTTATGTGTGCATCCTGTGTTCATCACTAATACTTCTTACTGATTACAAATAAGTTTGAATACAGGGGTTTGGCAAATGAGATTTTAACTTTCCAGGAAATGAAAAATGGTCGAAAACTAAAGAGTTATGAGCATTTGAAGTCCTCCATTAAGGATGCTCTCTCATCCAAGCCACTCATCCAAGTTTTTATTTACTACAACAATTAACAAACACCACCAAAAGTGCTGGTTAATTAATATCTAATTTATTTCAATAGTCTATATGAGGATAAAGAGAAAGTATGACCTATCTATAAGCCTCAGATAATGAAGACAAATTATTAGAAAGGTTTATCAATGTTCAGCCTTCACCCTCAGAAGTAAATATATTTGAGATGAGGGAGGATTTAATCACATCTCTAGAAATAAGGGTGCACAAAATGAACATTTCTTTCCCAAGCTTCTAAGCCAATGTCAACACAGCAACAAACAACATCACTACATACATATATCATGAATTTCAAACTGTGTTATAATAATCACTTTAGTAAATTAATACCTTAGAGAGATGTTTATGTACAAGAAAGCAGTGTCCCATGTTAAAGCCAAGTTCCTTGAGGATAATTTCCAAGGTATCAGAAGAGGGAGAAGAACAAATGCACATGAAAAGCCATCACTACTTACAATGGGGACGTTTTTACTCTCACCACTACTGCTTTGTCCAAAACCTTTGCATGACCAGCAGTGCAAGTGTTTGCGTCAAGTGGATGGCATCTATGTTTAATGGTTAAATTAAAATGGATTTCTCTACATTCTCAAGAAACTAAATTTACAGCCCTGATCCTTCAATTTAACTTCTTTGCTGAGTCAAGAATCTATAGGCCACTATTCTAGCAGCACTAAAACTAGAAAGATAGTGTGTTTTCCCTTCCAGCATCCCCAGCAGGGACTTCCTGCTTGGAAGGAGAAATATGCTCAATGGTTTGGGTATTGCCAACAGCTTCAGAAGAGGGATGCAGAAGTTTCCATTTGGGCTGCTTGCTTTCCAGAGCATACCAAGGCCAGCATTTCATCCTGGATGCCACTTAACTCCTTCCTGTAGGTACTATCCATAACTACTTCTGTTCTGCTTTCCACCTGACAGAAGCCTCGGCTCCATCTGTAGTCAAGGACAGCTATTTCTTGGATCAGGACATAGAGACAGCAAAGAAACCACATCTTACTGAGCTTACATCCCTTCTCACACCTCATTGGCTTTACTGAGGAACTCCAGTGCTCCCACCATGAAACCAGTACTTGATACTAAAAATCAGATTTACCACTAGCTTGATGCTGAACCATGTCTCCTCTGCCCACTTCTCTTTTTCTTCCCTCCCATCAATTAGGGGAGATATTAAAGGTGAAGTCACTGAGTGTCCCTGCCAGCCCAGAGTGGGCAGCAGCAGTACCTCAGAGCTGCCGCCTCTCCCTGAACTAACTTCATGGATGCCCTGAAAGAACGGGACAGGTCCTCTGACCTGCAATGGGAGCAACTCACTAGTTTTACAGCACCACTGGAAAAAAAAATAAAGAAGTACCACTATTAATTACAACAGCAAGGAGGAACTTGAAATTCCCAGACAACTGAGTGCCAAGGCACATACTGTCATGGTTTAGCAAGGAGCAGCTTTTGCTTGGTAACAGGGGGACCAGGTTGCAATGAAGACCCAGTAAAGAGTTTTTGGACTCTCCCCTGGCTCCTGGGTTCACACCCACCTCTAGCCTGGCTGGGTCAATCTGGCGCCTCTGCGATCACTATTTAGGGATGTGAATTTGAAGTGCTGGCAGGAGGTGTAAGAGTGATACAAGATGGAGGCGACCACGCGGACCCTTCAGCCAGAGAAGGAGGAAGGAAGGAGAAGCAATAGACCAGAGACCCCTCTGCAAGCTGTGGTGAGAATGCAGCTGTACCCCTGCAACCCATGGAGGGCCATGGCAGAACTGAGTTACCAGCAGCTCCATGCGAGTGCACCTGGACAGGCGAGGGACTGTGTGAGGAGACGGCCATGGCACAGGCCATGCTGGAGAGCCTGTGTGCCACAGAGCAGACTCACATGAGAGGCAGAGAGGAGCTGCAGCCTTTGGGATAAATGCGCGTCAGGGCAGCCCGTGCAGGGCTGCTGTGTGTGTGA
Source organism: Colius striatus (assembly GCF_028858725.1). Classification (NCBI taxonomy): domain Eukaryota; kingdom Metazoa; phylum Chordata; class Aves; order Coliiformes; family Coliidae; genus Colius; species Colius striatus. The sequence continues at coordinate 52,093,984 of NC_084759.1, forward strand.
GGCACCCCACAGACTTGCAGGGAGGACTGGTGCAGAGTCCATCTGTCCTGAGGAGGGACAAAGGGCAGGGCAGAAGCTACCAGGTAAACCCCCACTCCCTGCCCCCCTGGGCCGTTCAGCAGGGGAGGAGGTAAAAACACCAGGATCAGGGCTCTGGGCCCGGGAAGAGGGCAGGTGTGGCAAAAAGGTGTTCTTAAATGGCTGATCGGACTCTTCATTGTTGTACTACTCTGTGTTGTTTTATTTTGGTTATGTTTTGGGGTTTTAAGGTTATGTTTTAGTCGATGTTGCATTAAATTATTTTCTGTTTTCTTCCCCAAGCCGAGTAGCCTGGTCTGTTTTGTTCTGAACCTTAAGAGGCAATTAAGCTCTCCCTGCCCTTTGGCAGTTCTCAGCCTCTTCGGTACTTGAGGCTAATCATGGTCTTTTGTTCCCTGATGGGCCTAAACCACAACACATACTGACAGTCAAATATAATGTCCTCCTCTGGAGATAAAACTGGGTATGAGTAATAGCTGAGGTAACTGCCAGCATTCTCTGGGAGCTCTGCCTCTCTCCTGCTGTATGCTGATCACCTCTTACCACTACAGCACACAACCCTTCCATCAGCAATGGGGGGCTCCTCTCCAGCGTCATCAGGAGGTAAAAATCAGCAGCTCCTCCTAGACTTTAGGATTATTTAACTTATTACCTTCACTACGAGGACTGAAGCTGTCGTTCAAATACTGTATTATCAAAGAGAGAGCAAAAGTACATATATACATTTAAGGTCAGACATATGTTTGCATGCTTTACACTTCTACTGTGTAACTTCAAAGGAACTGCAAGCATGGACATAACAGATAACTGTGTTTTTACCCCCCCTCCTTAATGAAATAACTGTCAAATGCCAAATATACCTCTAAACAGGTTTGCTTACCTTCCGATAAATCATATGACACATAGCTACCCTCAGCTTCATGCCAGCCCGCTGTACATGATAGAAGTATAAGTGGTGCATTATAGCTAGAATAAGCGTGCACACAGACAGAGCAGCTGCGTAGCAATATGCAAAATTCAAAGCTACCTCATCTGAGGGATCATATTTTTCAAAATAATTAATAATTTTTCCCAAAAATATTGGCTGAATTATTTTGAGGGTTTCCTGAAAGAGAAAGAAGGGAAAGAAGTATTAACAATTTCATATCATCCCACGCTACCAAAGTTCATGACTGAGCAAACAAGAGCCAAGTACAGCTGCAAGTCATATCCCGTATTATTGTGTCTTTATTGTGTTCTAAAATGTCAAGCCAATTTTTATCAACACATAATCTGAAATAACTACATTCCACATGAAAATTTAGCTGAATCTTTAAAGCGAACTCCTTCAATTACCAATAAAAATGTGGATGTTATAAAAATTGCCCAACTATGTATTACACTTCCATTTTTAAAGACAACAGCGTGTCCTTTACAGACTTTTATATACAGAAAAAAAAAAGGTTTTTTTCTATTGGGCACCCCATTCAGGTATACAAAATACATCTAAGACTTACAAAGCAAGTGAATGGCTTGTCTCAAAAATACGGCACTGAAATCAGCTCTCTGTACCACATCCATAATCCTGCAGTTACAACTCAATCTGTCAGTTTCTTCAGGGCTACAGCTGTTTTACTTTTCTGAGAGTACATGAGCATTACAGGTTGTCTGAACACCCCAGCATAAAGTCACCAGTATGTATCATGCACTCTAAGAGTCCATGTTTCACATCGCTGTTTGCTAAGTGTGCTGTATCACATCTTACACTACTTACCTCAATCATTGTGAAAATTCCAAAAACTAAATAGGATTTCCAGTAACAAAGAATAATGGCTTTTGTTAAATGTGGTGTTTTTCCTCTCTTTTTTGCTTTTTGCACTTCTTTATCCCAGTACCTGACAAACAAAACACAAGCATGCTCAAAGATACAAGTGAAAATCACAAGACAATTAATTACCTGGAACAAAACACTTTCAGATGTACAGCCAAATTGCCATGATCACTTTTGTTAAAAACAATTCAAAATAATAATTAAAGAATTTAACATAGTCATGTTTTCTCAGCCACATAAGCACATAGTACTTAGGGTAACAGACCTTTTTGCTCTTTTACAATCACACACAATTCATCACTGTTCACTATCACCTTTGACATATTTTCTGATAAGGAACCCATTTTTTCTTTTCCTCACAATTCAGACAGTCACTCACCTTAGTTATGGCTTATATGATCTACTGACTACAAACTAAACTGAGGCAGCACAGTTTCTCTATCATCCTATAACCTCTGCACTTCCCCAGAAAAGTTGTGATGTATAACTCTTTCTCACATCTGGCCCCTTCTTTTTTTCCATCACGTACTTCAATGAAGATGAGCAGATGCAGCACAAGAGCAGAGGGAACTCTCTGCAGCAGTTTTATCACTTAACACTCCCTGCATCTCTCCCAAGGCAAAGATCACAGCAGAAGACTGGCAAAGCTCCTTGCATTACCATGTGTCTGCCCACACATAGGACAATCTCACCACATTAAAATCAAAGACAATAATAACAAGCATTGTTTTAACAAGCAAGAATCAGAACTTAAACAGAATTCTTTAAGCACACTGTTGTCCCTTTGCTTCTAGAGGCTAAATATTTTCTGCCAGACCTTGATAGTTTTGAGGACTGAAATTAGTGTAAGGTCTGAAAACCAAATTATTTCGCAACAAAGTATGAACAAGTTTGGAGCATACTGTATGCATAAGAAAACTTTTGAAAAATTATTTTTACCACCTTTTCCTGTTAAAATTACAGAATTACTGTCTCGGTGCTTCAGAATCAAAACCAAAATGATACAGATTCTGTGTGTTTTGCTGTCCAAAGAGAAAAGGTTACCTCCTTAGGTAACTAATTATAAGTCATACTCTCTGTTTCTTGGCCAAGTACACTACGAATTAAAAACAACAATCTTTTTTTTGGATGCTGCATTTTCTACCATTTCCTGGAAAGTGTGTGCTTGTACTGTAATAATCATTGGAAAGAATCCACCTTCTTTTACAGTAAACTCACTGAACTGCTTCAAGACAAAACCATGGAATTTGACAAAGCTCTCCAGCTACAAAGATGTTAAAAGCTGCATTCTTATGAGTTTATCACTGACCCTCTTCCATCCAGAGCAGGGCAATGTAAGACCTGATTATAACCTTTTGTTCCTGGATTCTTTTTACTTCTTGAGGAGTCTCTGACTCCAACCAAACTACTATGGAAGTTCATTTGCTCTACCTTCAGAAATAGCAAGGCCACACTTTCTCAATACACAGGCCACCTTTCACTAGGAAACAGCTCTTCCTGTAATTATATTAAACAAAACAGCATTTGAAGACCAAAACCTTCTCTATTGCAAGGTTCAAGCTAATTTACACAAACTGTTATTCCTGGAAGATATTTCACTATTAAAAGAAAAACATATATCTTCCTGAATCCATAACAACATGAGTTGATACAAAGTCCATGAAAGAGTATTTATAAGAAAATAAAAAACTCTTCTAGAAGCAAGCTTTTAGGTGTCCAAGGCATTTATGCACTTCACCAAAGACTGGTATATTTTCAACATGCATATATTTTTTTTATACACATATATGAAGCGTACAGCGCTGTCACTTAATTTAGTTTGTGCTCAAAACCAAAAACAGCAGAGAAAAAAAAACTAAACCTTTTTCTATTTCTGTACAGAGAAATTGTAAAAGTTTACATAGCTATTCAACCACAGACCAGAAGACCCATACTAATTTATTGAGGATTACTGCAGTAACAGTTAATGAAAAGTCTTCTTTTCCAGGCATTCTGCAAAATCTCAAATTAATTATAAATCATGGAAATACTCTAGTGCATTTTCATTATATATAACTTGGGAAAAATTAAAACACTTCCACAGTAAACAAGTTTTAAGTGTTTACTTCAGCATTTTTAACAGCAGACCTTATTAAACTTTAGAATCATGGCATCACAGAATCATAGAATGGTAGGGGTTGGAAGGGACCTTTAGAGATCATCTAGTCCAACCCCTCCTTGCAGAAGCAGGTTCCACCTACATCAGGTCGCATAGGAACATGTGCAGGCGGATATGAAGACCTCCAAGGAAGAAGACTCCACAACCCATCTGAGCAGTCTGTTCCACTGCTCTGTCACTGTCACAGTGAAATAGTTTTTTCTTATGTTTAAGTGGAACTTTTTGTGTTCCAGCTTCATCCCATTACCCCTTGTCCTCTTGCTAGATATCATAGAAAAAAAGGGATGTCCCAACCTGCTGACACCTACCATTTAGATACTTATAAATGTTAATATGATCTCTCCTCAATCTCCTCCAGACTAAACAGCCCCAGTTCCAGCAGCCTTTCTTCATATGAAAGATGTTCCATTCCCCTGATCATCTTGGTGGCCCTGCGCTGGACTCTCTCCAGCACTTCCCTGTCCCTCTTGAGCTGAGGAGCCCAGAACTGGACACAGGACTCCAGATGAGTCCTCACCAGGGCAGAGCAGAGGGTGAAGAACCTCCCTTGACCTGCTGGCCACACTCTTCTTGATGCATCCCAGGATGTCATTGGCCTCCTTGGCCACGAGGGCACATTCCTGGCTCATATTTAGCTTATTATCAATCAGGACTCCCAGGTCTCTCTCTTTACAAACTCCTTTAATTTTAGAATAGGACTATAACTCTCACCTTCACCAGCAGAAATACAATGAAAGAGAACATTCATTTTTCTCCTTACCACTGCAATTCCTCTCCAAGCTTCTCTGAAGAATCTTCTGGCAGCACTTTATACATATCATCTTCTTCAAGTTTCCGTTTATGGCCAATAATAAATAAAGGATTCAACCACCTATTTAAATACAAATTATTAATAAACTGATCAGTAGATTGAAAAAATAATTTCATTACATATTAATTATTTCAGCCCTTTCTTCCCTCCTTTTCTCCTGCATCACTTAAGATCCACACATTTTACCAAAATGTTCTCTTACACCCAAGAATTAAGTAACTCTCATTTTACAAGTGGGAAAGCATTTCCCATTTCCTGAAGCTGTTGATGCCCCATAGCGCTTTACTCCCAGGCATCCAGACAGCCAGCGCAACTCTTCTTGGCATTAAGGGAACTCTTTTCTTCAGTATTTCCTTGTATTTAAGGGAAAATAGCATCCATTTAAATCTTTAGGAAAAGACATAACTTAAGACAACTACTAAAACATTGACAGAGTTCATAGAATCATAGAATGGTAGGGGTTGGAAGGGATCTTTAGAGATCATCTAGTCCAATCCCCCATATCAGAAGATTTTTTTTAAGCTATTGTGGCTACTCATTTACATGTAGAAAAACACATCTGCTGCTCAACTGCCAGCTTGACAAATGTTAAAGGTCAGTAAATTAAAGACAACCATTCAAATGTAAAAATGGGTAAATAATGGATTCTTACTAAAATTATCTTCCCTGTGTTTGGAAATACAAATGCCATCCTGTGTAGGTTCAAAAAAAGAAAATGTTGTCTAACCACTCTGTTTCCTTACAGGTCAGATTTTTCAAAACATAGTATTTTATGAGAGCGCTTTGAAAACAACTTGTAATAATCACAGAATCACAAGGGTTGGAAGGGACCTTGAAACATCATCTAGTCCAGCCGTCCTGCAGAAGCAGGACCACCTAGAGTAGGTCACATAGGAACCCATCCAGGTGAGTTCTGAATGCCCCCAGAGAAGGAGACTCAACAACCCACCTGGGCAGCCTGTTCCAGTGCTCTGTCATGCTCACAATGAAAAAGTTTTTTCTTATGTTTCTTTGGAATCTCTTATGTTCCAGCTTATATCCATTACTCCTGGTCCTATCCTTGGACATCATTGAGAAGAGCCTGGCTCCGTCCTCGTGACACCTACCCTTTATGTATTTGTTTGTAAATATTAATAAAGTCACCCCTCAGTCTCCTCCCAAGATCAAGAGCTCCAGTTCCCTCAGCCTTTCATCGTAAGGACAATGCTCCACTCGCTTCATCATCTTGGTAGTCCTGCTCTGAACATTCTCCAGCAGCTCCCCATCCTTCTGGAACTGAGGGGCCCAGAACTAGACACAATATTCCAGATACGGTCTCACAAGGGTAGAGCAGAGGGGGAGGAGAACCTCTCTCGACCTACTGCCCACACCCCTTTGAATGCACCCCAAGATGCCATTGGCCTTCTTGGCCACAAGGGCACATTGCTGGCTCATGCTCATCCTGCCCACCAGCTCCCTTTTCCCTAAGAGTTCATTCCCCAACCTGTAATAATGCTACTGTAGGTTTGCTTGAAAACGCACTATTTTGTTAGATCAAATAATACTGCCAGGGAACTGTAAGACTGGCTTTTATGTTCTTACATCCTTCTTCAAGCCTGAAATATAGGTCAAGGAGGTCCAAACAGTTTCCATTGTGCTCCACAGAGCAGATGGATGAACGGCAGAAAGCACATAAATTACCAAGTTGCTCGTGAGATGAAGCAAAAGGGAACAACACTTCCAAAACAGGCATGGCTTTGGGGAACAAGGGAATTAGGGAACTTGCAGTTTGCCACTTGCATTTGTCTCTACTGAACTTCTGATACTTGGTTTCCAGGAGAAATATAGATTTTGGCTCTCAGGCTTGCTTCCTAGAAGTACTTTCTCAGTTGTTCAACAGTCAGAAGAGGTGAAGAAAGGATTTGTTTTGGAAAAAATACTCTTGCACTTACAGCAAAATCTTTGTCTGATGTCAGTTGCCTGTGAAAGCTCATGACTGCTGTTTAGTTTCTGATCCTTACTTATTTCAATTAAAACAACAGTTGTTAAAACAGCACCTGGTGCTCTAGGTCAAGTGCATTATTTTCTGCAAAGCTTACATGTGAGAATTCAAAACTAGGATGGTTTACAATGATGGTGTTTATTTATTCACAACCACAACAGTGGTTACAAATACTCATCGACTAGCTTTGTATTTCTTGCTCAGGCATGTTCCAATTAAATTTTATATACGCTGGCGTATAAGAAGTTTGCCAATTGGTTTTAGAGAGGGTGAAGAGGCAGGCTAAACCCTCAAAGAGGGGGCTCAGAGTGTCTTCGAACATGGAACTGTTGTAAAAACCTTTTTCACAGGCTGCACATTACAAATGGGATTAACGGTGGTTTTCCTTCATGACTTAGCATGTTAGCATAGTGTTTGTGTGACTCATGCAAAGATTAAGTCTCTCTCCTTAGAATAGCATCTTTAATGCCTAACAGCTCTTTTTAAACTCTTGGAGTGAGTACTGAAAAGCTGTCTACGTGAGCTGCTAGGTCCTCAATGTATGCTAAAGGTACAATAAGAAACAGAAAGTACTTGTCAAACAAGCCTGTTACTTGGACTGTATGGTCAAAGAGCATCAGGGCTCTAATCACTAGCACAACTTCCCTGTCACTCCTGACAAAATGTTTCAAAGATCAAGTGCTTCAACCAGCAAAAGAGCTTCTGCCTGATTTGAAACAATCAATCTGCTCCACTGAAATATTTCTTCTTCAGCCTCAGTTCTTGCAGCCCATCACAGGTAGAAAGCAGAAGAGGCAAACAACCTCAAGGTCATTAAAAGAACTTCAGCCTGCTGAACGAGAGGGGCTCTATTTGCTCCAGGATAGACAGTTATTGGAAAGATCTGCAGACTTCAGTTGACTCATGCGGCCAATATCAAGTGTTCCTCCTCTTGCAATATCAGCATTAACCTACGGTGTACTCCATAAACAAGTCACTGGTCTCTCTGACAGAATAATAAAGGACAAGTTATACTTCTCAACTCCTTTAGCAGGAGATTCAGGATGAGGCATTCCTTTCAAGAAGATACAAGGATAAATTCTGTTCACATCTATGGAACCATTTCCAGTAGCTACTGTTGACAAGGTGGTGAAAATAAAAGTTCTTCTGACATTTAACGAGGAACATACATAAGATATTCATTACTGAATCACAGACTGGCTGAGGTTGGTTAGAAGGGACTTCTGGAGGTCATGTGGTCCAAACTCCTGCTGAAGCAGGATAACCTAGAGTCTGTTGCCTAGGACCATATCTAGACAGCTTTTGAAGATCTTCAAGGATGAAGGCTCCACAGCCTCCCTGGGCAACCTATGTCAGAGCTTGGTCAATCCTCACAATGAAAAAGCGTTTCCTGATGTTCCAAGGGAAACTCCTGTGTTTCGGTTTGTGCCCATTGCCCATGATAAGATCCCCCCAAGCCTTCCCTTCTCCACATTGAAGAGTTCCAGCTGTCTCACAGAATGGTAGGGGTGGCACAGAAACTCTGAAGACAAGCCCAAAACCTCCTCGGGTAGCCTATGCCAGGGCTCTCTCATCCTCACAGGAAAGAAGTTTCTCCTCATGTTGAAGGGGAACTTCCCATGTTCCAGCTTGTGCCCATAACTTCATGTCCTGTCACTTGGCACTACAGAAAAAAAAGAAGATTCATCCCATCTTCCCAACACTCATCCTCTAGGTATTTATAAGCACTGATAAGGCCCCCTCTCAGTCTTCTCCAGGTTAGCAGCCCCAGGTCCCACAGTCTTTGCTCATCAGAAAGGTGTTCCAGTCCTCTGATCATCGTTGTAGCCCTCCACTGGACTCTCTCCAGAAGTTCCCTATCACTCTTCAACAGGGGAGCCCAGAACTGGACTCAAGACACCAGATGTGGCCTCACCAGTGCTGAACATTGCTGTTCACTATTGGCATGTAGCAAAATGCACAGAGGAAAAGTAAAGACACTTTAAAAATATACACTTTAAAAAAATTAAGCAATGCTCTTAAATGTTACTTCATAGAACACCATTCCTTATCTATGCTTTCCAAAACATGGTGAATGACCACAAGTAGGCCACAAGAAGAATAATCCTTCTGCTGAGGATAACTGCTCTATGCTGATGTCAGTTTGATTCAGCACTACAGACAAAAGCAGCAGAAAGTGTTGGCCACAGCCATAAACTAGTCCACTTGCAAAGTAACCAGATGAAAGCTAACAGTTTCAAGTCTATAGGATTGCTAGAATAACTGAGTTTATTCTTTGGCCTTAAACTCTCAAAAACACACACTGATGAAATGCCCACCTTCACTGAGTTCTTACAGTTCGTATCAAATCCTTTTTGTGCCATCTCCACACCAATCAAGTACTGTACATACTATGAGACTGAATTTTTAAATTAAGTAGCAGATGGGGAAAATAGTGCCAAAACTTTCAAGATTTTCAGATGTAGTTCCAGTGAGATCTAGCCCAAACAGGGCTTCTCACATTTTCCCATTAGTTAAAAGCATAATTTTGGAAACAATAATATATTGCACTACAACCTCAATGTTAACGTTAAAGAAGGCAAATTAAAGCAATCCAGAGTATGCAGAAAACTGCAGTAATGCACCTTGTGACTCATTTATTATAATGGACAACATGGTAAAGACTCAGTATGTTTCTGTAGGGTTAGGAAAAAAATGCATAAAAAAGAAACAAAAACTTTAAAGTCATCCCTTGCTGAGCTTTCTGACTACACTCCCCCAGAATACTGATATTCGAGAGCTACTGCTATTGGGGTCTTAAGGGTACAAAAGCTTTTAACATGTTTTTTAATGTTGTGCAACTGTAGACTATACTTGAAGAACTTTAGAAACAGGTTAAATTTTTTTCTTTTCAAATTTCGACTTACATTTAGTCCTTATAGAGCTCTTAGTCCAAGACTGAGGACTCCTGTTTGTCCACTGAAAATTCGCAGTAGAGCAGGAAAAAAATCAAGTTTCATCGCCTCACTAATGCATCCTGAACCTCAAGCTGGAAGGTCTGTTTTCAGACAGACAACTTAGCAGAAGTTCATATTCAGTCATTAAAGTAAAAATTTCCACCAGGATGCCACAAACAGCTTATGCCCTGTGGAATTCTCTGCACTGAGGAGCAGAATTGAGACCAACCTATTTCACACAGCCTGGTGTTACTTCAGTCACACACTTGTAACAAGCAAATGAACCAAGCCCTTCTCTTGCCTTAAGGCTCGGTTAAATCAAAGAGTGCTGTAAGAAGACTGTTAAAGGAAGCTGGCAAATAAGGCAACGGTCTACATCAAGAACACCTCTGAAACCTCAACTTAGCCATAAAAGAAGGCTACTTGTTAGAGCAGTATGTCTTTTGTCCCAACAGAGATCAGCTAACACCAATCTCTTCAAGGGAGAACAAAAAAATTCCCACAGAAGAGTAGAATTTGTTGTGAACAAATATATCGTGCAAGCTACATTACTCTTTAATAAAAAAATAATAACCAAAATTAAAGACGATCTAAAGAAATGGAGGAAATACATATAGACAGGGATGCAGAAATACTCCTTTTATCCTAAGGATGGACAGATCGTGGACTCACTATCAATCTATTGCCTGAAGAAAAAACAACACAGTGAGGGTGTTCCCTCAGTCTTACATTTAACTAGTGGGGACACCTCAGTCCCACATTTCTGTATTTACTTCTGAAGAAGCTGTTCAGCTTAAACAAAAGTATAACCTCTTAGCCATTGTCTTCTCTTTTCCCAGGTACCCTACCATTTGCTAAGAAGGTAATTACTTGGTTCTTGCACATCACCTCACTTCAGTCACTCTTTCAAAAACACAGTGTTCACATAATGCCTTTCAAAGAACTTAGCACTTATTTTTGCTAGCTTGAACTACACAAAAATGTGAATATCTGGGAGAATCCTTAGCACCTTCTATTCTGCTGGGAATGCCTCTGTTCTATCAAGGCGATTAGCTGATCAAAGACATCAGTCTGGAAAGAAGCCCAGAATCAGTCTCTGTTACTGCCAGAATACTGATGTCACTGGGAATAAAGGTCAAAAAATAAATGGAAAAAAAAAAAAATCACTTAGTAACCTAGTGCAAACCCCAGAGACAGCCAACTGCAAACCAGTAACTCACTCTTCTGGCCCCAGCTGCTTTCCACATCTAGGTACAGCAGTACCTTGGGCACTGATAAAAAAAAGGAAGTGATTCATTTCTGAACAAGCAGATACACAAAGACCACAATGTAAACATTCCTGCATTTCCCTACTTCTGGGCCCTGACATTACACACCCTGTAACATTACAACACAGTCAGCCAGCCACAATTTACTTGGTTGTGCAGGGAAGTGCATTTTTTACCAGTGGTAATTAAAGCAACTCTACCAAGATTTTGGGGAGCCTTTAAGGTCTGCAGAAAAAAGCTAAAAAAGTCTTTTCTCATGCTCGTAAGGGGAGCAAGGCATCCCCTTCTTCACAGTGTGTAAAAGAATCAGACCCTGTTAACCAAAAGGCAGGGTCATTATTGCAATCAGAATAGTCATGCTACACTGCTTCATACACAACATAAAATTTCCTAAATGAGAAAGCTTTTAAATTAGGTTTGTTCATGTCCCAAAGGGTTTTTCTTTCAGACAAAGAAGAAATACATTATTGATAGCTACATTAAACTAACAGCAGTGTCCAGTTCAACTGGTTCATTAACTCAAGCATGGGACCTGGTGTGCCTCTGGATTTGTATCATGTCCTGCTTGCAAATGCTCAAAAAGATACCAGTCTCACACTGCAGAGCTGGCTTACAGAGCTTTCCAGAAACCCATGCATATATTTTAAGTTCTTCATGAACTGAGAAGATTTGTCACAAAACAATTGCATATGCTTCTTAGCTGATATGTTACAAAGCTGACACAAACAAAAAATGTCCCAAGACCAAAGCAGGTGTCCATCCGGGCCCTGGATGCAACCCCAGGCTTCAACTGCCCTGATCAGCCTACAACAGCTACACCATAGTCAGTCACTATCAGTACCTTCCTCAGTGCTAACTGCACAAGTTTGCTCTCCCCTTGCTTCACAAAAGCCTTTGCTTCATCACTGGCCAAGACAGAAAAATCCGACTACATGGACTACTTTGCTAATTAGAAAAATCTTTTCTTTTTGTCTTTCTTTATTTGTAACTACAGTCAGAAATTTAACTTCTGGGTAATTCTACAGCACCCAGTCAAATCCACATCCTGCATACTCTCATCAACTAATTATTTATTAAGGTAGTTTACAAGTTGTGTTTTCCCCATTCCTCTCAAGCTTATTTGTGCATTACATTACAAGCATCTTCTGTTTATGTCACAATGTCCACTTATTTTTCAACAGTTGCACAGAACAGTCTTTGTTTACTCAAATTCTTCCATAACACTAGGATTTCATCTCCCTGAGCAGCTTGGAAGCACTACTTTGACTGCTAAGCTACAAAGTACACGTATTTCTTTCTCTTTAATCACCTACTTTGGAACTGGGTGGAGGTTTTTTTGTAAAATAAATGGGGTTTCCTCATGGGACTTTTTGATTATAAATCCACATTGCTAATCCTCCATGGCTTACCTCACGTGTCTACCTGCTTCATTATACTGTTCATTACCCACCTTCATGACTCGAAGCTCTACACCAGCAGAGCAAATTCAACATTGCTATAGGCTTGCTCTCAGTCCAGAGAATCACTGCTGGGATGGAGTGTACAGACAGAACTATACACACTGGCTACTGCCAGTGTAATATTTTGCAAGAATTCCTAAGTATCACTGCAACAGTTGGTAGTCATCATGTGCTTTTTTTTTTTTAAACCTATCTCTATTTCACATGCTCACTCATTCTCTTCAGTAAGCTGCCTTTTCTCACTTCCCCTTACCAAGTCATCTACAATTAATAAAGTTAACAGTAAGTTCTGGTATTTCTTCAGATGCTTTTCAACTGGTGTTTTGGTTGCAACTTCTCTCCCTGGCTCACTGCAGCTTAAACAGTAGAATTTCTCATTGCTTACTGTAGAAAAAAAAAATGGAATACAATGAAATTACTTCAAAGCCATATTAACTCAAAAACACCCTTTGGGTTTCCAGTTCCAACGTCAGACTATATTAACCTTTGATACTGACCTTCATCTCATCTTCCAAACTGTTGCTTTTCCTTTCTACTGCACAGTATAAGCGCTTAAGTTGCTGGACATCCACTGTCTGAGGCTGAGTAACTCAACTGGTATTTGATTGCATTTATTGCAATGTAGGTGAGCAGTATGAAAATAGCCTGCATCAACCAGATACAAAACATCTGATTACTCTTACTTCCTGATATTCCAAATGGCAAGAAGGTCAAACAGGGTGAGGAATGGGAGGGGAGAGCATACTGCAGCAAGGATTAGAAGAGCAGCACCACCTGTACCTGTGGTATTACAAAGACTATCATTAAAACATTGGTTTCAAGCCTAACATTCATGTGCCAGGAACAATATGCAAAATACCAAAGATTTGATGAAATTACGCCTTGTAACACTACATTTCAGTACAAGGTATTTATTGAAGTAGGGCCTCAGTTAATTATGCAGGGTGAAGGGAAAAGAGTCTTCACTTTCACAGAAAAGAATTGGTCATACAAACAAGTTTCAAAACTCAGGGTAGTTACTACTGAAATAACTTAGTTGGAGTGGGAAGTTTCTTCATAATTTGAAAAGTGCATCTAAAAACTGTTATATTTTACATACACATTTAGTGGGAAAAAAAGCAAACAAAAGAACAACAAAAAAGGTTCAAACCCTGAAACCAAAATTATGCAGAAAATCTAGCTGAGCTTAATGGTCTCTGATCTCAACTTCCACAAGAAAATGCAAATGTCGAAACCTAATGGCAACAATTTCTGTATTAACTTCAATTTTGACAAGTAATGGAAATGGGAAATCTCCTGTGAGTTCAGATCGGTATTACAAGTGGGTAGATGTCAGGAACACATATACACACAAAAGAAAGATGATTGGTCTTTTTAACCAAAGTCTACTTGTGTTATCTCCCTCAACCACTTCAGGGCACTTAAGGCCCTACAGAATATTCTACAAGTGGCAGAAAATAAACGATTTTTGGAATTCAAAAAACCAACAAACCAATGGCCCAACATACTCCCAATTCTGAAGGTTTGCAGAAATTAGAAAAGGTGCATTTTCTCTCATAAATGATACATATGCTTTACATAGCTCATTCCAAAGGCAAATAGCCTTTGTCTTTTGTTAAACAGTTCATCTAATTGCACATCTAAGCGAATACTAACATTCTGACAGTTTATGCACACTTGCTGTAGTCGACATCATCTATTTAGCACTCCTTGCCCATATATTTTCACTTTACTAGCTCAGAAATTATGGTTTTCAAACAATATTTTCTTCTGCATAATCTTCTAATGAAACAAACAACCTTTACAAATGAATACAAGAGTTCAAGAAACTGAATTATTCAAATTTAGCTACAGGATAGTAAGTATCTGATAAATGAACAATCATGTATTACTTCACACATTGTGCAGACACCTTGAAGCAAGTTTTCAGTTAATGTTTTAATGCTGCTATTGTAATGGTAATAGCCACATGTAAAGTGATGATGTAAAAAGGAATCCAACTTTAGGAAGCTGACAGTGTCCTGTGCTCCAAAGCAGCCAAGAACTTGTCATAGTCACGGTGAGTCTCTGACAGCTAAGTAATTACTACTATTATTAAAAATCAACTATGAATATAAGAAATTTATCAAGATTAATTTCTTCACTTCTCTGAACAAAAACACTGGATACTCCTCCTCATGTTATTAATAGGCCAAGACTTATGCAGTCTTTTAAAATCATAGCCTATGTTTTGTAACTTTACAATGAAGTGGATTTGATGTCTGAACAAGAAGTGCATAAAAATTCAACCTCTGTATAGCTAAAATATCTTTGGTAAATTAAGGGAGCAAATGCTACAAGCAAATAAAAATGCACCTGCTACTTAATAAACATGCAAGCCCAAAGGTGGGTTAATAGTTAGAAAGGAAAAATACTCTTGCCCTGTACAGCTATTAATTTCCCCACCCACACATCCCCCTTGGCAGAAAAAAAAAAAAAGATGTGAAAAATTCTATTCTCAACTGCATAAAGTACAAAGTACATAACTTTTTAAACCTAAAATACTTCTCACAACAGAATAGCTGTTTAAACATGATAAACAGTGGAGTGAATTATCTCTTCCTTGGACAGACCTAAAAAAGAAAGCAAATCCTCCTATCCATCTTTCAAAGCTTGCATTCTCACCAGTCAGATGAGCCAGCAATAAAACTAAACAAAATAAAAACCTCAAAAAACTTTAAAAGACAAACCAAAACATAGATGAAGTAAATTAGAAATATACCCAAGTGCTGTTAACTCTAACTGAACTACCGGACAGAGCTTTAAGAAGTTCAGTGAGTGTGGGAATTTGTGACTCTGAAGGTCTGTAGTCACAGAAATATCTACAACATTCAGAACAACCAGGCTTTGATAACCCTGAGTTAATACAGGTAATTCAGTAAGAGGTATGCAAAATATTCTTGTTTTCCAGTGGCGCTGATCTTTATACTTCTATTGTGAGGAGTTTTTTATTCTTCTAACATCTAGACCAACATTACACAAGGGATGCATAATAAAAATAAGTGTTCACACACAATCCAGATGTTTCTCTTTCCCATGAACGTACTACTAGAGCATTAAAGTTCATCAAGCTCATACTTGTCAAAGTCACAACCCAAAAGCAAGAAGACAAGCTTTGAACAATGAGAGAAGAATGTGTCTTCAGCCTACACACTCATTACCTTAGTTTTATAACTCAATGAAAACATGTCTTCTTTTCTCCTTTGAGTTTGATCTTGTTTCTGCCAGGCAATAATAGCAACAAACGAGAGGATGCTTCCTTACAATGGTGAAACTGCACTTTTGGAGCAAAATATAAATAAAATAAAAATAAGAAGGACCTTTGTTCAGCTACCCACAATGTCCCACTTTCTAGCCCCAGTGACACCAAGCAGCCAGCACTCGGGATTTGGAGAGCAGAGCAGGCATGCTCGAGTAACTGTGTGGTGGTGGCTGCCACTACTCCCGTGACAGCCCAGCCCTTCCCAAGCACTATTCATCTAGTTCTCCAGCTGAAAGCATCTCAGAGCATCCTGTGTGAGATAGGAGTTAAAACGAAGAAGTGCCAAAGCAGTACTTGCACAGCTGTCTGTCAGGTGCCACATGCTTTGCAGAAAGGAAGATCGATTCTCAAAGCTACCCTTGAAGTCAGTTTTATAGCCAATGAAGGGCATTTTAATACTTCCTTGATTCTATGCAAAACAGTATTAACGTGCAGAAGACTGGCAGCCCCTGCTTACTCAATTTAAGCCACTGCTGCCATTTCACTAAAAATACTCATGTTTTCTGAGCAGTAAAGAATAAGCATATCCTGGTGTCTCTCATGATCATATACAGCACAAGGGAGAGATGAGATTTTAAAAGGGTATTTGCACTGCTGTGAGTTATACTGCTATGAAAGCCTGGAAAAAAACAGTACGTAAGGCATGTTCCAAAGCTTTTTGAACTCCACTGAACTTATTTTCAAAGCACAAGCCCTACAGCTGTATACTACCATCTGACTGCAAAGCATGAAGTCCTGGTCGATCTCTGGACTTTCAGTAGGCCCATCATCCCACAAGAACACACTTTCACCTACTCTTCCCTCTCCATAATGAGAGCCTACAAACACGTTTGGGGTAAAAGGAACCTTTCAGGTGCTTGCCTAAAACTTCTTTATTGTTGCTGAACACTTCACTGTAACACACGGATATCAACACAAGAGGTTGGGGGAAAAAAAAAGAAAACAGATGATAGGAGTAGTCAGAGAACTAGCTACAAGCACTGAACACTTCCTTTTTCATGTCTAGCTGGGTTGGTTTTTGCAGAACTGCCAGTAGCACCACAAGATCCCAGCAAGGGAATGAGAACAGGCCAGAAGCAGCCCTGGAATGCTATGTGGACAACTGAAGTTCATCCCATTCTGTCTATATGTCCTAGCAAAACTGTTTCCAACACAGCCACCCCCGGTGTCAAGGAAGAAAGTGTAAGTCAAAATGCTGAACACAGAGACTAATGCGCAACTGTACAATCTCTTTTTTTTTTTTTCCTTTATTTTTGCAGAAAGTACTTCCAAGGACATTTGTCGGGGCTTTTAAAATTCCCCTACCTTCCAAAAGAGACTTCTGCACCTGTTCAGAGTTGCTTATACCATCAAAGAGTTTTTTACTTGTGTTTCAGAGGCTTCCAAAAAAAGAGCCTCGTGTGCCATGCTCTCTCTCTTCCTTCCCCCACCTCCACCACGTAACACAACATGTGTGTCCCGTCTCAGGCTACAGAAGGTGAAGCAGAATAAGCACTACCTCCTTAATTGCTCTCTTCTAAAGAGGATCTGCAAAGACAGACAAGCGTGATGCTCTCTCATTTTACTTTGCACATCTTTTCCTATTATATTCAAAGCAACTAAACTGTTGAGCTCTGATCGCTCATTGCTTCAAGTAATTATATATACCCATGCCACGGTTCCCACTAGTAAGAGAATTAGGACTAAGGCTGAACTAGTAGTTGTCTATTCCATGAAAGTTTGTGGTGACGCTGTAACACCCTCAGCCTTCACTTTGTGACCCCCCCTAAGCCTCTCTAGAGCCAAGGCAGCCGACTGTTGCTTAAGCATGTATGACAGCAGCCAGGCTGCTGCCCAGCCATCCCTCACACCGGGAAATTCACACGCCGCTACATAGTTCAGAAACCACCTTATTCCCGGAGGGGGAAAGCCCCATGCCGAAAGCGAGTTAGCAAGCCTTGCCGAGATGAGCAATACCCGACCGCAGCCCGTTATACAAACGGGGAAACAGAGCAACGCCAGGGAGCAGCCCCGCACATGGTCCCAGGTCCGGGAAGCCCGGACGAAGAGGCAGAGGACATTCCCGTCCTCCCGGCAGCTACCGAGGGAACCGAACATGTGCTCGAAATGGGCGACGGGGCCGCGCTCGGTGCCGGCCGCACAGCTGACGGCTGCCCTGCCTAAGGCAGGCAGGCCCCCGCCTGGGCTGTCCCCAGACCGCGGTCGGGGATTACGACCCGGCGCCGACTGCCGGCTTCACCTCAGAAGACCTTGCCCCGCCTCGCCGCGCTTCCCGCAGCCACCTCCGTACGAGGGGCTGTCCCGGCCGGCCGGGCTGACACGCCGGGCCCGAGCCGCGGCTGCAGTCACTGCCGCCAGCCGATGCAGGAGCTCGGGCAGCGCCAGCCGCCGTCTCCCATCCCCCCCGCCTCCGCTCGCTGCCGAGGCGCCTGGACCCTCACGAGAGCCCCACTGAAGAGCAAGCCGAGCAGCCCTTAGCCGGAGCTCAGCATCCTCCCGCCTCTGTTGCTGGGCCCCGCAGCCGAGCGGCCAGGCGAGGCGAGCGGCGCTAAGCACCGGCGCGGCGGCTGCTTCCCGCCAGCCGGCGCCCCGGGGCCGCACCTCGCGGCGTCGCTGCCTTTGCCCTCGGCCAGGCACTCACCAGAAGAAAAGCCGGGAGCAGAGGTTGGCATCCTGCAGCGGGTTGGGCTTCTCCTCGCGTGGTACCGCTTCCATGCTGCTCGCCGCGCCAACCCCCCCCCCGCCCGGCAGCGGCGAAGGCGCAGGACCAGAGGCGACTTCCCACCGCGGCAGCCGCCGCCGCTTTGCCGCCGGCCGGCGCTGTTTCCGGGAGAGCCGGCACCCCCCGCCTCGTCCCTCCCTCCCTCTCTCCCGTCCGCCCCAGGACGCCTCCTGCCGGCCTGGCTCGCCCGCGGCGCCCGCGTCGCCGGGTAGCCACAGAGGCCACGCCGGGGCTGGAGCCAGCCGTCAGCCGTCGTGCTGAGCTCCCGCGCCTGCCCCGAGGGGGCCGCTCCTCTCATTGAGGGGGATTGGCTCAGTAAGGGCCACGCTTCTGTCCGAGGAGGGCCGTTGTCGGACCTGGTGGTTCTCTGCTCATCTCCTCCTGATTTACCACATGCAGTTGCTGCCTACTTCCCCTCAGCGCACGGCGCCCCAATTTGGACAGCAAAACACGCCGCGAGTCGGGCCAGTCCAGCTTAATGGCACTAAACACCATCAGAAGCGCTTGCTGTCACCCCTTCCTAGTTTCAGACACTTATATTGAAAGAAAGAGAGAATGAAAAAGAGAAAGAAAGAGAGAAAAAGACAGAAAAAGACAAATCTCATCCTTGAAATCCGTGAAGCAATTCTCAAAAGTTCAGCTAGTGATCAGCATACTCTTGGAAGTATTGCTGCTGCGCCCCTGACACAGGCAATATGACCAAAAGGAGTAGAGGAAACTGCGGGAGACCTAAGAAAATAGGAATGTGGGACATGTATCTAAAGTAATCAAAGAACTACTAATCTCCAAGAAAAAAAATAATTAGCAAGAATGGGTCCCAGACATGCAGTTACTTCTCTGCACTCTCAGAATCACAGAATGGTTGAGGTTGGAAGGGACCTCTGAAGGTAAGCTGGTTCAATCCCCTTGGCCAAGCAAGACAGCTTAGGGGGAGTTGTCAGGACCATGTCCAGTCAGCTTTTGAAGATCTCCAAGGTCTCCACAATCCTGAGCAACCTATGCCAGTGTTTGATCACCTTCACAATATTTGTGAAGCAAATATTTCTAACTAGATGCTCAGAATTAAAGTGTATGACAGCTCAATGCAAGTCTCAAAGCATCAATAAAGTTTGGGTCAGGTTGTGGGAGAAAGGAAGATGTAAATCTAAATCCGAATTCTATTCATGAAGCATTACCTTTTTGAAGTAATGTGCAATGAAAGATTATGCAAACATTTCTTAGTTCAATCAAGGAAGTAGAATACTGGTGATGAACAAGTAATTTAAGTTATATCAATATAATAATATTAATATATATTAATATATTAGATATTAAAGTAAAATATTAAAGTCACTTATTCCTATGTTATTGTAATGTCAGGAAAAGCACAAAGAACAAACCTTAAGAAGTACATTTTTTGCTTTTCCAGCATTATCAGTGATGAATGTTGACACCACCTAATTTTAAAATAAATACTAGTGTTTACCTCTAAACCAAAATACTCTAGGAAGTTTTGGAGCAGGGAAAACCAAAAGGGAAGGGGAAAATAAAATTCAACCGAAAAAAGAATGTCCTGAAAGCAAAATTAATCTTTAAATCTGTCTATCAAGTATTCAAGTAACCATTAGAAACTGTTTGAGTAATAAAGAAGTGTGAAAGCAATCAGCAACAGAGATGCTCAGAAAAATCTGAGACTGCACATGGAGAGGAAGGGGGAGGGAAAATAGCACAGTAATGACATTGATAATCTTATTTCTATTTTAGGAGAAAACAAAAGCAACTGACAATTTATCCATCAAATATTTTGCTATGGCAACAATATGTTCACTGATAAATATCAGTCTAGAAAAGCCAACTACTCTAGTAGGGTAATGGCCAAATTAAGCCAGGGGCATCTGAATTAAACTTGTTATGCATTTACATTGTGCTAGAAAAATCAATTCAGTGTTCACAGAAGGTGTCACAAACATAAAAACACACAAGACTATTTATTCAGTGCACAAAACAAACAATAGTCATTAAATAAGTATCTGTATGATACTTATTACTTCACTCTCTTCTCGTTCTGAATACAATCAGATCGACAAGTTTCTTCACATGCATTTTCTATGGCACTTATCAGTAGAATGTTAAGAGTTCACTACATCTGCTTACATTTGCTTTCCTCAGAAACCTTTGAAAGTAATTGATCAGTTTCAAATGATTTCCAGTGGGTGAATAAAATAAACCGTGTGGATCTTAAGGTGCAGTATAGCCAGTGATTCTGTTTGTGCAATAAGAATCAAGCTTAGCCCTTCAGAGGCTATAGCACTATAACCTCTCACTTTTCAGGCAAGCAGCCATTGATTTCAGGGCTGAACAGTTTCTCTGTATCATACCCCAGGGCCTCAATACAGGTATCTGAAAAACCAAGATGTGCATGAGTGTATCTGAAAAGCGTGGATAAAAGATTTGCTAAGCACTGTGTAGTATCTTCTGAGGCAGTACTAGGGAAAGAATCAGATTCAAAGTTGTTTGAAAGACATCAGAGGGAGTAGTTTCCCAAAGACAAGCTGTGAAAGCTGAGTGTGAAAGCTTTCCAACAGTACGTTGTATGAGTTCAGTGGCTTTAATTGAAATGAGGCAGAAAGGCAGACCCTATGCCTGCCTGAGAAACCACACAGGCAGCCTTGTTTCCTGATATGCCACAGGCAAGAAAGCAGGCTGCCCCGCTGGCTGTAAGCCCAGCTTGTCACTATCCGGTGGCCTGACTCATCATCAGGCTGACGTATCCACCAGAGAATAGTTGCTTCTGCAATACAAACATATTGGCCTCTCCTTGTCCAGCTGCAGAGCGGAAATGTCAATCAGTGCTGCAGAACCAAGCAGCCAGTGATTTTGCTATTTTGATCTGGTCATCAGTTATATCATACCAACAATCTTCCTTGGATACTCTTCCTATTTCTTCTTGCTACCCCACTAGCCATCTCTGTTTCCCCCATATCGTTTTTCTACATGCCATAGCTTCTTATTTATACTAATTGATTTATTCATCCTCCTTAAATTATGATGTAACTCAAATGCCTGAGCATAGGTGCTCTTGGCCATTTTAGATATGGTAGGGTATTCCACTGAGTCACAAGGTTTCAGGTCTGCCATTAATTCCATTATATCTGCCCATTCCATGCTGATGTCTCTGGTGCTTTATAAATGACAGTAGAAAGCAAAGTTTAAACAGCTGAATGCCACACTTATCTTTTTCACTACTGAATCAGTCTGAGTTTTAAGCCAGGGTCCTCTCAATCTTTGACTACCATATTCTTACTAAAGAACTTCTAACTTCTGTTCACATTTTTCTATCTAAATGTCACATACACATAGAGGTGCACACATAATATTTCTGTTAACTTCCATGGTACAGTCCTTGTGATGTTTGACTGTTCAGTTACTAGCAAGTTACACAAAACTATGCTTAAATCAATTATCCATAGCAATTACTTTCTGTTGATTATCTGCTAAAATAAGATTCAAAGAAGTTACTTTCTATTAATTTAAAGTCACAGAATCATAGAATGGTTTGGGTTGGAAGACACCTTTGATGATAATCTAGTCCAATCTCTAATAAATAAATAGATAAATAAATATATGTTTGATGCAGTAGAAAAGTATCAAGAAAGGTCGTACTAAAAGTTAAAATTAACACACTTACCACCTGTTCAGTTGCTCCTAACAATTTTGTCTCTCTACTTCATGCACAGATACTTAGAGAGTGGTATTTCTATAGGATTATTTGGATGAGCTTGCAGCAGGCCTTCAGCAGCAGCTCCCTGTGCTATTCATTAAAACACTGATTCATGTGTATTTGCTGCTGTCCTGAGCTACATAGCCATCTCTTCTACATTTCTAAGCAGCTAAGAGCTTATTTCACTGTTCTAGTCTCACCAATTAATAGACATTAAACTTCCCACTTCTAGTCATTAAAATTTCCATATTTTTTGACCTGTATTTTTAATACTGATAATACAGCTTCAAGACAGCAAAGCCTCTCCTTACATTCTCTATCAACTAATATGTTGCAGAAAATCTTGCATTCTATTTGCCTTCTTCCTATCCTCAATGCTAGCCCATACAGCCCAGGATAATCTCCAAGCAACAGTAAATTAAAGTAACATAAAACTTAAATTGAACTAGTTTCAGGGCAAGGATGGGTCAACAAACAGAAAACAAACTTCTGGAAGTATTGTGCAGACTGTGACTGATGGCCTAAGGAAATATTTTCCATTCCTGACATTTCAGAAGCACATTAGATTAGTGTAGGGAAAAGGGACCTGGGGGTCCTGGTGCACAGCAGGATGAGCATGAGTCAGCAATGTGCCCTCGTGGCCAAGAAGGCCAATGGCATCCTGGGGTGTGTTAGCAGGGGTATGGGTAGTAGGTTGAGAGACGTTCTCCTCCCCCTCTACTCTGCCCTTGTGAGACCATATCTGGAATATCGTGTCCAGTTCTGGGCCCCTCAGTTCAAGAAGGACAGGGAGCTGCTGCAGAGAGTTCAGTGCAGGGCCACCAACATGATGGAGTGGAGCACCTCCCTTCTGATGAAAGGCTGAGGGAGCTGTGGCTCTTTAGCTTGGCAAAGAGGAGACTGAGGGGTGGCCTCATTAATGTTTACAATTATGTAAAGGGCAGGTGTCAGGAAGATGAAAACAGGCTGTTTTCAATGTTGTCAAATAATAGGACAAGGGGCAATGGGTACAAGCTGGAACATAAGAGGTTCCAAAGAAATACATGGTGCACTCGAACAGGCTGCCCAGATGGATTGAATCTCCTTCTCTGGAGATATTCAAAACCCACCTGGATGAGTTCCTATGCAACCTGATCTAGGTGGACCTACTTCTGCAGGGGGGGTGCACTAGATGATCTCTGAAGGTTCCTTCTAATCCCTACCATTCTATGATTCCTGGGAATCCTGTAGCCATGTTTGTATTCATTACATCTTTTTCTTTCTTAATATCAGTCAATGAACTCAATGGACTCAATGATCTTAAATGGCTCTTCCAGACAAAATGATTCTATGATTCTATCCTTGTCCTTGCCAAACAATTCTTACTTCTCTGATCAAATATTCTGCCTGCATATTAATTCTGATGGCTTTTTAACCTTTATATCCCGGTTCAGAAATATATAAAAAGGCTGGGGATGTTTTCAAAAAAAGAGTGGTAGTTCTAGGCACAGCATGAGGAGGAGAAGTAACCATGAAGTTAGAAATGTCAGCATAAGAACAACAACTGTGGTATTAGGGACTGGAAGGTGAACCACAGGAAATAAGAACGGAGAAGAGCTGGGGAAAAATATTTGCCAGGTCTTGAGGAGAATATGGGTCTAAACTAGTACCCAAGAGAGAAGCAAGGAAAATGAGGTAGAAGCATGACAAAAGTAAAAGAGATGTGAGGTTATCCATGAAATGGGGACAGGGAAGCAGGATGGTTGTGTCACGTACCATCAGATGGTGCAGTGTGGAACAGCTGCCTTCTCCAACAAGCCAACTGACAAGAGAGGGAATCTTTTACAAGTCCCCTCAGTTGTGACCAGAGGCAAGCAGGAATAGGTGGAATAAATTTGTGTATATATTTAGGCTTATATCTCTGTGCATGGGACAGCTTTAAGCTATATCATTAGTCATAGCTATAGTTCTGTAACTAAATGCAACTAAATGCATTTCATTCCCTTTAAAATACACTCCACAGCAGAAAACTGTTATACTGTCATCTCTCCTGACACAGAAAATTGGTGCCACCATGCGTGTTCTCCAGCTCATCTTCAGAGGAGATAACTAGTCATCAGAGAGTTCCACAAAAGTACTACACCTTTCTAAGGCAGTAACTAAAAGGAACTACAAAAGCTTCCCAAGTCTTAAGAGCAGGCAGCACCACAATCATCCTTTCATAACAGAAGTCTCTGACTGAATTAGTTTTTCACAAAGCTGCTATGCAGCTAACAATATATATGGGATCTTTTTGAATCCTACCCCCAACATGGTACCTGTGCTGATGGTTCTTCCTTCCTGCTTTTCTCAACAGAGGAAAATAGAGAGTAAAAAAACCTTGTGTGAACTCCAAGAGTCATTTTCCTACCTATAATGCAGTTTTCAAGAATGATCAGATGAATCACTGTCTTTATACTTTGATGATGAACTCCTTTGGAGACTATTTGTTTCATTTTTAAATTGTCCAGTACCGGCATTGTACTTCTACTTTGGGAGCAGGATTCCCAGGAGTTACATTATCACAGAAAAAGAATAAGAATAATCTTGCCAGTTTTTGTTCTGCACATTAAATAATGACCCTTTGAATGAGTCATTTAGTCTGCCAAATTTTTTAAAAATATTTTCCTTTGGTCTTTTTGTAAGAATGATATTTCCTTGTAGGAAGGTCATTCTTTGAAGTAAGAAGGCCCACCTAGAATAACACAACCATGGCACTAATAGTTTCTGGATTGGAACATTTGTGAGTAGGTGAACTGACTAAGTGCTCTTCACTTCCTCCTGCAGAGTTTCTGTTCAGCAGGAGTGACTCAATACACTCAACCGTTTTGTTAGACATATTTTCACATAAATTAGAGTGAGAGCACCCAACAAGTAAGCAGGAGTAAATAGTACTTTTGAAAATTAAAACAAAACTAACATCCTACTGAGCTCCTAGTAGGCTCAGTAGGAGCCTTTTCCCATTCTTTGTACAACCTCTCAGGTAAGTCCAAATATAAAATAAATCACTGAGCATCCTTGAAGCTCTTACGTATTGAGAAAGATTTAAGCTACTGGGAGTCCAGATCAGATACAAAGTGCCATATGTTGTCGCTTCTGTGTGAACTAGATGACATTTCAGATAACATACTTTAAAGATGTGGCAACATTACAAAAATAGTATGGAAACATAGTTCTCATTGTCTTTGGCACGAGGGAAAAAATCACACATCAATGCAGTGGCAATGTAATATGGCCTAATTCCATAAATGTGTAACTGATTTAAGCCTGCATTTCAGTCTCTGCTAGTACAGCCTTGCAGTAGCCAGTAAGCACGTTTAGAGTTTTTATTGAGACTAAGAACTATTATAGGTTGTGAAGCAAAATGCTTAGCCTAGGCACATCCTTATCTCCCTAATCGGACATGATACTAAAAGCATCATTTGCAAAGTATGTTTAAGGTGGATGTAATTTGGATGAATGGTGACAAGGAACCAATGCAGAGGGCAGAAAAGTACCTGTTCTTTTGCAGATTGCAACTTAAAAAACCCAACATCTAAATTTGGTGGCAACTGAACAAGTAGAAAAGAAAGCAGAGAGAGAGACCTATGCTACATTCCTATGGACAAAGAAGAAATCTGTAGTAGCAGGGGCTTCCAAGTTTGTGGTTTGACCAGTGAACTGTCACAGCTTCCACCATTCATGTACAAAAATTTTAGCTGCCATGGCAACCTTTTTTTTTTTTTTTTCCTGTTTGTATGGACTAGGTAAATACCTGATTAAACCATTTGTATTTATGACTCTAATCTATAAAATTTCATTCATGAAACGGTTAATTTAACAGTTTTGCTACCTAATCATGCAGCAACTAGCACAGTTTATCCTGGGCTTGGATGGATGTCAACACAATGAAATAATAACAAAAGACAGAAGATAGTCAAAGCAGTAAGGGAAGTGGAAAAAAGATGCTCTTTTAGTCCTTGGATGAATGGATGAACCTATGTGAATGATACTTTTAAAAAATGATTTTATGGTAGTTTCACAGAAATTTCAGATAGGAGAATCAAAACATTTTGTTTAATGTAAAAAAGAATATTTTTGTTTGCTTTTGCTGTTATTCTCAATTTCCTATTTATTTTCATATTTAGCATATCTTAATCCCTGCATATCACTTTCCCTGTATTTCTTTTCACACTGATTCAGCAATAAAGACAGCACTCTTCTACCTCTCCCTTCTAAAAAGTTACATTTAGAATTTGTAAGACCCAGAACTTTTAATTTGGATGTTACTAGGCCTGAAGCAATCTCTCACTGCATTTCATGTCTTTGGCCTCGTATTTAAATTTATCACTAGTTGGCTTTTTATCAACATTCCTTTTCCATGACTGGCAGGCATAATTTCTCAGCTCCTCTAGAGCTACAAGTTCACATGTTCTTTTGAAACTGACTCCAAACCAGTGCTTCTAAAACTTGTAGTACATTGGACACATGTTTCTTTCTGAATTAAAATTGGATGGCACATGGCAGATAGCCCTGACTTACACTGCTGGATCTGTCACACAGCGGTCCTGACCCATTTGCTCTGGGGGACACTTGCTTCTATCAGGCTCACATTTCTTCTCCCATTTCTTTCTCTGATGTGAAACCTTCTGTGAATTGCTGCCCTGAGAAGGACCACAAGCCAAACAGACAGACTCTGAGGAACCATGGAGGAAACAAGGTAAAATGTCAAACAGGATGATAGACTTTCAAACCAAGGATGTTATATTTATTACTAGATTTGGACAGTATTTAATTTAAAGATTTCTGCTCTTCTGATCCTATAAAAGAGCATTTTTGTCCTCTAGAATTAGTACATTTAAAGGCTAAGGATGCAAGTAACTGAAGAATTAACTGAAGCAATCTATAATCCATATGTAAATTCATATTCATGTATAAATAATAGATAATCACCTCTCCTGATTCCATTTATGTTTCTTGTTTGATGGTGATATATAAAGATCTGAGATTCTATAAAGGGTACTCAGAATAGAATTTTTCTAATCAATATGGTAGTGACAAGATTTTTTTCATAGCTTGTAACACTTGGGTTTTTTTACTCTGCACTCTCAAACTTTCTAATTTTCTTTCCCTTAAGGGTTTCTCTTTTTAAAGTTTGGTACTTTTGTACCAAAGTTAGTGGGGTTTTTCCTTTCTTTTGTCTTGAAAGTCAGAGGTCTTCTTTGTTCTTGTTCTTTCACATAAAAGGCATTATCAATAGCATCTGCACAGGCACTGGAGTTATTAACCTTTTAATTTTTATTATAGGCAGATTTTTATGATTTCAGAGATGCACTTCTATATTAGTCATAGGATGCAATCAGGATCAAAAGCATGCACTGCACATATTCTTTCACAGACATAGACACAGCCATTTCCCTAAACATCTACATACAACTGACTCCATTCAGTTGGTTTCCCCTCCTACCCAGAAACAGATCTGACATATGAAAGATCACCAGAGACACAAAAAGAAACTTAAATAGTTAAACTGAATGTAATTTTTTTAGATTACACAATAAAAATAAGTAGCCACTTATCCCTGCTATGCCCTTAGACAGAACTTACCAACTTCCCGATTTTGATGGGCACCACAACAACCATGGGAATATGCTTTAAAAGAAAGCTATGACACCTCAAACATTAAACAGACACTTCATGCAAAAGTGCTTTAACCATAGTATGAAAGGAGCAGCACCAACAGCATCTCTAACAAGCATTTTAAAAAAGGAAGGGCTACTCATTTAAGTAGTTTTTTCTGGGAGAGCATGGTATATGCTGCAGAGTTCTCCCATTAACAGGGCCCAGGTCATATCTGTACCATGCCTCCCCACCTCTCCTACATGATGCCTTTACCACTCATTCCCTTTGTACACCTTATACACCCTCTGACCATGTCACACAACTACGTCATGCCTTTATCCATCAGGGTCTAATAGCAAAATGGGAGCTAAAAATCAAGAACCAGCCTTCCAGGCTAATAGTTTCCCATATTGTCACCCAACCTTTTCCTGGGGTATAGCTGGCAGCCCTGCTAGGGTCACTTATCTAAACCTATTCTTGCAGTCCCAGCCTACCCAAATGCTGACCTGAGGCAGGACCTTCTGTGGCCCCAACAGGTAGCTATGTGCTTCCCTCCATCCATGACTTGTGACAGGATGCCTAGATGTTCCTTTCTTTTTGGATGCTCCAGACTATAGGAGGACAGAAGGTGCATCCCTTTTGGGGGAACACAGGCAAAGCCGGGAGAAGGGAGTATTTTGGACACTAAGGCTCATATGCAACAAATTGTGTTTGCAGCCCAGGAAAAGCCACTTGCCATTGCTGATATCCAGGATGGGTAATTTTTATTCTTCTCACACAAGCCATGGGCAAGTGTAGACCCTTACAACCAACACCCAAAGAATGACAATCCCATGCTGCCTGTGGGCCTCTCAAGGCAGTGTAACATGAGGACTGTTGCTCTCAGACCACCACAGGACACTCAGAAATTTGGCACTGGATGGGAAGTCTTAACAGCCAGGGGTCAGAAAGACTCCACAACATCAGATGAAACTCCTGTCTCTACCTTTCACAGAAAACTCCTGAGTTAAGTGTGCTTTTTACCTATAGTGTTTAATTCCAGCCAGCTCAGCCCAGGTAATTCAACCAGCTAATGTGGTTAGAACAACACACACACAATGAGAAAGCCTCAAGGGCAAACCAAGATATCTAAGCAACCTGCAGTGCCTTGAGGCCTGTTCCTGTTTTTAACCTTCATTGCAGAAGGAGCTTGCAGTCTGTTGCAGGCACAGGCCCCTGCCAAAACCAGGCTTTGGACAAAACCATGGAGATTTTTTTCCTCAGACATGGGAAAGCAAAGCTTGTTTTCTATCAGAGACAGTGCCTTTGCACATTGCCAGCTCTGGCAAGCTACATGCATTTCTAAGAGTTCTGGAAAGTATTTTTCCCTCCCCCAGAGGAAACAGGCTAGGCTGTGGGGGTGGCTGCATCTGCAGAGAAGTAGCAGGATGTCCAGACATCACTTAAATCCTTGTTTGCTAGTAGTGTTCTGCTGGGGATGCCTTTGACAGTGCAATACCACTTCTGTATTAGTAAATTAAACAGTGCTGGGCAGAAAATTTTTAGGCTGTGGTGACACAGAGCACACTGAATGTTGTTTCCTTCTTACATGTCCACTCTAGCTATAAACTAGGAAGGAGTATGACAGCTGGTGAGTGGGTCATCTTGTGCCATCTTGTCTCCCTGAAGTGTGTTACCACTGCAGTTTTTTGAGATGAGGGCAGAGCTAAGCTTTGAGGCCCCAGAGATGCAGACTGGTAAGAGGTGGATGGGAAGAAACAGCAAAAATTCTGAAGTGTGGAGAATGTTTGACTTTTCTGTCTCATGTATTTCTATGTACCAGCTTTGGACAATTCTGATACCTTCAGTGGTGCCTATGCTGAGCCACTTGCTACTGGCTGAAGAAGTAAGGGAAAGGGGACCATGTCCTGGCAAACACAAGGCCAGAGAATGCAATGTAGTCATTGTATCAGCCTAACAGCAGTAGCTAGCACACACCAACTAGCTGGTGAGCAGTGTGAGGTCATCACTCAGCTCTACTTCATAAACTGGATCATTTTGTTTTCTATTTTGTCTGCTGTTGCTTGTGACATTAATGTGTTCATAATAAGCTTAACTCATCCCGTTGTATTTGGTTGTACAGGACTTTGGCCTTGAAGGCGTTCCCAGGAGCACTGTAATAGTACAATGGCCCCTGGATTTGAGACTGGCAGGGGTATGTAGGTGTCTGGTCCCTACATTAATTTAGATGATGCAACATGAGTATTGCATGACTGACTCTGTAGGCTTTGTGAACATGAGCAATGATGATGGATGGTACTTGCACATTAAAGCAATCCCTTTGATATCATTGCAAAACAATTGCAAAAAATTAATTTTACTCCTGTGGGGCTGCAATTTTAGCACATATCCTCATGAGTGACTGCAGGGTGCTTTGTAATATGCAATCAACCTCTTAAGTACTATTATGCTCCATTGGCCAAATCTGTGGCACATTTGTAGCACGTCTCAATTGAGTTCATTAGAGATTTTTCACCAAACAACTGGGCTTTTTAAAGGCATTGTCTTGTTTGCATTTTAAATAGAGAGCAGTACTACTGCCTATCAATTTAAAGCATTCCATCCTTTTAAAACTGCAAGGAAAACATGAGAGAGAGATTTTAAAGTAGAAGTCGTCTACATGAACCTCAAGCCCAAGTTTACAAATACAAGTCAGGTCAAACATCTTAGCAAATGTGTTGGTTTTGCTCCATCTGTACTCTAAGGTAATCAAGAGATTTAAGACTGTCTCCTGAGGAAGGTAAAAGCTCTGCTCCTATTGAAACTCTTCAAGAAACAGGGAAACTGGTAGACCTGCTGTTCCTTTTTGCAGCAAAGAATGGGACTTCTGTTACTTTGAAACATTTGGAAATTAGATTAAAAGATTTTGCAGATGATCCAGTCATTAGAGATGCAGGAATTTTTAATTTGCAAAACTGGCCTAGTGACAATGACTCCCTCAAGACCTTGTTAGTAAGAAGCAGTTCCTGCAGCATGGTCACGCTGCAGGCACCTTTTGGAAGCTGAAGGATACAGAGGCACTGAAGCGTTGCCACAGGAGAAAGAGCCCAAATCTGCATCCAGAAAGTGATCCTTGCACAGATTGCTTCTTCACTGTATAGCAGGAGATATTGATTTCTTCACTCATGTGGAAATTATAAAGATGTTGTGTCATTTTTTTGCTTTTTAGATTCTTCACCCTGAAGAATCTAAAAAAGTTTTGCACACTGCAGAAGGAGGTTGTGTCCCACTAAGTGATGATCTCAATTGAGGGGAGAATAAAGCAGATGGAAGCTCTTCTGCTTTGCTGATTTTGAGGGGCAAAGATAACACAGGTCTACTTCAGCCTGTGTTTAGATGGTTCCTCACACAAAAAAATATTTTAGCTTTTTATTCTGTTACTTGGAATAACATAAAATATACAGGAACTGAAAGATGAGATGATATTAGGTGTCTCCTTATCTGACTACATTTCTTGTTAGGCCCTAGGATCAGTTCTGATGTGTTTTCTGAAACCATGAATCTTGCATTGGCAGTTGTGTGGCAGCCTAGTGCAAAGGCTGCTGTATGTCTCCATCCTACTTGGTACATAATCCACTGGTCACACAATCTGCAGGATTTACCTAGGAGCTGGAGGTTTGGATTTAAACAACTCAAGGAATGGAACTTCCACTTCTTTGCAGACTGCTTTAATTAATATATTATTCTTCAGAACTGATTGTTGCCTTTTTCCACTTTTCCCTCTTCCCCATCATTGCTAAGGAAGCCATGACCAAGTCACCTGCCCCCCAATGTATAACATGTACTACACACAGAACTGATCCAGGCTTCACTAGGGCACTTCCTGTAGCCCTTTATAGGATACTTAAATCCAGGAGACAGAAAGCATTGTAGACAACTCTTTCGTACTCCCTACTAAGTCTCACATACATCTTAACCCTACAGCCTTCTGGTGTTACAAATCCTACCGCTTGTTCTTACCTCTTCTCAGTCAGTGCATCACAAACCACAGCATGGGCACCTGCATGGGTCTCTACATTCTTCTGCATTCAGCTCCCCAAACTCAAGGAAAATGGTTTTACTGATAAGTTTGATGAATTCATCAACACTTGTAGTTCCAAAATCAGAGAGCTTAGTTGCAAATCTACCTTAATTTCTCCCTTTATCTTAAATTGAATAATCTTGTCACTATATAATGTAAAGCTTTACCCCAGAATTAGATCTTCCATAAAGTGCACATTTCAAAACCAGGTTTAAAATTATATCAGGTCTTGATGTTTAAATTATTATTTGAAGAAGAACCTGTCATCTCTCACCATCAGAAATTACAGAGAGAGAGACACATGCTCAATTTCAGTAACTACCTCTAGATATAAAGTTTGTGAGCACAAGGAGCATCCATTTATGTCTGCCAGGGTTTTACATTACAGAATGGACATGTAGTAAAGGTCTAGTCAAGAAATGAGGAGGGCTAGCACAACAGTGTCAACATAGAACAGAGATAGGAAGCCAAAGGGGCTAACCATAAACAATGATCACAGAGGAATTTGTTGCCAAAGCAAAAGTTACATTCCACCCCAGTGATTCCAAATTATTGGAGATATGTACCTTTTAGATACAATTGCCAAGCTTTATGTCCCTCTATAAAACTGAGTTAGGTGATCTTTACCAGCATTACTCAAGCAGGTCATCTTTTAAGGCACTTTTGACGCAGGTGGTTTCTTGTCTAGCCCCGTTTTCCTTCTGTATTTTTTTGCAGTCTTATCACATTAGTGATATGGATTGCCTTCATATTTTCTTTTTCTAGAGCAGTATACATTCTCTTAAATCAGTTTTTCACTCTTAACCTGTGTTTCATTGTTTGTATGTGTAGTCACATTCTTATCATAGTTTTCTCAGAGGAAAGTGCTCAATGGCAAAGATGCAAATTCCATGCTTTCATTTGAAGGAGATAAAAGAGGTATTTTGCAAGCACGACTTTGTACTTTGTGTAACATTCTCTGTCAACCTAGGTTTTAGAAGTAGTGTTACTATCCAACTACCTGAAGTAAGTAGGAAATATTAAAGGAAAATAAAACAGGTGAGTAATGTCATTTTGTGGAAAGTATTAACACCAAGGGCAGTTCCACTGATCTCAGTGGAGCTACGGCCAAATGAGGCACTGCTGTTGGAGCTGGACTTTGGATGGAGATCTGTGAAGTATGCATGTAATGCAGCTGAGTGTGGTGGGTAGACAAAGAACTCTACACTTTAAAATGTGTTTTGTCTTTCTTCTCTGAATAAGATTTTGTAAGTTTCCAGAGCTGAGGAGGTGGCAGTTCAGTAGTTATTCTCTCATGATTGCCCTTCTCAGTAAACATACAACCCTTGCTTCCATCAAATCCCCAAAAGAACAGTGATTTAAGAAGATTCTGAATCAGCAACCAAGAATCAGACAATGGGTTTTGCATTTTCTGTTAAGAATTACAGTGATTAATTGTATTGGAACCGTATTGAATATCAGGAGGGAATGGTAAACGAAACAATATTTTTGGGTGACAAAACCCATGTTTTTCACCACTACTGAACAGTACATGCTATTGACAGGAAAAAAGAGGTTGCACTGATATCTGGTTACAGCTGTCTAAACCAAAGTCCTCTACTTTCTAAGCCTACTGCAAATCTGTTGAAAGACACAGGGAGAAACACTGGAACATTTGGAATGCACATGTAACATGATAGAGGCTTTGGCATAGCATCACTCAACAGAGTTGTAAAATACCTGCTGCAGAAGGTGTTTCCACTTAGTCCCTTCCAAATCTCTGAGAACCATTTGCTTTTTGGAATTTGGCTGGTTCCAAAAAGCAAATGATAGCTAACAAGTTTCTCCATGCCATGGAAGATATGTAACTTTCAGAAAGATTGTAGTTGCCAGCCTAAACGAAACAGTATTTTTTGTTCTATGCTCCTTTAAGTCTGTCAACACTCTTATTTTGCCTTAAATCTGTACACAATATCTTTTCGACACTCTTTTTTCCTGAAAAATGAAAATGCTTACAGATTGAATTATTGAATTACTTTTTAGTAAATAACACAACATTGAAAGAAAGACAAAGAGACAATTGATGCATGCAAGATGAAAGAAGATTGATACAAGGTGGTGATGTTGACTTGAACAATATGAATGTTTTCATAGCTCTTCCCAATGACGCTGCTCCATCAGACTCAAAACTGTAGTGTGGACAAACACAGACACCCAGTGGGAGGATCAAAGTTTGGTTCAGGATGTCCAGGAACAATAAATTCAGGCAACAGGCTTTTGGAACATACAGAGAAGCTGTTGTTTCTGCTCTGTGTTCAGCATAGGCTTCATCACTAGACATTATCCTACTGAGCATACCAATGCACGTCCATATTCAGGAATGGATCAATACCAGCCAGCAACTGTGGCTGATTGCAGAGTCCCCCCCTCCCACCTTCTCCCCTCTCCTTTCTTTCCCTCTCCTCCTTTTCTTTACCTTCCATTCTCTGCTCTGCTTCTTGCCCTACCAACAGCTTTTGTTTTAGGAGAGAGGTAGGGAGAGGGAGAGGAAGAGGAAAAGGAGAATTTCTTCAGCTCAGGGACAAGGACTACATGAGAGAAAGCACGGCTTTTCTCACTTGCTCTCTGCTTGTGGACCCCTGAGAAGCCAGCTTCACACAGAAATAGAAAGTGATCCTTCCTAACAAAGCTCAGCCTCTGAACAACATAACTATCAGTTCTCAACCATTCCAGCAGAAACTTCCCAGTGAAGTTAGGGAAGGGAATAGGGAATGGTGATTCCCTATTTGTAATCTCATCCTTCCTTTCCCAAGCCAAATGAAATAATAACATTAAACTACAAACATTATCACAGTGTATAACCACGTATAAATACTATCATCCTGCTAATGAAATCCCTGTAGTCTCTGAGCCTGCAGACCCCACACTGCTATAAGAAAGGCAAAGATTTTCCTCAGACATTACCACTTCTGTTGTGAAATTGCAAGAGTATTTGCATAAATTCTTGTCCTGAAGTATTCTGGAGTTTGGCTTTTCAGTCTGTCTGAAAACTTGTCAGGCAAATACTCTAACATTGCTGGGACATGATCAAGTACAGATACAGAGGCGTAAAAAATACTGTTTACAGGAAAGCACTTATTTTGCTTTGGTTGCCAAAGCAGATAGCACCACAAAAATTAAATAAGTCAGTCATGTATTTCCCATCATAAACTCTAACACCATGACAATTATTTGCATTCCAAGTATCATGCAACATGTTTGGCTAAATATGTGCAATCCTTTCCCAGAATGGGAAAGGATGGTCAGTATATCTAAAAAGGTACCTCTGTCATGATTGCAGGGTTTAATGTTGAAAGATCATTGAACTACTTGTTTTCCAGCCAGACTGGTTTTACTCTGCCAAAGCAGCTGTTTACATACAAGCGTTATTTGTCTAAGATGGCCTTGTTTCTTAAGGACTATTACATTTAGCAGGACTTTTAATTTTATTACTATCTCTCATTTAGGACAGCTAATGAGCAACCCTTTCTTTGTCATAGGTGCCATCAAATATTATATCCTTTTCAGGGAGTCATTTGTAAAATCACACATTGAGATTACTCAGTTTCCAGTTCTGGAAAATAATGCTTTTTGAAAGTGCTCAAGTTATAACTGAATATGAATTTCCAATGAAGTACTGTGGAAAAAAAGTTAATCAGATTATTCTGAATAAAAAAGAGACTTGGCACTTGAGCAGGGAATACCAGACTATAACTTTCCATTTTGGTGCCCATAATTGGACAAGAATGATGAAAAATTGGGAAAAGATGCAGAAAAAAGCCTTAGAAACTTTCTGGAAGTTCCAAAAAAGTGCTTAATGCAAGAGCATTACGAAAAAGCTTAATGAAAACTGTAATTGAGAGTCAATTATACATTGGCTCCAGTATAACCTGATTTTGTAAATCACCCAAGGTTGGAAGGGACCTCAAAAGATCATCTCATCCAACCTGGTCCATTTCCAGAATAGAAAATATTAAAAGACTTTTTAATAAAGCAAAAGAAGAGGCACTGAACAATGAAGATGCATTTAAGATATTGAACAAATTGCCCTTCCAGCAAACTGCTCAGTAACATATTCCTGTCTGCATCTTCATCCATTAAATCAGAAGCAAATGCCTTCTCCAAAGAGAAACTTTTGTCAGACTAGTCTCAATGAAAAGGCTAAATTGTTGAGATCTAATCCATGCTATGACATATAGACAGATGAAAAAACTTTAAGGGTTTCTGCTTGCCTTAAGGTACTTCAATATTAAGAGCCAGTAATCCGTAAAAGAGGCAGCTAGTGAGTGATGAGAAAAATGCAGCATTACAATTCCCCTCCTCTTCAGTGCTTGCTATGAACAGAGAGCTGAGAAGGGTTCGGATCCCACTGAACAGCTTCTTGGCTACTCTCATTGTTGTGTTCATCTGCTGGATTTTACAAGACAAGTGAAGCTGGGCTCAGCCCATGGAGGGCTGTGATCATGCTTTGCCAGTCTCTGACAGTTTTGGAAGACATTAATGTGATTAGCAGTTCTTACTCAGGTGTGTAAGTCACAGGTGATGGACTGCTTGGTTATGTTTTAAGTTAGCAGCAAGGCTTGATTTAAGGAAAGGGCTCCAGCTGCTAGGCCCAAATTCAGTTGGGTAGTAAGCTAGAAACACACTAGCAAACAAAGACCTGTGCCACACTTTTGGCTCCTCATGTATGTTCTCCCCCTGCTCCATGTGGAGGTGTGAGACAGATCTATGTAGTCACCTGACTGCTCCTGGCAAGCTTGATGACATTGGCTCAGTAGCCTGAGACATTCAGAAAAATACTTCAGTTTTACAAACCTGGGCTCTGGGCTGTGTCAGTTGCTCTTAATTGTGGCTTGGTCTAATTCATTGCAACCTGAAAACTGAAGAGGTGGAGGATTTCTAGAACATTGCAGTAAGCTTCCATTTGAAGGGAAGACTGGAGACTAGCCAGACCTGAAAGCTAATTTGTGTGTGTTGTACAAAACTCTACGTTTGGGCTTTCTGACAGGGTAAGCAGTACTGCTTAAAATTCAAAAAGGAAAACTAGAATATTTAACCTCAAGAATGTATAAACCTCTGCTCTAGAGGAAGCAGTCTGAGGCAAACAGAGCTGCAACAAGAATGGAGCACTTTGGACCCTTCCCAAAAGTAATCCAAAGAATTTGCAAGGAGGACCTATCCAATGCTGCTATTAGACCTTGGTTAAAGTGATCATACTTGTGATGTGGCATCCTGGGATGCATCAAGAAGAGTGTGGCCAGCAGGTTGAGGGAGGTTCTCCTCCTCCTCTACTGTGCCCTGGTGAGGCTTCATCTGGAGTCCTGTGTCCAGTTCTGGGCTCCGCAGCCCAAGAGGGAGAGGGAACTTCTGGAAAGAGTCCAGCACAGGGCCACCAAGATGATCGGGGGACTGGAACATCTTCCTTATGAGGAAAGGCTGCAGGAACTTGGGCTGTTCAGCCTGCAGGAGACTGAGGAGGATCACATTAACACTTACCAGTATTTAAAAGGTGTATGTCAGGAGGTTGGGGCAACACTTTTTCTGTTGTCTGTAGTGACAGTACAAGGGGTAAAGGAGAAAAGCTGTAACACAAAAAGTTCCACTTAAACATGAGGAAAAATTACTTTACTATGAGGGTGAGGGAGCCCTGGCACAGGCTGCCCAGGGAGGGTGTGGAATCTCCTTCTCTGGAGGTTTTCAAAACCTGCTTGGATGCGTTCCTGTGTGACCTGATCTAGATGGACCTGCTTTAGCAGGAGGATTGTACTAGATGATCTCTAGAAGTCCCTTCCAGCTCCTACTATTCTGTGATTCTGTGATTCTGTAACTGATAAAAAGGTGTCTGGCATATCGTGAATTTGTGCAGTCAGTGGTGACAAGCAAACGTGTTAATGCCTCTATTGAAGATGATTTCTCAGTGACATCAAAGTTCTAAACTCTACTAAATTCTGCATTCAGGATCATATGAACAGGTCATAGGAACTGATGTCTGGAGTTCTGTGTTTTGTTCATCAGCTTTAGGGAAAAATCACCTAGCCTTTGAGGTTAGACAAGGTTGTACTAAGGGGCTTATGTGAGCAGGAGAGGTAGGCATTGCTCAAAGGAGCTTGCACATTAGGTTCAGTATCTCAGTTGTTTAAGACAAAAGAAGTGCTTATGAGCAGATACGTTTCTACTGCCTTGAGGGAAAGAACAATTAGGAGCATAGCAAAAATTATTATAGCTGCACACTGGCAGATGCCCAACAAATGTAGTAATTCAGAGGAGGGGTTGCTTCCTCACCACATCAGAAATTAAAGTGAGCTGGGTGAAAGCACCTTCTTGAAGGACACAGGGAGATGAATCAATATTGAAAAGTAACAACACTTTTTTTCTTCCTGCCTAAATCCCACGCAAAGTGACAGCATCTTAGAGGGCTGGTACCACATCAGGCAGGTAGAAGCATGGAGATATGTTTTTCACACTCCTTATGAGATAAGCTAAAGAGATGTGAAGAGAGTTTTGTAATCTGATTATGTGTTGCAATTTGAAAGGGCTGTATTATCAGGTAGAACATTGTGAAGCCACAAAAGCCTTTTCTGATTTGCAAAGCATAGTATTAGTATTCCATGACTCATTTTCATTATTATTTTTCATTATTATTTTTACTTTATGTCTGAATATATTATGCAATTTTTAATTCTTTGTCACAGTTGGATCATATCTTCAAACTTCACAATATTATTTCAGATATATTCTTAATGTTAAGATTTTTTTTTCTCTGTTTCCCCACTCAGTAACACAGTGCATCACTTAGGAAGGTTTATTTGCATGTACTCATATACTCATTTGAAACTACTAATAATCAGATAATGTGAACTATGCATAGACAGGATTTCTGATTCCTCATTTCTACTATTGTTTCTGCTGTTAATGCTCACACACTTGGAAAATGGCCTCTCAGGACATGGCTCCCTGAGATTGTCAGGGCAGGGCCTGGCAACCAGGGACACAAGGGCGGACACAAGGGCAGACACATTCCTGGGCATCACCATCTCTATGGGGATGGGCTGGGGCTGAGCATGAGCGCTGCTGGCCCCTGGGTGGGGGTCTGGCTCAGGATCAGCAGGGCCCATGGCCAGGTGCAGGCTGGGCTGCACTGCAGTAGGGCCCATGGCTCTGCTAGGCATCCAGCACCAAAGTCTCAACTTAAAAGTAGCTCCCACAGGATGGGGTAGGCCCTGGCCATGGCCCCCACATAAACAAGGGATGTCCCCACACAGCCCTAGGATCAGAGGTGCTGGGCATGAGGTGTCAACACTGTCTCCCACATCATCCTCCTGGAGAAACTGGCTTGGACAGATGTGCTCTTCATTGGGTGGAAAACTGTTGGAAGTCTGGGCCCAGAAAGCAGTGGTAAATGGAGCTAAATCCAGTTGGTGGCTGGTTACCAGTGGTGGTCCCTAGGGCTCAGTGTTGAGGCCTGTTATGTTCAACATCTTTATCAATGATCTAGATGAGGGAATTGAATGCACCCTCAGTAAGTTTTCAGACAACATGGGTGGGTGCATAGATCTGCTTGAAGGCAGGAGGGCTCTCCAGAGGCTAGACAGGCTGGAGCGATGTGCTGAGGACAACTGTATGAGGTTTAACAAGGCCAAGTGCTAGGACCTGCACTTGGGCCACAACAATCCTATAGAGCACTACAGGCTTGGGGAGGAGTAGCTGGAGAGCTGCCTGCTAGTAAAGGACGTGGGAATGTGATTGACAGACATCTGACCACAAGCCAGAAGTGTGCCCAGGTGCCCCAGAAGGCCAATGGCATCCTGTCTTGTATCAGAAACAGTGTGGCCAGCAGGACAAAGGAAGTGATTGTCCCCCAGTACTTGGCACTGGAGAGGACATACCTCGTATACTGTGTTCAGTTTGGGGCACCTCACTACAAGAAAGATATTGAGGTGCTGGAGCGTGTCCAGAGCTGGGCAACAAACCTGGTGAAGGGTCTGGAGCACAAGTCTCATGAGGAGTGGCTGAGGGAGCTAGAATCTGGAGAAGAGGAGGCTGAAGGGAGACATGATCACTCTCTGCAACTACCTGAAAGGATGTTGTAGCAAGGTGGGGGACAGTCTCTTCCAAGTAATAAGTGACAGGATGAGAGGAAATGGGCCCAAACTGCGCCAGGGGAGGTTTAGGTTGGAGATTAGAAATAACGTTTTCATTGAGAGGGTTGTTACATGCTGGAACAGGCTTCCCCGGGAAGTGGTGGAGTCACTATCCCTGGAGATCTTGAAAAGACACATAAATGAGGTGCTGAGGGACATGGTTTAGTGGCGGGCTTGGCAGTATGAGGTTAGTGGTTGAACCTGATGATCTTAAAGGTCTTTTCCAACCAAAACAATTCTGCGATTCTATGATCCTGGCCATGGGGGAGACTTGGATGATATCTGAATGGTCCCAGGCCAAGCAGGGAGTCCCCATGGAACTATTTCCAGAGTCTGCAGCTCTCTGGCTTGGGGTAGAGTGGGCCTGGCCTGATATTGCTGGGCAGTCATTATAGGGTCCAGGGAGTCATTATAGGGTCCAGGGCAGGCAGACTGGACAAGAGAGTCAAGCCATCTCTCACGAACTCTGGGGACATTGATTGAGTCGAGGTTGCCCCCAAGGGGCTTCAGGGCTGAGTGCAGGGGTTCAGGTGCCACTCAAGAGATCAGGACCTGAGACCGAGCTGAGTGTTGCAGAGGGCTCATGTCTGTGTTGAGAGTAGATGCTAAGGGGAGCCTCAGGGCAGGCCTGTAGTTCTTAGCCAGGGAGGATCGTCAGGGACACAGTACAGAGCTCAAGGTGGCCTGAGCTGTCTAAGTGGTGGCTGGGGTTCCTCAGGGGAGTGACAGGGCAGGACCTCACCAGCCAGGGCCCATTGCAAGCCAGCCAGAGATCAGGGCAGCACAGAGAGTTGCAGTCAATGGTGAAGGTGAACAGGGTCAGACACAGCCCAGTGATCATGGGGTAGGTCCATGGTTCTAAGGCAGGTCTAAGGTCAAGCTGGGAAGTCACGTTGGCAAGTCAGAGGCAGAGTTCGGCTCTGGATTAGCAGCCCATGGCCCAGTAGCACTGTAGCTCTGATAAGGGCAAAGCTTTGGAGCCTCAGCTTAAAAGCAGATCGCACAGGGCAGTGAGAAACTCTCACCACAGCGTCCCTCCAGCACTGCCTTGGCTGGGAGCCTCTCTCCACATCTGCACCAGGACAGGAGTTGCCCTCAGCTACACTGTTTCAAGCTGATCTCAAGCCCTGGAGGCAAACCTCCAGGAGGGGATGATGCACTCAGAGCCTCCGCATGGGTTTTCTCAATGTTGAGTTCACTTGGATGGCAGACTAATGCCTTTTTTTTCAAATTGTGATGTTTTTCTTCAGTGTTTATGTTTATCTGTAGCACTTACATCACCAGAGTCCTATTACTACCCCCTTTCCTTATTTCCCAGGCTCTTTCCTTCTTCACCTGTGTTGCAATCATTTCACTCTGTATTTGCCATCTTTCAAAACATTGAACTCTTCTGTCCCTGTACCCTGGTGCTTATTCACATCTAATACTATTATTTTTAGTAATGCTCTCAGTATACTGTAGCACAGGCTAATTCTCTTGAGTTTACCCTGTAAAAAACATAACATCTTCATTGAGCCCATCATTTCATCAATATCTGTTCAGAAGTTCTCAGAAAAACAAAATGACCTTGAATTTCACCCTGGCTTTCAGCACTGATCAAACATATGACTTGTCCTAGCGTTTCAACTTCACTGCATTTTAGTGTTTTGCATAGTTTTATGTAGATGCAATCATTTTGGCCTTCTGACACTTACTGCAAGTCTAGGGAGAGTATGCCAATGATAACAATATGCTTAATGATCACAAACGTCTTTAATCCAAATATGTTTGCTGGTGTCCAGTGTCAACAACATAAACTAAAGAGTCTAATGATCATCCAAAAGGAACATTTTCAAATCCTTAACGTCTAGATAAGGAACATGATGAAAAAACAAGGTTAATCCTGTGTATCTTTATTCAAACACTGATTTGAACCAGTTGTTCATTTGCCATTCTTTGGCAAATATTCTGAAAGTGATTATGTAAATAATGTACATGAGTGTTTTACCCACTAAAAGTTTTACCCATTAAACAACTCACATAAAATGCTTAAAAATGTAATAAAGCATAGCTTGTATCTATATAAAGTACCTATATATGTGAATATGCATATTAATATATAACCTTAAACACACATATACCTAGCATTGCATTAAGTTAGTGTAAATTCCAAACTGGGTTATCTGCTGTATTCATACATTCTCATGATCAATATGTGAAGATTCTGTTCTACAGCAATATAACAATTGTACTGTTAATAATATTATACTATAGTAGGTAACACTACAGTTATATTATTGCATTGTGACTGCAGTGCTCAATAAAAAGCAACAAATTTGGAATGTGCTTAAGGCTCTGAGATTACCTTCTCTAACTATGTCACCCAGCACTTCTTGAGCAACAAGGTGAACTGCAAAACATCTCAAACTGCAACTGCTTCATACCACCATAACCTGAGGTTGTGCTTTTGCTACAGCAAACTACAAAATTGTCTTTTTTCACAACTTTCCCATTTACAGTGATTTCATTGCTTCTTAAAATTCCACTCTAGGTGGTGTCTTTGCCTGCCACCTTGTTTGCCCAGTTTCTAGGGTGCGTGCATCTAGAAGAGATGTCAAGATTTGGCAATCCACTGGAATGCACCCTTCTGTCTGTCAACACCATCTCATACTTCACTGACAGTTCTCAGGAACCTTTTTTCTGTTTTCATCATTGGCCGAGTCATATTGCCCTAAGGGTTAGCCCTTGCCTCTGTTGAGTAGTGACATCTCCAGGCTTTATGTTTTATCACCACTTTACACAATTCTTTTACTTCTTCAGCTTCTAACTATTTCATTTGGGAGCACTGGCACAGGCTGCCCAGGGAGGGTGTGGAGTCTACTTCCTTGGAGGTCTTGAAGACCCACCTGGACGCATTCCTATGGGATCTGATCTAGGTGGACCTGGTTCTGCAGGGGGGTTGGACTAGATGATCTCTAAAGGTCCTTTCCAACCCCTACCATTCTATGATTCTATGATTCTCCAGAAGTCTTGAGTCGCATATTCAGTAACTTACAGTTTTACCACTTGTCCAGTTTCTCCATAGTTCTTTATGCCTCTCATGGATTGATTTGTACTGTCTGCCCCCTCTGCAGAAGGATATCTTTGGCATTACTAGTTATTTATCTGGCACATTGCTTCCACGTTACCTTAGCTACCTCTTTGCAGAGCTCTCCTTTTTCTTATCTAGATGACATCACGACTGATTTGCATTTAGCTTTTTTTCCCCTGTTTTTTCCATAACTTTCCCTACACTAATTCTGTTTGGTTAAATGTGCATATCTTCATGAGGAAACATACATTGTCAGCACATGGATCTGTATCAGTCAACATACCAACCTTAGGAACTCCTCCAGCTACTAGGTTACAACAATAAACAAGCTGAAGTGGATATCAAACACCAGAGGCTACAGCCTATCTGTGTAAACATTCTTGCCCTGCTGCAAACGTGTTGGCTGTGTTTGAAAACTGGTATTGGAGTGATTTAAAAATAGAATATCGGTAGTAATAGAAATATTGCCATAATGACACAAAGTTCAATTAAACAGAGACAGTGAGAAGTAACATGATCAGCCAGGCTGTTCGTGGAGTTTTGAGAAAATGGCTCAACGAAGGCCTGTAGCAATGTTTTCTGTTTTCCAACTCTGTATTTAAACACTCCTTAAGCTCCCAACTGTTTCCCAACTTTTGTCTGTTCAGTAACAGAGAAAAGAGGTTTTGATATAATGGAAAACGACATTAGCAGGTTAACTTTCAACTTTGCCTTGAACTTCTTAAATGACTAACTTACTTCCTGACAGTTTATAGAAGAAATGAGGGTTGTAAACAGGACTGCTTACTTCTTTCTTATCACTTAAGTATCTGTTTAATTTATTCATCACTCACACACTAACTGCCTAGAAACAATGCAGGGTAAAATGCTTGCAATCATGAATTCTGCAAAGTCATGCACTAGAGGAGGTTCAGGATAAAGACCAAGAATCAAATAAGCAACTCCTTAAGCACTAGAAGTGTAGTCTTCAGTTCAAGTGATGCCCATAGGCACTTTC